>NC_140205.1:734166-919166 GCF_965226575.1 Pagrus pagrus
ATGTCTCAGTGACCCAACCAGCAACACACAGAACCAACTTTAAAGGGGCAAACCGCCACATACTGAGTGGAAATGCTGCACTTGTTAAGTGAACCAAAGTAATCCGGCTTTATATTATCGATTCTATTTATCGGCTAGATTTTCTTTATCTGCCTTTAATGTTAATTTTCCTTATACAGTTTGAAGACGCATCACAACTTCACCGAGGATGAACTGCAGCAGCAAACATCACCACAACAAAGTCGAGTCTCTGTCCTTTTTTTAAAACTAGTTTAAAGTTTTAAAGAAATTGTTTATGACTTTGATTTTTGATTTCATTAGTTATTTCTCGGTTATGACGTTATGATAATAAGAGAATGTTGTATGTCTTCATTCTCTGCAGGAACGAACAGCTGCTGTTAGAAACGTGACAGGACACAGGAAACGTTTGTAACTCATTTAACGGCGGTCGGTGTTTGTTGGACAGACGTGGAGGAAAGTCTCGACTTATCTTCAAACCCCAACAGAAATATTATTTTAAAACTGAGCGTACGTTTGCTGAAGCGCAGACGTCCGTATGTCACAAGTCACACAGAACAAACACTCGTGTTTCAGAGCAACCAGGACGTTACACAACGTGAACAAACAAGTCTGGAGACACAATCACCAAACCGAGCGCGTCTTTCCCAAACATGAGCGGCCATTTTAACACCCAGCTCCTCAGATCTCACTGTCCTGATCAGATCAAGCGAGCCGCCTGCTTCCTGATCACACCTGCAGCAGGTGTGTCTGCTGGTTGGACCTGTCGGCCCACTCTGACCGAAGGTTAATAACTCAGCTGTGACAGCGGCCAATCAGAGGACTTTAACCCCTCGCTGACATCAGAGACAGGCAGGTTCCCCTCACCTGAGCCAAAACCAACACGGATATAAAAATGATTTAATACAACGCAGCTGTTCACTGAGGCCTCACACTGCTGCAGACCAGGAGAGGAGGAACGTCTCTAAGAGTCTAATGAATAAAATACAACAAACTATAAAGTACAGTTTAACAGACATCCACTGAGGCGAACATGCTAACTGCCGTCTCTCTCTTTAGCGTCTGATTCTGAATTTAAGTTACATTTTTCTTGTTATCTAAAAAAAAACACTTCCTCTGGCAGTAATGAGCGTCTATATTTATCTGATCAGTTCTACAGAGAAATATTTTAATATTTGTTTTTCTCTGTACAACACTGATGATACAGTGTTTAAGGCAGATAAAACAATATTACCTGTTTTTAATTTCTTACTCACTGAAGATAATTCATATTTTTGGGTGTCCTGTTCCTTTAAGCCCGCTGGATCTTCTTTATAAATGTCCTCACCTCCTAAATAAAGCTGAACACTGATCTATAATTAGCCTGTAATAAGAATAAGGCAGCCCTCCCGTCCTGACAGCACAGACTCATGGATGCTGCTGATCTCGTCTCTCTCACGTTCACAGCGACCTTTAAATCCCTCACGCAGAAAAACAAACCCATCAATCCTCAGAGCTCAACGCCGACTTCCTCAACGAGTCGAGACTAAAATCACAGGATACAATCAAACGGCAGTTAGTCTGAACGCAGGCCAAGTGTCGGTCTCATCTGATCTGGTGTCAGTGACCAGAGAGAGACAGCTAATGTACGGACGACGTCACCGAAACCAGCGCCGCCGCCGCTGAACGTGAAACACAACATCCAGCGATCAGGGCGGTTCTGAGTCTTACAGGTCCAATCTGAAGTCTCAGAAGGTGAAGATGACCCATTTCACCAACAGTGTGTTCCTTCATGCAGCTCACCCTTAAAAATATCTTCACGACTAAAAGAAGATCACAACTTAAACAACCACAACTCATTATTTTCACTTTGAGCAAACTCATCATGTAAAAAACACGAGAGGCCATTTTAAAAGTTCAGATGGTTTTTTAAGGAGTTTATTGTGCTGACAGTTTTGTTCACGGTTCTCAGGATGATCAGTGAGATATTGATGTGTATTGATCCATTTAATGACCCTAACGAACGTGAGCCTCTGAATAAGATGTGAAACTGACAACAGGTATTTTCAGTGGGAGGTTACTGGCTGCTGCAGCTCAAACTGGGCTGCAGCTCCTCATGTTCTCCATCAATCTGTCAAGAACTTCTGAAAATATAATAAACAAGTTCATTGTTTAGTCAACGAAAGGTCAGAAACTCATGAAACTGTCCAAATGTCCGTTTAACAGTGGAAACCCAAAAATCTTCAGTGCAACACGTCAGTTGTTGTTGTTGTGTTGACTGTGAAGCACTTTGTAACGCTACACAAATACACTTATTATTAGAGTGTACTTTAAAATACCTCAAAATGTAACTTAAGTGCAGTACTTAAGTACATGTACTTGGCTACACATTATAACAGTGATCAAAAATGAAGGCAATATTGGAAAATAGCATCAATTTTATGTTTACAGCTCGATAACAACACAGACTTGTAATGAAATGAGAGTAAATATCAGGGTCAGCTTTAATGTTAGCTGCTGAAAGGTTGTGTGGACACATTCATAAATAATAATGAGTTAACTTTAACACAAATTCACATTCTCAGCTGTTCGGTTAGTTTTTGTATTAAATCAGGGAGGATTCATGTGAGTGGAAGTTTTAATGTCAGACTGTACAAACAGAGTCTGGATCAAGTCTCATGATATCGGTTATAAACTGATGAACAGTAAAAGGTGTTTGTGTCCAGACATAATGCTAAAGTAACTATACTGTATCTGCTAAAATGCCCTTTTTTCAAATGAGGTCTGGCATTGTTAAAGGGGAGAGTGTAATGGAAATGTGAGGCTCAACTTTGCTGTCAGCTGGTTAAAAGTTGTATAAACTGTATTTAATGAGTTAATGAGTGTAAAAGATGAGTTTGGATTAACTTTGTAGATGTTATATTAGTTTTTGTATTAATTCATGTGAATAAAATGTCTAATGTCAGCAGTTTTAAATGAGTTTGGATCAATTCTCATGATAATTGTTAAAAATTGTGACAACTGATCGAAAAAATGAAGGATTTAGTGTAAACTGATGTTAAAGTAACGTAAACTGCATCTGCTAAAATGCCCTTTTTCTAAATGAGGTCTGGCATTGTTAAAGGGGAGAGTCCAATGGAAACGTGAGGCGCAACTTTGCTGTCAGCTGGTTAAAAGTTGTATAAAGAGTCTTTACTGAGGTAACGGGTGTTTGGTAGAGTTCGGGCGGTCGTGTGGACACGTCCAGACAGTCGCTTCGTGGTTCTGGTGCCGCTGCTCGCTGCTCTCTGACATTTTGTCGGTGTGTCGGTGTCGGCGGCTCGCTGACCGCCAGGCCGACCAGCAGCCGCCGACAGAAGGAGACATTTTGCGGCTCGTCTCTTCGGCACCGCTCCGTCTCCGACACACGCGTCAACTAAACTCGGACTTTAGGCCCGTTAACGGAACTTTAGCCGCGGATCGGAGACTTGGACCGGACACTTCGCTCGACTCACCGTTTGAAAACTCGACGTCAGAAGTCCGAACGGCTCCTCGACCGTCCGGCCGGGTCAAAGATGGAGGCTGGCTCCGTGTGGCGGCGACGGGACCGGGTCAGAGACGGTACAGGCGGCGGCGCTGGGCTGGTGGAGTCCTGCGGCTGGTGGAGTCCTGCTGCCATCAGAGATGAGGTCACCGCGTTAAAAATAAAGGATGTCGTCATCGAAGCTCAACTCAACAGGCTCTTAAAGGCGCAGGCAGCGTCCGAGTGAGCCGACAGGAAACAGTAACTCGGCGCGTGGAGGTGAAACTGCGGCGCGGAGCGGTGACGTCTCAACGTTTAAACTCAACACATTCACTCACGTGTCAATACACTTAAATATAACAGACTCACACCGGGACCGGCGGGTTGTGCGGGATGTGGCGCCCCCTGTGGCCAGACAGACACATGACCCAAAGCAGACCGACTCAGCCAGTGACAGGAAGGTACAGAAACAACCGCTCCCCTCTCTGTAGGGTTAGCATGCTGGAAATAAATAGATAATGGAACCGGGTTAATTTACACAAATATAAATAAACTGGTGTGAATCTGTTTGCTACTACAAGAACTTTAGTCCTGTTGATTGTGGCGCCCCCTGTGGAGGAAAGATGAAGATGGTGAAACAAAGTAAACATTGTTTTCGTGCCGTATCACAAAACTACAGAGCAGCTTCACTCCTCCAGTCGTCCTCAGCACACTGACATAAAAAATAATGTTAATTTTGTGACAGGAATTAACAATAACTACAATAAATGCACAGACACAAACGATCTTCTCTGTGTGGACGCTTAATTCTGTTGGGAAAAACAAAACAAACCCAAACAGGTTAAATGTTCAGCACTGGTGTGATGTAACCAGGTATATTTACTCAAACATAAATACATTCCTGTGTAAATTTGAGGTATCTGTACTTTACTGAGTGCTCTACAAGGAAGTTTTTGTTAATGGGCGCCCCCCAGTGGACAAACGATGACAATGGTTTCAGTGCCGCACCACCAGACTACAGAGCAGCTTCACTCCTCAAGTCGTCCTCTGTGTTTAATTTCATTATTGATCCAACCTGAATGAGCTCGTCCTCTGATGATATGTGAGTGAATTATGAATCGGTCTCTGTCATGTCATCTCCTTTCTAAACAAAGGGACCCCTCGCTGCTCAGAGGCACTTCGGTACGTTGCATGAGAGCTCTGCTGCTGAGTCTCGGTCAGTTGTTGGTTTCCATCCTGAGGCTGCAGTTACAGGACGGCGAGCAGATCCAGGACAATGGGCTGTGATAAAGCAGAAGAAGACTGAAAGGTTTCTCATACTGGAGCAATTAGCACGCATGGTTAGCTCAGACTGATGAGTGTGAATGAGACGATCAAAGCTCCGAGCTGACACGTCGATCCACTCAGCATTAGTCTCATCACAGCTCCAGAAGAGTCCAGGCCCGTTTCCAGCTGCTCTCCTGGAGCTTCACATGGTTTATCTGATTCTTTAACAGCAGAACATCAGTTTGAACCTTTTTGATCTGTGTTTTAGGTCTGATGTTGATGCTGCTGCAGGTACGTCGGTCCATCTGCTGAAGAAGACCAAGTGATAAAACTGACAGCTCCGGTCACTGAGACCTCATGTAGCTGCTTGATGAAGGTCAAGCATGAACTTTTGATTTCAGCTCAGAAGTGACGGATGACAGGAAGTGAAGGTGACGAGTCAAAATAAGAATGAGACAGAAACAAAGTGGATAAACAAAGTGTGAGCGCTCAGACGTCTGATTTCAAACTGTTCATGACGGCACAATAAATAAACTACGCTGCAGATACATTCACAAGAGATTCACCCACAGAAAAACAAAACAAACGATTTGGAAAAAATTAAAAAATAATAAATTATAATAATTCAGATTCATTTTTCTTCTCTCAGATTTCCACTCACACACACACAGAGGAAAAAATCACAAAAGTGTAAAAAGGTTTTTCAATAATATTCACTTGATGAGAGTTTAAGGGTCTTTTGTTCATCTTTAAATATTGGACTCAAGAAAATAAAATGCTTTTCTATTTAACTGCCCAGGGACTACGGATGGAAAGAAGCTAGTAAGCTAAATCCGGTACAAAGCATCTTCTCTCATCTCGAGACTAATGTTATTTTGTACATTGTCCCTGATACAAATAAACTTGAAATAAACTGATCAGACGTATATGGAAGCTCTTTACTGCCAGAAAATGTTTTATAAAATGTAGGATTTAAAAAGTATGTATACTATATATGAATGTGTCCTACAACCTGTTTTATTGTTGTGCTGCTTGTCCATGGAGGTTTGATATTTGTAAAACTTCCCTCAAGCTGCGAAAAGCGATTTAAAAACTGTGTGTTCATATTCAGTGAGCCGCAGAACCAAGAAACAAACACAGGAGCTCGTTGGTCTGACTGGGCGCCATCTTTGCATCTGGTATCTAGAGCCGTTTCTCAATACCCAGTACGCCAAGTTCGAACTTGTGAACTCCGGGAGTCTAGACTTGCCGAGTTCAGTTGAAAGAACGAACTCCCGGGGGACGGGAGAACAGGAGGACGGTCCACTCCGCTCCTCGGCCATTGCTATCACGAAATGTATTCTGGGATACGTAACTTCCCAAAGTCCACACAAGTCTCCACCGATGCATCCTCGATGAAATGGGCTGGGCAAAAACACATCCGGGGTATTCGACCGTACTTGGCCAGATGCGAACTTTGAATTGGAACAGAACTTGGTCCGGCGCTGATGCCGTTTCTCAAGTCCACAAGAACATAAGTACAGAGAAGAACGCATATTGAGAAACGGCTTAGTTCTCCTATAAATCTACACACAGGACATGTGTCACACTGGTGGAGCTCCCCTTTCACCCACAGGAGGTTCCTGGAGGAACCTTATTTAAAGGGTTCCTGGAGGATCTTAATTAATGAGGCTCCAGGAAGCAGAAGAGAAAAAACGGTCTGTGTCGTGTCTCATTTTCAAACTGTAATCCTGTTAGTAATCCCCTGTTTTATCAGGTGTCTCTGTAATCTGATTACATCTTTGTTTCTGTAACTTTAATGTAACACAGTCTCCTGAATGAACTGCAGACAGCCGTCAACAGCAGTTTGTAGGGTCCTCACTGATGCGTTCACTTGTAGTAGGAAATCACAGCTCTCATCACCACAGACCCTTAAACCATTCAATTATTTTAATAAACATAAACTGTGTGGATACATGTGTGTCCCAGCTGCTATGTGGGGTCTATGTGGAGTCTTCTGCAGAAGATGGCGAGTGACTCTGACATTGGTCAGGAGTTCGTTCCACCACTGAGGCGCCAGAACAGAGAAGAGTCGGGATTTCGCTGGGAGGTCTTTGTTTGCTCTCAGCGATGGCGGTACCAGCCGGCCAGCTGATGTAGTAGAGCGAAGTGCTCGCGCTGGGGCGTGTGGTCTGACCAGTGTTTGGAGGTAGATGGGTGCAGTTCCGTTGACGGCCTTGAAGGCCAGCACCATGGTCTTGAATCTGATGCGGGCCGCAACAGGAAGCCAGTGGAGGAGGGGGGTCACATGGGAGAGTTTGAGAAGCTGCAGCGTTCTGGATACGCTGCAACGGTTTAGTCGCTGGGCTGGGAGTCCAGCCAAGAGAGAGTTGCAGTAGTCCAGGCGGGAGATGACCAGCGATCGAAGTTGCGTTGCTTCCTTTGTGAGGAAGGACTGGATCCTGCAGATGTTGTAGAGAGCAAATCTGCAGGATCGGGCCACCGCGGTGATGTTGGGGGTGCAGGAAAGTCCGTCGTTAGGGATTACCAGTGGCGTCACACCTGTGGGGGACGGGGGTGTTTTACAACAAGGTGATTTCATCCCCCCCATCCAGATGTATTAAACCGTTTGCCCGAACAGAGCAGAGGTGAAACGGTTATTTAACGAGTTAATAATGTAGCATTGTGTTAAATAACTAAACTATGTCTTGCTTTGTGGCATGACAGCTAATATTTAGCAAGCCAGGTGGCAAACAAAGTTAATGCAAGCCAGGTAAAGGTAATGGTAACTGACAGATAGTTTTCTGGAGACTTCCACTGATTTTGATATTATTCAACATTATCATTATTCTTTTTGTTAGGGATGCCAAACAGGAAGAGGCAGCAGAAGATTGACTTATTTTTTAAGTCCGGTTGTCATGTAAGTGGAGGTATGTGACAGGAGGGAAACAGAAAGCTGGCTTTCAATCCATAAATGCACTAATTCAATTTATAGTAGTACATTCATATTCTTGCATTAATGCCATTTAGGTGTTCATTTATGGAACTTAAAGCTATTTGTTGGAGCTTAAAACCTTCTTTTCAATGAAGAAAATCTCCTACATCAACTCATCCCTGTCACTGCTCTCAGAAACTAGAAAAGAATAGAAATGAAGACAATGAAATGCAATAAAACTATACAAATCTTAAATAATAAGAGGAATAAAATGATGTAGAGTACAATAAAGGCTAGGATGAAAGATTAGTTAAAACAGATTAGAACAACAAAATATATGTAAAATAATTAATAAAAAGCAGATAAAAGAACAACAAAAGAAATGAATGCTTCCTAATCAAAATCAAGGCTGTGGAGATTTATTTTAAGTTTACTTAAAATATTTCAACACTTCCATGTTCAGGAATATGTTGTTCAGGACAAAGGAGAGCATGGAGAAGATGAGGGAGAACAGGAGAGAAGAGGGAGGGAACACAGTGTTCTTGCCAATTTCACTCGCTCACACTTGTTCTTTAATAAAACATATACATTAATTGCTTAATACCATGGTATGTGATTGCTTTTGAATATATAATATCTTTGGTTAAAGAGCGTTGTGCTATAATGTACATTTTGAATGCAATATTATTGGCATATCCTAGTGAAGAAAATCTAGAAATGCATTGCATTAGTTTTGGAGACTGAAACAGGGGCCAAAGGTGGTTGCAGTGCTCATGTGCTACCCCAGAACCCCCCCCCCCCACCACCACCACATTTAAAATTGCTGCTCCACCCCTGAGGATTACACCCAGGTTCTTTGCAGTCAACAGGCTCGTTCAAGATGAACTGCGCCTCGCCTGGAAGGTGGACGAGACCAGGCGGCAGCAGCAGGGGGCGCTGACAACAAGCTGCAGTCCAGTCGGACAGTTTCCAGCCGCCGTCAAAGAAAATACAGGAAGTCACAGAAATATTTACATCCTGTCAGATCCACCTGTAGCTACCTGCAGTCTGCACAACACGTTCAGAGAGCTATGGCTGAAGAAACTGCGCATGCGTTCTTGGTCGCTGATGAAACTGAAGCAGAAGAGATCCCCCTACTTTTCCACTTTGCACATGAATTACACTGTGTTAATCCTCTTAATGGGCAGATGGGATGTGGTGTGATTTTTAATATTTAATCTCACAAATGTAACAAATAGAAATACAAACTTTGAGGTCATACAAAGTGGATTTTTCAAAAATGATAACTACTTTTCACTGTGGTCTAAATTTGTCAATCATAACTTTTTATTTGTTTAACGATGCCACTGTTATGACTGAGGTGAGAGTCAGAACGACTGAGCAGATTTCAGCCCTTGGAAGTAATTTATTGAACAAGAATTGCCTACAAAGTAGATTTATATAAAGACACTGTCATTTATAAACCATACAATCCCTAAATTTAAGAAACTGAACTACTGAATTAACAGTCCAAACGTTCTCACAGCTACATATACAGGCTACACATGGGGAGGACGAGCAGCAAAGGTTTCTTATAATCTTTATTTACTGATGTATTTATATTTGTAATTATATACAGACACACAACATATGTCTGTTAACAGATTAAACCTTCATTGCACATGAGATTCATATAATCTAACATTAAATATAACCAATACACAGAAAATAAGAATTGTCGACTGAACGTAGTCCTAACTAAGAGTTTGTAGTCCTAACTAAGAGTTTGTAGTCCTAACTCAGAGCCAATCAGCTCTCTGATCAGGCGACAGCCAGGCGTTTCCCATCATGCCCTGAGGTCTTGCAGTCGCCTGGCTCTAAAGACTGCGGCCGCCTTGATCTCGCGAGGTTATCGATTCTGCGCAGGCCTGGCTCATCTCCAACGAGCCTCTTATCGCTTTCAATAGGCTCGTTGGAGATGAGCCAGGCCTGCGCAGAATCGATCACCGACGACCACCGCACAATGCATGCCGGTTAGATTTGTGTCCGACTTGATCCCGACTTGCACTGACGTCATTGACGCGCCTGCAACGATAACCTCGCGAGATCAAGGCGGCCGCAGTCTTTAGAGCCAGGCGACTGCAAGACCTCAGGGCATGATGGGAAACGCCTGGCTGTCGCCTGATCAAAGAGCTGATTGGCTCTTAGTTAGGACTACAAACTCTTAGTTAGGACTACGTTCAGTCGACAATTCTTATTTTCTGTGTATTGGTTATATTTAATGTTAGATTATATGAATCTCATGTGCAATGAAGGTTTAATCTGTTAACAGACATATGTTGTGTGTCTGTATATAATTACAAATATAAATACATCAGTAAATAAAGATCATAAGAAACCTTTGCTGCTCGTCCTCCCCATGTGTAGCCTGTATATGTAGCTGTGAGAACGTTTGGACTGTTAATTCAGTAGTTCAGTTTCTTAAATTTAGGGATTGTATGATTTATAAATGACAGTGTCTTTATATAAATCTACTTTGTAGGCAATTCTTGTTCAATAAATTACTTCCAAGGGCTGAAATCTGCCCAGTCGTTCTGACTCTCACCTCAGTCATAACAGTGGCATCGTTAAACAAATAAAAAGTTATGATTGACAAATTTAGACCACAGTGAAAAGTAGTTATCATTTTTGAAAAATCCACTTTGTATGACCTCAAAGTTTGTGTTTCTATTTGTTACATTTGTGAGATTAAATATTAAAAATCACACCACATCCCATCTGCCCATTGAGAGGATTAACATTAAATTATGTGCAAAGTGGAAAAGTAGGGGGATCTCTTCTGCTTCAGTTTCATCAGCGATCAAGAACGCATGTGCAGTTTCTTCAGCCATAGCTCTCTGAACGTGTTGTGCAAACTACAGGTAGCTACAGGTGGATCTGACAGGATGTAAATGTTTCTGTGACTTCCTGTATTTTCTTTGACTGCGGCTGGAAACTGTCCGACTGGACTGCAGCTTGTTGTCAGCGCCCCCTGCTGCTGCCGCCTGGTCTCGTCCACCTTCCAGGCGAGGCGCAGTTCATCTCCAACGGGCCTATATATATAAAGGCTAGATGTCTCGTCCGCGTTGCTGGCCAACGGAGTCGAACGTCCGCACAGGTCGGCCATCTTGGTACAGGCAGCTCGCTCACCCATAACATTGTGTTGGTAATGAAACATGTACTTTTTAAATAACCATAACTTGCTCAATTTTCAACCGATTTTCAAACGGTTTGGTTTGTTACAAACGTCAAAGATGTAGTGATGACACTGCATACTTATGAATAATTATGTTATGTTCTAAAAAATAGAATGATGTTCTAAAATAGGTAGACTACAATAGGCTATACATCAAGAAATGCTGCATGTTGAAATCCCCACCCTGTACAGAGATGTGTTTATGACACTACATACTTATGAATAATTGAGGCCTTGAGACGAATAACCATACAAGTCCATATTTCCAATTTTGAATGAAAATATTTTAACACAAGAAGAGGTTGAAAGTGGGTGAGTTTTGAAGAGGTTTTGAGGATTTTTACATTTGCTTCCATATTACTATTATTTTTGAAAAAGCTTAATATTTGAAAAAGTGGAAAAGCTAAAAAGCTAAAACAGTTCAAGGCTGAAGGAGCTTAAAGAGCTGAAAGAGCTGAAGGAGCTTAAAGAGCTGAACATGTTGATAGTTGAACGGTTTCTGTAGCTGAACGTGCTGAAGCAGTAGGAAAATGAAATTTGAAAAATTCCCCATAAGGATGAATGAGAAAACACCTCCCAAACACCTGCAGGTCTAGACAAAAGTGTAACGGTTATGGCCAAAATATGTATACAGTGAGTAACAGGAGACATTGCTGAACCATGTGATGTGTTTTTTATTTCTGTAGAGTGAAAAATGAGGGCACAAGAGCGAGAGACAGAACCGGTACCGTCTGCTCCACTCCAGAGATTTAGGCTCAAAGTTAACACTGCGGCTTATGGGGGAGTTGCTGGAGTGCTTGTCGCTCGAGGGCTTCTACAGCCAAAAGTTTAAGTCCTGCATCTGAAATAAGAACATCATCTGAAAGCCAACAAGATTTCCTACATTTCTATGTATATATTGTCTATGTGAAGTAAAAGATGTGGGACCCAAATCAAGCTGAAGAGAGTTTTTTCTAAAGTTTTTGCAGCTGCTCTCCACTCTAGCGATGATGTCACCCACTCTAGCTCACGCAATACACACCCATTATAAACCCAGAAGAGGAGCTAAAAGTCCTTCACACTAAAACTGTGATGATTTCTTCGAAGAGAAGAGAAAAGATGTGATTTCAACATGTTCAAGCATCCAGAATTATAACCACGTTAATGACGTTTGTAAGAAACCAAACTGTTTGTAAATCCGTCAGGGTTTCAGCGAGATAAGAGTGTTAGTGTTTGTGCAGATCACTGACTTTACCTCAGGTTCAGCAGATACAGCCGGAGAGCTAACCTGTACCAAGATGGCCGACCTGTGAGGACGTTCTGGACTCCGCCGTCAGACATCAGCCTTTATATCTATGTCTATGGTCTTTAGAGCCAGGCGACTGCAAGACCTCAGGGCATGATGGGAAACGCCTGGTCTATGGTCGCCTGGCTCTAAAGACTGCGGCCGCCTTGATCTCGCGAGGTTATCGTTGCAGGCGCGTCAATGACGTCAGAGCAAGTCGGGATCAAGTCGGACACAAATCTAACCGGCATGCATTGTACGCATGGATGTATTATTAGTGGATACAGGACCGGAAAATGGCCGCCGTTGATTTCAACGGAGTTGCTCGCCTGGCGCATACGCCGAAAAAGTTTCTGACTTCCGGGTTTACTTCCGCGTTATGGGGCCCATAGAGCATGCGCAGTTGAGTCACCCCCCATGATGCTCTGGGGCCTCCCATCATGCCCTGGGGCAATGAGAACGAGCAAATTGCGTTCTGGACAAGCGCTGCGCGCTCATGAGTGCTTGTGGATGAGTTTGACTGGTAACGACAAATCTACACAATCAAATGATGGATTTATAGCGCACATCAAACGATGATGTTCTCAAAGTCATGGTTATAGACTATACATGGTAAATTTGTGTTGTTTCATTTTTTCTAAGTAAGGATAAAACGTTGTTCTCCGCTGTTTTCCTAACCCTCCTCCCGGTCGTATGCATTTGTTTTCAGCGAAGTCAATCGGTGGATCGATGGATTATCATATACATGTTATGTTGTGTGTATTTGTGTAGTCCGATCTGTCATAAACAACAGATTACATGTTACGGGGCGCGTAACGTGTCGTGGACTCACGGTGCCACAGAGATGGGAGCTTTTTTTTTTTCACCGAGACGAGAGAGCTGAGCCTGTGGCCAGAGCGACTGTCTGTTTAGTGTTTCATACTGAACACAGTGACTCAACTAAATGCACACACCTATGGCACTATATTCTACACATGTGAGACACAGTAATGATGGCACATGTTCCACCAAATACTAACAAAGTGATACAGCATGTCCAGTCTCCCTCTATTCAGGATCCTGACTCTCCCTTTCAGTTGGAGCTGGTGTGATGTGTAAACAATGTTGTGTGCGAATCCAATAAAGTGCAGATATCTACCGAAGTGCAAGTGCCATTATTCATGTGCATTAAGTTGATTGTTCATATATGTATAAAAAAAATAATTGTAAAATATTTCCAAGGCTCAAACAAATCTGTCCCAAGTAAAAATTGTTTAATTTGTGATTACAGTCTGCAAACCTGAGAAAAATAGTTTGTAAGAGCTAAGTGAGAGTATAACATGTGACTGCATGTTGACTGTTGTTTTTTACTTTCTTTAAATAGAGAATGCTTTGACATTACGTAACTAAAATGTGCATTTCTTAATTCATTTTATCTTTTTTTTCTATTTTATTCATCTTTATTATTTGTTGCGTTGTAGTTTATACTTGCATCATCATCATCAGCTCTGCTGCAGACTGCATGACTCCAGGCCATCAGACTGAGACGGTTCAAACCGTAATAAAAGGTCGTTATGACAGGATGAAAAGGATATTAAACAGTCATCATCACCGACACTATCACATGCATGGTAAATAACTTTTTGACTTTTCCACAGCATTGGACGGCAGTAAGTGAAAATGTGGTCATTAAGCGGGTGATTTAACGCCAAAATACCTTTAAAATTGCATTTAAAAATACATGGCATTAAAATATGAAACTTGTATCACAACTCTGTCTCGAAAAAGACTCACCCTGGAGTCGTTTAATTCACTTTTCCCACCACGTGCAGCCCGTTCAGAGCTGTCATTCAGCCAACAGGCATCCTCGCTCCCGAGACACAGCACGACCGCGCTTGGGAGTTCACGCACACAGCTGTGACGTCACCATTGAAAATGAGACTTTGGGGGGGCTTTTCTGGCCTTTACAAAACTTTTTGACGGTTTAAAAGTCCATGACTTAAAAAAATGGAATACAAAGATTAGCAATTAACAGTGGTGACAGCTGGAGGTGTCCTGAGAACAGTTTTACAGGCTTCTCTTTTACTATTACGGCTTATGGGAAAAATGCTTTCTGGGCCCCATGGGATTTTTTGTTGCAATACCGCGAGTGGCCACTGGAAAAAATCGGCGTGCCTGCTGAGAGGCGTCGTCATATCCAGGTTATATTATAGATCCATGATTGTACGGTGGTCGTCGGTGATCGATTCTGCGCAGGCCTGGCTCATCTCGAACGAGCCTATTATTTCTGTGACTTGTATTTTCTTTGACGGCGGCTGGAAACTGTCCGACTTGACTGCAGCTTGTTGTCAGCGCCCCCTGCTGCTGCCGCCTGGTCTCGTCCACCTTCCAGGCGAGGCGCAGTTCATCTCCAACGAGCCTAATGAAAGCGATAATGGCTGTGTCCAAATTCAGGGGCTGCAGCCTTCGCGGTCCACGAGGGCCGGGTCCTTCGGACAGGTCTTTGAACGCCTCGTCCACCGTTGTTAAAGACGGTCTAGCCTTCGGAGTATTTCCTGGTTGGCCACCAGATGTTCCCGCCCCTTACCCTTACGTCACGGTTGTGAATGAAGAGATGCATTAAAGTCTGTTTTGGTTCAAATCTATCAAACGTGTACATTTATTTGTGTGTGTACAAAAATTAACAACAAAATGTGTCAAATCTAAATTGAATCATCAACATTACAAAATAAACATTAACCCATTAGTGAATAACAACTATATTTACCACAGCATCACCAGCGTCACGTGTTTTAACTGAAAGTTGAAATTTGGAGGTTTTGAAGTTTAACATATCTGGCGTTGGATGTTACATGACTAAAAACCGAGTATAAACCCATTACTTAAATTTGAATGTCATGTCTGCGCCACTTGATGTCGCCATTTTCTCTTGCTTCCTCTTCTGTTTCGCGACTGAGCAGCGGCGCGCAAAGGATCTTGGGATATGTGAGGCCGCGAAGGATAGTAGCGATGCGTCCTCTGAAAAGAGGGAAGGCCAGGCTGCGTTTGTGGGCTGCGTTTGAAGCAGCCTCTGAATTTGGACAGCCTTCGCGCAGTGTTGTGACGTAATTGGCCTTCAAATGCACTTCGTGGGCTGCAGCCCCTGAATTTGGACACAGCCACACACACACACACACACACATAAACTCAGAGGGGAGGAGCAGCTCAGTGTAACCTGAGAGGGCAGCTCAAAGTGAAAGTGTTCAGTCTGCTCAGACTCCATTTTAAGACGACGCAGCTGAAAGAAGAAAACTGAAGTCTGAGGCAGGTGAGTGTTAAAACAACATTTTATTGTTTCCTGTCAAAGTCTGTGAGTCCGTTTGTCTCTGTGGACTGTAGAGGACACACATGTTAGAATAAAGTCAACACTTAGATTCTTCTGTGGACACAAAGTCCTGATAGGCTGAATAACACACATTCAAACTGCTGTAACTAAAGACGAGGAGCCCAGAGGGGAAGACCAGAACCCTGACCCGCTCTGTGGTGCTGTACACTGTGTGTGTGTGTGTGTGTGTGTGTGTGTGTGTGTGTGTGTGTGACTTCCTGTTCTCTCTTCCTGCGTCACTGTTGAACAAACTTGTTCCTGGTTCTTGTGTTCTGAGCTCACAGTTCATGTTTCACCTCTCAGACCTGAAGATGAGTGTTTGTGTGGAGGAAGAGGAGGACCGAGCAGAGTCTCCAGGATCCATCTGTCCCTCTATGAAGAGTGACTGGTCCAAAGATCAACCTCCAGACTTCAGTACTGAACCTGGACCATCAGACACAAAGTAAGACAGCTGATACTAACTCATTTATATGACTCATTTTTCAGTGATGATCACATGTTTGTTTAGTTGATTTTGTGTTCATGTCTTCAAATTTCCACTAAAATGTCTTTTGTGTCCATGTTGAAGACTCTTGACGCCTCATGTTCCTCTGTGTGTCTGCTATAAATCTGTAATCTGATCTAAGAGGACAAACAGAAACTTTAAACCTCCTTTTTATGGACAGCAGCAGCAGTTTGTGTATGTAGAGCTTCTTAAATCACTTTATTGATGAAGGATTCATGTGATGTGAATAAAAACATGTTGGTGTTTGCAGAGTTCAGTCCAGCAGACAGAGAGCAGAGTCTCCAGGATCCATCTGTCCCTCTATGAAGAGTGACTGGTCCAAAGAAGAACCTATATACTTCAGTACTGAACCTGGACCATCAGACACAAAGTAAGAGGACTGAGACGGACTCATTGAGTGTCTGCTGGTAATGTTTTGCTGTAGAGTAACATCAGGCTCCAGGACTGAAGACACACTAACAGAAACTCTTTGAAAGTCTCCTGAACACTAACATGTCTGAACTCAGTCAGATCCTGGAGGACACTAACACATCTCACCAGGATGAAATAGATTGGTGTCACCATGACGTGTTTTTGTAGGCTGACCCTGAAGTTAGCATCGCTCTGGCTCCCTCCACAAAAAGCCTGAGAGATGTTTGAGTTGGATTTTGGATTATTGCAGAAAATAATGTCTGTGACAAACCCAAGTTTATGATACTGACACGTTTTGTTCTGAGAGATAATCTTCACACATCATTTTCACGACAGACTAAATGCTGAATTCAAGCTGAAAAGTATCGACACTTTGACTTTTCTCTGTGACCGTCTGAGCTTCTCAACAGTGTCGACCAGATCTTGATGTTTCTAACAACAATCATCAAATCATTGTAGTTATAAAGAAATGTGTTCACAGAGAGAGGAAGAGGAGTCATGTCTCTGTGAAGAAGCAGCCCACCTGCTGTGTTCGGTGTCAGGACGTCCTGAAGGATCCGGTCTCTACCAGCTGTGGACACTGGTTCTGCAGACGCTGCATCACCTCAGACTGGGACCAGTCTGCTTCACCAGGAGACTCCTCCTGTCCCCAGTGTGGAGGTGAGACCCAGAACAACAGCTGGACTGTGGACAGACAGTCAGAGACAAACTGTACCGAGTCAGACTGAACATCTGAACATGTTAAAGCCACATTATGTAGAAATTGTCATGTTGTGTGATTTGGCGCCCCCCACAGTTTGTGAGTGCAACACCACTGTAGTAAAAACAAATCCCAGGTGTGTAACAGTTTGTCAGACGTAATTTAGGTGCTGACTACAAACACAACTCATGACATCATCACAAGGTTACGTGTTGAAGTCAACACGTATGTAAGGCTGCGATCCTACAAGTGACAGAGACACCGTTCACCTGTTACAACACACTGGACCATCAACACGACTCTGAAGCTGCTACTTTAACCTCACAAAGTTACATCATGTTGCTTTAAACATCTCACCTTCTACATGTCACTACATTTATTTAGAGACTCAGGAGGCATCAGACCAACACCAGGACAAATTACTAGATTGTCTCGATGACACACAAAGTCAATGAAAAGACCTGAAGACACTCAAACTTTATATATTCTGATACTGATGATTGTTATTGATCATGAAAATAATCCACAGATTGTCAAAGTTTCTCCAACATTTGTCTCTTTTCAGTGAATGTTGGTCTTCAGGAGGTTTTAGATGAACACAAGATCAGTCTGAGGAGGAGATGTGAACGTGTGACTGAAGGAAGTGATGGAACAGGAAGTGATGGAACAGGAAGTGATGGAACAGGAAGTGGAACCCTCCTCAACAGGATCTACACTGAGCTCTACATCACAGAGGGACAGAGTGAAGAGGTTAATACCCAACATGAGGTGAGGCAGCTGGAGACAGTTTCCAAGATGGAGGCCCTCCATGACGATCCAATCAGGTGCTGCGACATCTTTAAAGCCTCACCTGGCCAACAGAGACGCATCAGAGTGGTTCTGACCAACGGCGTCGCTGGAGTTGGAAAAACCTTCTCGGTGCAGAAGTTCACTCTGGACTGGGCCGAGGGCTCCGAAAACCAAGATGTCCGTCTGCTGGTTCTGCTCTCGTTCAGGGAGCTGAACCTGATCAGAGATGAGCAGTACAGTCTTCTCAGGCTGCTCCATGTTTTCCATCCAACATTACAGAAGGTGACAGCAGAGAAGCTCGCTGGCTGTAAACTTCTGTTCATCTTTGACGGCCTGGATGAAAGCAGACTTTCACTGGATTTCAAGAACCATGAGGTCGTGTCTGATGTCACACAGAAGTCATCAGTCAGCGCGCTGCTGACAAACCTCATCGAGGGGAAGCTGCTTCCCTCGGCTCTCGTCTGGATAACTTCCCGACCTGCAGCGGCCAATCAGATCCCTCCTTCACGTGTCGACAGGGTAACAGAAGTACGAGGCTTCACTGACGCCCAGAAGGAGGAGTACTTCAGGAGGAGGTTCAGTGATGAAGATCTGTCCAGCAGAATCATCTCACACATCAAGACCTCCAGGAGCCTCCACATCATGTGTCTGATCCCAGTCTTCTGCTGGATCACTGCTACAGTTCTGGAGCACATGTTGACTACAGACCAGAGAGGAGAGCTGCCCAAGACCCTGACTGACATGTACTCACACTTCCTGCTGGTTCAGACAAAGAGGAAGAAGCAGAAGTACGATGAGGGACGTGAGACGAGTCCACAGGAGCTGACGGAGGCTGACAGGGAAGTTCTTCTGAAGCTGGGGAGGCTGGCGTTTGAACATCTGGAGACAGGAAACATCATGTTCTACCAAGAAGACCTGGAGCGGTGTGGTCTTGATGTCACAGAGGCCTCGGTGTACTCAGGAGTTTGTACAGAGATCTTCAGAAGAGAGAGTGTGATCTTCCAGAAAACAGTCTACTGCTTTGTTCATCTGAGCGTTCAGGAGTTTCTGGCTGCAGTCTACATGTTCCACTGTCACACCAACAGGAACACAGAGGTGGTGGAGGACTTCCTGAGAGGTTGGAGGTATATCAGTGACTCATCCCTGGATGACTTCCTGTGGAGCGCCATGGAGATGTCCCTGAGGAGTAAAAATGGCCACCTGGATCTGTTTGTTCGCTTCCTTCATGGCCTCTCTCTGAAGTCCAACCAAAGACTCTTAGCAGGCCTGCTGGGTCAGACAGACAACAGTCCAGGAATCATCCAGAGAGCCATCAACAACCTGAAGGAGATGCTGGGTCAGACAGACAACAGGCCAGAAATCATCCAGAGAGCCATCAACAACCTGAAGGAGATGAACAGTGATGAGATCTCTCCTGACAGAAGCATCAACATCTTCCACTGTCTGATGGAGATGAACGACCACTCAGTCCATCAGGAGATTCAAAAGTTCCTGAAGTCAGAGAACAGATCAGAGAAGGAACTCTCTGTGATCCACTGCTCAGCTCTGGCCTACATGCTGCAGATGTCAGAGGAGGTTCTGGATGAGTTGGACCTGTACAAGTACAACACATCTCTTCAGGGACGACAGAGACTGATTCCAGCTGTGAGGAACTGCAGAAAGTTTGTGTAAGTCCAGATGTGTTAAACATTATAAAGTGAGGTGAAGCTGAAGCCTTCAGTATTAAAGATCAACACTTTACACACATGAATAATATAAAAGCTCGACACTATACACGTTTACCAAAACAAGTATTAAACCTGCTGATTGAATCAATGATCATCACCAAGCTCAGAGTAGAAATGACATGAAGTCGTCTTGTTTCCAAAACATTCAGCTCCTAAAATGATAATGACACAATGTTTAGTTGTAATTCTTGTGTTTGTGCAGTGGGAGGCATTAAATGAATGAAATGGGAGATGAAAAGCAGCGACAGAATAAAATGCATCAAAGACTGAGACAATACACACAAACACATAACTGAGTAAATACATACGAGTGCAGTTACAACCTACAGTGACTTCACAGTTCACTGATCATCATGTGAACATGAAGCTGAACCAATATAAATCACAGCAGCCTGTAAACTAACATCTGACACGTTCACGTCTCACTTATTTCAACACTTTTGTCCTAAACTGTCATTTCTGCTTCATTATTTCCCTCAAGGACACTTCAACATGTGTTTCTGTTTATTTATATGGCACTTTAAAAGCAGTAACATCAGTTCTCTTTCCTAATATTTCATTCGATGTCTCACTATGGGATGCACGCCCCGCTGCAGACCTCAGAAGCATTAATCTCATTACGCCAATCCTGATTGGCTGGTGAACGTGTCCATCCACCTCAGGTAGCTCCACCTGCCTTAAATAGCGCATGCGGACGGCACCACGTCATTCAAACACCTCTTCTCACTCGGAGCATACCTCTCGTCTAGGGCTAGCTAGCTAAACTGTTCACAGACGGGTCTTATTTAGTTTCTGTTGCCGGGCGCTACTAGTCTTGGTTATATTTTTGCTTCGTTGATCACACCAGATCGAACCCAGTGCTTTCCTTGCCCTCCACGGCTTGATCAGCTCTGTCCTCGACGCCCCACCACGGCTGCTTGAGCGCCGAGCCTTAGCACACCAGCTAATCTCTCGGCTCCTCCACGGTTAACACACCAGCTAACTACCTCGACTCCTTGCCTGCACACCAGCTCGCGAGGAATGGAGGCTAGATCCCCTCACACCAGAGGGCACGGAGACTCTGGGGCCCGACTCTGTCGTTGCAGGAGTAAGAACTCGAGTATGGATCCACACCAGGTCTGCTCGAGCTGCCTGGCTATCGATGTCCCCGGCTCCTGTCAACACTGTGCGGTCTTCACCGCCAAGAGTCTCCGCAGATGGCTAGCCCGCCAAGCTAGTTTGTCTGGGCCTGACCCCTGCCTCCCTTCTGCCGACGATGCCGTCGGAGCCGGAGAGGAGATGGAGGTTGCTGCGGTGGCGACACCGGTGGCTAGCGTCAGCTGGGGCTCCCAGCTCGACCTAGCCGCGGATCCCCCGCAGGAGGAAGACGTCCTGGAATTGGACTATGGGAACGATGAAGATGGCACCTCGGAACTCCTCGTTTCAGAGGATGAAGAAGAGGACGACGTCTTCATCACTCCGGCCCAGGCTGCGCAGCCCGCGGCCTTCGTCACCTCTCGGGATGGAGATGAGAGTGGCACACCAGCTCGGACATGCTCGACGTGTGCCAACGTGCCACTGCCTGGCTGGCCATCCCCTGGCCCGCTGTTGTAGCTGAGACCGCCAGGTCCCGCTATGAGGGGAAGAGATTGCCCTTGGCCAAGAGTGCGACGAGGCAGCTTCTCCCCGTCTTCCCAGAGCTGCTGGATGAGGTGGCGCGCTCATGGAGAGACCGCTCTTACAGCAGCAGGAGCCCGATTCCCAGAGCCTCGTCCCTCGACTGTGAGGCAATGGAGAGCCTGGGTCTGCTCCGCATGCCTCCGATAGAGCCACTCATTGCAGCACACCTTCACCCTCGTCTGTCAGCGGTGTCCTCCCGGAGCCCCAGCCTGCCATCCAAGTCTGACCAGGATGGGTTGGGGGTGGGGGGTGAGCAGTATTCGCCCTATCCTGGATCTACGTGCTCTGAACAAATATCTCAGGAATTACAGGTTCAGGATGCTTACACATGCATCCCTGCTGCACCTTGCGTGACAGAATGATTGGTTCACTTCTGTCGATTTGAAAGACGCTTATTTACATATCCTGATCTATCGTCCCCACAGAAAGTATCTGAGATTCGCTTTCCAGGGGATCTGTTACGAGTACCGCATGCTCCATTTTGGTCTGTCTTTAAGCCTGAGGGTGTTTGTGTGGTTCACGGAAGCGGCAAAAGCACCGCTGAGATGGCAGGGCATCCACTTGGCCACATATGTGGACGATTGGCTGCTGTTGGCACAGTTGGAGCAGGAGGCCAGGGCGCACACGTGTATTGTCATGCGACACCTGTTCGATCTGGGTTTCGTGATAAACGCAGAAAAGAGCAGGCTGTCCCCAGCACAGGCCATAATCTTTCTGGGTTTATCCCTGGACTCGGTGACTTTCTCTCGACGGAACGCGTGAAAACCTTAAGGGCATGTCTCGTGCTCTTCCAGCCAGGCAAGTCTGTTCAATACAGACTGCGCCTCCGCTTACTCGGGCTGATGGCGTCTGCCATCCTCGTAGTCCATCTCAGTCGCCTCCACATGAGGGAATTCCAGCTTTGGGTGGCCTCATGCGGGCTGGATACCGTGCGTCATGGCGCACAGAGAGTGCTGGTTACGCCGGGGTGCGCCAGGGCGCTGCGCCACTGGCTCGTCCCGCCCTTTCTGATGCACGGGGTGCCCATGGGCTCCGTTCTGTTCAGGAAGGTGGTCACTAAGGACGCCAGCCTGACGGGTTGGGGCGGAATTTATGAGGGCCGGTCTGTGAGGGGCCACTGGAGTGTGGACCTCCAGCGGTCTCACATAGATTTTCTGGAACTGTCAGCGGTGTTCCTCTCCCTGAAGCATTTCCTCCCATCTCTCATGGGTCATCATGTCCTGGTGAGGACGGACAATACGACGGTGGTGGCGTACGTCAACCGTCAGGGGGGGTTGCGCTCCCGTCAGTTGTACATACTGGCACGCAAACTGATCCTGTGGAGCTGCGGTCGTCTCCTCTCCCTGAGAGCGACGCACATCCCAGGAGCCCTGAACACAGGCGCGGACCTGTTGTCAAGGGGCTCGCTACTTTACGGGGAGTGGACCCTACACCCGAAGATTGTGGGACAGATATGGGCCCATTACGGTCGAGAGAAAATGCGCAGTGCGCGCGGTTATACTCCCTGCGCAGCATGGATGCTCCCCTCGGCGTAGACGCACTAGCACAGACCTGGCCACAAGAGCTTCTGTATGCGTTCCCCCCCTGGCCTTGGTACCCCCACACTCTGTCCAGAGTGAGGGAAGACGGCCATGCACTGATTTTGATAGCTCCGCATTGGCCTGCGATGCACTGGCTGGCGGAGATATATCGGTTGCTGTGCGCTGAGCCCTGGCATCTCCCGCTGCGCAGGGACCTGCTGTCGCGGGGTGGAGGGACGGTTTTCCACCCACACCCAGATCGCCTGGCGCTGTGGGCTTGGCCCCTGAGTGGCTCAACCTGTCAGCTAGAATCAGAATCAGAATCAGAAACAGATTTATTGCCAAGAGGGATTTTACACCGACGAGGAATTTTTCTTGGTGAATAAGGTGCATGCATTGACGACGATAAACAAACAGTGACTATAATATATACAATATAAACAATATAAACACTATCAACACACAGAGGCAAAAAGTGTGGGATGGCTGATAAATAAAGACGGAAGATAAAATATAGAAGATATTAAAAATACAGGATGTGCAAATTCTGCATTAATGTAATGCAAAGATTCAAGGGCAGAGGCGGGTTTGAGTGCAGGAGTGCAAGAGTCAGTGTCAGTGTCAGTGGGGTTGAGGGACCCGGGACTTGTTGAGGATCCCAACTGCAGAGGGGAAAAAACTGTTCATGTGGCGGGCGGTTTTGGTCCTGATGGACCGCAGCCTCCTGCCAGAGGGGAGAGTGTCAAATAGTCTGTGACTGGGATGGGAGGGGTCGGCCACAATCCTACCTGCACGCCTCAGAGCCCTGGAGCTGTGCCGATCCTGAAGGGATGGGAGGTTGCAGCCAATCACCTTCTCAGCAGAGCGTATGATGCGCTACAGTCTGCTCTTGTCCTTGGCAGTGGCAGCAGCGTACCAGACGGTGATGGAGGAGGTGAGGATGGACTCGATGATGGCAGTGTAGAAGTGCACCATCATCATCTTTGGCAGGTTGAACTTCTTCAGCTGCTGCAGGAAGAACATCCTCTGTTGAGCTTTTTTGGTGAGGGATCTGATGTTCAGCTCCCATTTTAGGTCCTGGGTGATGATGGTGCCCAGGAAACGGCAGGACTCCACAGAGTTGACTGGGGAGCCACCCAGGTTGACGGAGGCGGGTGGGGCTGGGTTCTTCCTGAAGTTCACGACTATCTCCACTGTCTTTAGAGCATTAAGCTCCAGGTTGTTCTGGCTGCACCAGGTCACCAGATGGTCAATCTCCCACCTGTAGGCGGACTCATCCCCGCCAGAGATGAGCCCAAAGAGCGTGGTGTTGTCCGCAAATTTCAGGAGCTTGACTGACTGGTGACGGGAGGTACAACCGTTGGTGTACAGGGAGAAGAGCAGGGGAGAAAGAACGCAGCCTTGCGGGGATCCGGTGCTGATGGTCTGGGATTCAGAGACATGTTTCCCCAGCTTCACGCGCTGCTTCCTGTCAGACAGGAAGTCTGTGATCCACCTGCAGGTGGAGTCAGGCACGTGGAGCTGGGAGAGCTTGTCCTGTAGCAAAGCTGGGAGGATAGTGTTAAAAGCAGAGCTGAAGTCCACAAACAGGATCCTGGCATATGTTCCTGGGGATTTCAGATGCTGGAGGGTGTAGTGCAGGGCCACATTTACTGCATCGTCTACAGACCTGTTGGCTCTGTAGGCGAACTGCAGTGGGTCCAGGAGTGGGTCGGTTAAGGATTTGAGGTGGGACAGCACAAGGCGCTCAAGCGACTTCATGACCACAGAGGTCAGGGCGACGGGTCTATAGTCATTCAGTCCTGTGGTCCTTGGCTTTTTGGGGATGGGGATGATGGTGGAGACTTTGAAGCAGGCTGGCACGTGACATATTTCCAGTGAGGTGTTGAAGATGTCCGTGAACACTGGAGACAGCTGGTCAGCGCAGTGCTTCAGGGTGGATGGAGAGACAGAGTCTGGTCCAGCTGCTTTGCGGGGGTTCTGTCTGTTGAAGAGCTTGTTGACGTCCCTCTCCTGCAGGCAGAGAGTCATCACTGTGGTTGAGGAGGGGGGGGGACCGAGAGGTGTGAAGTGGAGAGGCCCAGGGTCCTGCTGAGCTGGCAGTGGGGGGGTTGGTGCGATGGGAGAGGGTGTCGCGGGGGATGGTGTCAGGACTGTCCCTTTGTCTCTCAAAGCGACAGTAGAACTCATTCAGATCATTTGCAAGTTGCAGGTCGTTGATGGAGTGGGGGGGTTTAGGTTTGTAGTTTGTAATCTGTCTGAGCCCCTTCCAGACAGACCCAAAGTTGTTAGCTGAGAACTGGTGTTGGAGTTTCTCAGAGTACTTTTGTTTAGCTTCTCTCACCACCTTGCTAAAGCTGTACTTCGACCTCTTAAACCTGTCCCTGTACCCACTCCTGAACGCGTCCTCCTTTTGCAACCTTAGCTGTCTGAGTTTGGCTGTGAACCAGGGTTTGTCGTTGTTATAACTCACCCTGGTGAGTGATGGGATACAGCAGACTTCACAGAAGCTGATGTATGACGTCACAACCTCTGTATACTCGTCCAGACTGTTGTTGGCAGTCCTCAAAGCATCCCAGTCTATACAGTCCAAACTAGGGCTGCACAATTAATCGAATTTTAATCACAATCACGATTTTGGCTAGCACAATTAAATTAAGATGATCGTCGCGATATTAACATTTAAAAAGCGGGCTCTGTTGCATATCAAATCAAGCACTTTCTCAACCCAATAATCAGCCAACCACCAGGGGGCGAGAACTGCCTAAATAGCAAGCGAGTGCACCCTGCAGCAGCGGCAGTCTCAAATTATATTCAACAGTGTGAGAGAGAGACGCAATGTCGGAAGCAGACAGTATCAGTTGATCACAGCAATCAGTCCATCACTTCATCCGTGGACGTCAAGATGAGCAACTGGAAAGCCGCTGAGATCCAGGAGATGCTAGCGTCTCCTCGGTCTCTGTAGCTGACAGCTAGCGGACACAACCAAACAGCCAGTAGCTGCTGTCAGCTTGTTGTGTAGCGGCAAGCTACGAACGGTCGCTACTTTCAAATTAAAAGCCCCCCACTAAGAAACCAGTTCTAAAATCCAATGGTGTGCAATGTAAAGCTCTTATTTTGAAGACAAATTCGTTGTCACTGTTCACTGCCCAACTTCGTGCTTCACGTCACGTCACATGTTTACGCCTACGCCAGTGGCGGCTCTGAAGCCAACATGTTGACAGGCTGGTGTTTTTCTCCAAACATCTGTAGGCCTGTAGTATGTTCCTGTTCCTTGTAGAATGTGCCTTTTCTGCATAGGCTTCATTTTTTTCATTTGTTTGCACTTTATGATTGCACTCTGCAATGGCATATTTATTTTTTGCCCTCTGTCTTGGGTACATTTTATTTTATTATTTATGATTTATTATTATTTTAAGTTTCAATTTGAAGCCTTGTTCACATACGGTTTGTTCAAAAATAAAGTCCAATAAAAAGATATGTTTTACCTAACATAATGAATAATCGTGATTAATAATCGTGATTTCAATATTGATAAAAATAATCGTGATTATCATTTTGGCCATAATCGTGCAGCCCTAGTCCAAACACGCGTGCAGGTTCCCCACAGCTTCACTAGTCCACTGCTTTGATGTCCTCACAACAGGTTTGCAGAGCTTTAGTTTCTGCCTGTATGAGGGAATCAGGTGGACCATGACGTGGTCGGAGAGGCCCAGTGCAGAGCTGGGGACGGCGTGATATGCACCGCTGACTGTGGTGTAGCAGTGATCCAGAATATTGTTCTCTCTGGTCGGGCAATTAATGAACTGTTTGAATTTGGGTAGTTCATGGCTGAGGTTACTTTTGTTGAAGTCACCAAGCACAATCACCAAAGAGTCCGGGTTAGTCCGCTCCACACTCAGTATCTGGTCGGCTAGCATGCGCTGCGCCTCCTGCACATTAGCATGCGGTGGGATGTAAACACCGACCAGAATGAATGAAACTAACTCACGGGGGGAGTAGAAGGGTTTGCAGTTAATGAAGAGTGATTCCAGATGATGTGAACAGTGCTGTAGGATCACTGTCACGTCATTACACCAGCCACTGTTAGTGTAAAAACAGATACCTCCACCTTTAGCTTTACCGGAAAGTTCTGTGTCGCGATCCGAAGAGGTGCTTATCTTAAATAGCATTCGCTATTTAAGGCAGGTGGAGCTACCTGAGGCGGACGGACACGTTCACCAGCCAATCAGGATTGGCGTAATGAAATTAATGCGTCTGAGGTCTGCAGCGGGGCGTGCATCCCATAGTGAGACATCTCACTCATATTACTCAGAGAACCAGGGTTATGTAAATAACCTAAAGTTTGTTGGACACATAAAACAGCACAACAATGAAAGAGTCACAAGAAAAGTATTACAGGGACAATTACAGATGTAAATATAAAGACAGCAGCATGAAGAAAATGGACAAACACAAATATGTCAAACCAAAATCACACAAAGATGACATCATCACAATCAGCCGTTAAAAGCCGTTGTATACAGGTGTGTTTTGAGGGGATTTAAAATGGGGCACTGATTCAGCCCAGCTGATCTCCTCAGGCAGGTCAAAGTCTGGAGGCTCATGTGGAGCGGAGGAGCTCAAGTTTCAAACTACAAACCTTGTGATCAGTGACTGACCAGCTCAGCTGAACAACTGACCAGCTGAGCTACAGCTGCTCATGTTCATGTGCTTTTTGATGCAAAATGTATCCAGTCTGTTTTCAGAGTAAAGATTTTATCACATTTAAATGTTTTATTATCTGTATTCACAGACTGACTGTCTGTGGACTCTCAGAGACTCACTATGAAGTCGTCGCCTCAGCTCTGAAGTCCAACCCCTCACACCTGACACATCTGGACCTGACTTACAACAACCTGTATGATTCAGGAGTGAAGCGTCTGTGTCCTGGAGTGGAGAGTCCAAACTGTCGACTGGAGACTCTGAGGTCAGTTCATGTGTTTTTTCTCTGTTTATCCATCCATCCATTTTCTTCCGCTTATCCGGGGTCAGGTCGCGGGGGCAGCTGTCTGAGCAGGGACACCCAGACTTCCCTCTCCCCGGACACAGCTCCTCCGGGAGGATCCCAAGGCGGTCCCAGGCCAGCCGGGTGACTTAGTCACTCCAGCGTGTCCTGGGTCTTCCTCGGGGTCTCCTCCTCCCGGTGGGGCATGCCTGGAACACCTCCCGAGGGAGGCGTCCAGGGGGCATCTGATATAGATGCCCGAGCCACCTCAGCTGGCTCCTCTCGATGTGGAGGAGCTCCTCACCCTATCTCTAAGGGAGCGCCCCGCCACCCTGCGAAGGAAACTCATTTTGGCCGCTTGTATCCGGGATCTTATTCTTTTGGTCATGACCCAAAGTTCGTGACCATAGGTGAGGGTAGGAACGTAGATTGACCGGTAAATCGAGAGCTTCGCCTTTCGGCTCAGCTCTCTCTTCACCAGGACAGACCGAGACAACGACCGCATTACTGCGGCCGCCGCACCGATCCGCCTGTCAATCTCACACTCCATCCTTCCCTCACTCGTGAACAAGACCCCAAGATACTTGAACTCCTCTTGTGAGACAGAGCTGCTCGTTTGTGCTGAAGGTGGATCGATGGTGCAGAACGTTTCTGTTTGGTCGTTGAAGTCTGTCGTGTGATTAAAATGGCGTCCCAGGCTGCTTAGAGTCCGTACATCCAACAACAAGTCCCACAATTCCTCGGGAACAATCCCATAATTCCTCTGCAGCGTCCTTCACGTCATTTCCTCAGCGAGTAGGATGAGATGGATCGGTGCTGGAGCTCTGAAGTAATTCTTCTCAGTAACTGTGGTCAGTTGTGCACCAGAGGCAGCTTCAGAGGTCACCTGGCTCTCATGCTCACTGTGCATCAGCGGACAGAAGCAGGATGTTGGACTCACTTCTGTTTCAAATCCACTGAACTGGTTTTCTTTGAGAGCTGCTGGTTGGATATTTGTAGAAGAAGCTCAGTGGTACGACGTGTTGTCTGAACACATCTGGAGCTCAAAGTGTTCACAGCTGGTCCAAACAGCCGAAGGTGGAGTGAAGAGCTGCTGGAGACACAACGATGGTTTCAATGTGGAGAAAAGGTGTCACATGTTCAGACAGTCTCTCCTGAAGACATTCAGTGTTTCACTCAGTTGTTCATATGAACAGTGACAGAAATAGTTGTGGGACAAACGAACAAAGAGCTGAGAGAGAAGTTCAAACCCTGCCTCCTTTCCCACCTGCACTCAGGTGACCAATCACACAGCGAGGTGTGTGTTAATGTTGTGTTGTTGGTTTAAAGTGACAGACACTGTTGGACACAGAGCGTCCTAGTCTGACATCAGAAAGGTGTGGCCCCACTCACATTTAAATCTCTGAATAGAAAGTGTTGAATCTTTGATGATGTTAAAGTCACGCTGGACAAAAGACACATGAATGTAACTTAATGTCCTCTCTGATTGGACACACTGCACGTGTTGACTGTCTGAACCTCTGAAGACAAACTTTATAACATTGAACATATCACACTGCTGACGGAGTCACAACGTCTTTATTGAAGCAGCAGCACGTTGTCATTAATATTAATGAGAGCTCTGGTTCACTTTGTGTATCTGACAGTGTTGAACCTGCAGCTGTTGGGTTCAGGTGTTTGGAGCTTCATTTTCTAAACGTGTTCAGCTCTGAACAGATTAAACTCTGAATGATTTCAAGCAGGAACATTGTCTTCTAAACTCACTTCATTTATTCTTTATTCAGATTGATGAACTGCAGTTTGTCAGAGATCAGCTGTGCTTCTCTGGCCTCAGCTCTGAAGTCCAACCCCTCCCACCTGAGAGAGCTGGACCTGAGCTACAACAAGCTGAAGGATTCAGGAGTGAAGCTGCTGTGTGATTTTCTGCAGAGTCCAAACTGTCGACTGGAGACTCTGAGGTCAGTTCACTGACTCTGTTACTGTTGTACATCTTAAATGTTTAATCAATAATTAAAGCTGATTAATGTTCAAACATAACTTTGTAAACATCCTTTTGTTTGATCTAACACAAGAATGTCTCAGTTTGTCACATTTGTCACATTTAAACCTGAACACATCTGATTGGATCATAAATTGATTTTTATCTTCATCATTTATTCTTTATTCAGATTGGAGAGCTGCAGTTTGTCAGAGATCAGCTGTGCTTCTCTGGCCTCAGCTCTGAAGTCCAACCCCTCCCACCTGAGAGAGCTGGACCTGAGTCTCAACAAGCTGCAGGATTCAGGAGTGAAGCTGCTGTCTGACCTGAAGGACAGTCCACACTGTCGACTGGAGACTCTGAGGTCAGTAGAGGGTTGGAGTCAGTCCACGCTGGTTTCAGCAGTATTGTACTGAACACAGTCAGTATCAAAGTAAAGATCCAGTATTTCCTGTTTTCCTCAGTGAAGCTGTGAGAGGAGAACGGTGACAGGCTTCATGATTGGACAGAAAGACAGAGAGAGAACAGTCAGCCAATCAGACGAGCCAGAAGCTTGTTGTGATCTGGTGTTGAGTTGATGTGAAGACGACTGTTGTTGTTGTGTTCATGTCTACAGGAAGTAAAGCTGGATCACAGCTGACAGCATCACAGGATGTGTAGAGACAGTCGTCCTCATTCATCAAACGTGATCTCTCTCAAACACTAAAGAACTGATCAGCTGATCTGTGTCACAGCTCTCAGGTCTACGGTGGCCCTGAAGGTCAAAACACAACAACATTTCACAAACATCAAAGTGTCCACAGGGACTCTGGTTCTGTCCAATTACAAACAAGAACGCTGTCCCACCTTTTCTGTGATGTGAGATGTTGATGTGTTTGGACCTTCAGGGCCACCGTACAGATCAGTCTGACTGAAGCCTGCAGATCACTGCTCTGATTTCAGAGAACCATCATTACATTTAGTAACCATGTGGTGTTTGTACAGAGCAGAAGCTGTGCTGAAGTCCAGTAACCACAGCTGATGTTGGACTGTCAGTCTGTGTGTGAACATGTAGGAGCTTTAACATCATATATTCATCTGTCCATCTGTCTTTTGTTTGCTCCACACATTTTACAACAGACTCCATATTTACATATTTGTAATGTTTCAAAGCAGATGAAATATTCAGGTGTGACTGAGACTCTGGTTTTTAACAGCAGTCAATCATCATCACAGTGTTTCTGCAGTGATGATGCGTTCAGGGACTCTCTGCACTTTATTTCACTGTGTACTTGAGTGAAACCTGCAGAGTAAACCTGTGAGCTTCACTCCAACACGTTAACATGAGAGCTGAAAGGAAGCTGGCTACGCTACACAGCCGCTCCACTTGTGGTCTGAACAGGACTGAAGTCCTGCTGGTCTTTATATCACTGACTGACAGCTGATGGAGGGAGTCTCTGTCAACACTCATGTATCTGCTGCTCTCTCTGCTTCTCTCATCAGGTGGAAGTCTTCTCAGTGGTGACAGGTGGAGGTGTTGAGAGGATCAGCTGTGTCCTGATGATCCAGAGAGGTTGAAGCAGCACCATCAGCTGGTGGGTGGAGAGGCTCTGACTGGGCCGTGTTACTGGGAGGTGGAGTGGAGAGGAGAGCTTCATCCAGCAGTGACTGACGGACCGATCACAACAAGTGGAGATGACTGTCAGTGCTGCAGTCTGAACTGCTCTGAGATCAGCTCCACTGTCACCAAGTCCAGCATCCAGCTCCATGTGTTGGGGCCACTGACTGCCCTCCCTACTGCCCCCTGGATGTAACAAGAACAGAAACAAATCCATCCAGTCCAAACAGACATTCAGAACCAGAACCAGAACATGTTTATACTTTTCAAATATATATTTAATGAGCTATTTTCACACATTACAGTTAAACCTCAGTATCTGTGTGTCACTTGTGTCGCCTGACGTTGTACTTGTACTGGTTTGTACAACAATGTTCAAACCAGAGAAATCCTCAAGTTTACTGAAGGTGATGGTGTGTTTTTAACACACGTGAGCGCTTTATTCATAAACTGTTGGACATTTAATGATGTATTTTATGTGGTAGAGCAGAGCGTGTAGATGTCTTCAGCCTGTGGTAACCACACACCTTATTTCAGGCTTTTAACTGAAAACACATTCAACAACTCGTCAACTTTGAGACGAGGGAAGCAGATGTGCACAAATGCAAACTGATTTCCAGGTTTTAGGACTCGTTACTTCACCACTCCATTAACAACTTCATGCTTTTAAAGTTAAACTGCATTAATTCAGTTGTGCCTCATAACTGAGTGTATTAACAGCCTGACAGATATGACGGCTGTCAGCGACGGAGGAAGTATTCAGATCCTTTACTCAAGTAAAAGTACTGATACAGCTCTGTAAAAACAAAAGACCCGCTTCAAAGTTAAAGTCGATTTAATTTTAAATTGAAAGTATATCAGTTTAATCAGGAAATGTACTTAAAGTCTACAAAATAAAAGAAATTATAGCTGCTGGCAGCGATGGGTCGGGTCCGGGCTATTTTTGGCAAATTTAGGCAATTCTGAGCAACAAACAGGTGAATATGAAGACAAGACAGTTGACAACAATGTTCATTTTGGACCACTTGAGGCTTGAACCCACAACTTCTGTTACCAAAGACTGTCGTCTGTCGCTCTGAGCTAAACACAACAGTGGCTCCACACACTGAGTAAGCCATTCACTGTGCAGGCAGATTTGAAACCACTGTGAAAAATTCAGTTGTCAAGACAAAAATCTGAAAATACACATATTGCAGCATGGAGATGTTGGTCATTTTAAAAATTATTGATTTGCTCCATAAGTGAATAACTGATGTTTAGCGATGTCATTATTGACTCATTGACTCCAGTTGTTCACATGAAAGGAAAATTTAAAATGCTGTGAAAAATTCAGTTTTTGAGGCTCAATTTGTGATAAATCAAAGGAGGAGAGAGGAAATAGGTTTAAGTTTTACAGTTTTTGAAAAATAACGTGTACTTCATAATTTTTAACAGGTTTAAATGTACAAAAGTTTCTTCAATATTGAGGCTTCAGTTTGATGAAAGTTCAGTAGGTTGATTTGTTATGAATTTTCAAAGGTTTGAACTTTAGACGCTTGCTGTAGCACCACCATCAGGACTATTGGCTTGGGTTTACAGCTGAGGTAATCTGGCATGAGACTGGACCTTTGTGAAAAACTTGGTTAGCTTTCGTCCATGGTCCAGTCCAAGCTATTTGTTTTTATTTAATTTAGAGGCTTGCTGTGATGCTACCATCAGGACAATTGTCTTGTGTTTCATGTTGAGGACATCTGATATTTTGATCTGTCATCATCATCCTTGCTGGGTCTTGAACCCACAACCACTGCCAAACAGCACCAGCTCCTAACTCACTGAGTTAAATGGCTGGAAGTGAGACCTGCTGTGTAGCTTCATGTGTCGACTCAGGGAGTCACTGTCCGGGCAGCTGTTGTCAAGGCAGATTTCAAAAATGGTCAAAATGTCAGAAATTCTATTGCCTGAACAAAAATCTGATAATACATAAATTGCATCTTGACAGCATGGAGATGTTGGTGATTTGTTTTTAACTTCGGATCGATTACCAAAGAAAGACAAAATAATGAAGTCGTCCAAGACGAACGTGTGGAGACGATTCTGCTCCTGCAGGCAGTGAAATGAAACTTCATGGTATTTGATCTAAAACTGTATTTTAAAGAGTCTTTCCCTTCTCTGGATTAATGTAGTCCAGATCTGATGAGTCTAAGTTTAGTGGTTTTTGATCTGGACCTGGTCTCTTGTGGTCTCAATGTCAAAAAGCAGTGAAATTGCCCTTTTTTTTTTGTATTTTCACAAATATAATAGAGGTTTTTCGGTGAACAGAAGCTAAATGATGCAGTAAATATAAATAAAAGTCAGGATTATCACAGCCTGTGACGTCTCCTGTCATACTGGAGTGTTGGTTTCTTGAGACTTTTAATACTGAGCCAGCAGAACCAGAACAAACAGGCAGGAAATAAGACTGAGACTCAGTTTACCATCAGCAACGACAACAAGAGCAACATGCTGGAGGTTCAATGATCAAAGTTCAGGACTGTAAACCAGTTACAGACCGGTTCATTTCATCTCCCCATGTTCATGACGGGTTCCAGTCCATGAACTGGCCTGAACGTGACTGAACAGCGCCATCTACTGGTCAATAACAAGCTGTGAATCTGAGGCAAACTCCAGCGTCACCAGACTCCCTTAAGAAAGGCTCATTTTCTGGAGTCATCGCGTCAGGAGAAACTGTGTGAACTGTGTGAAATGCTGTGTACAACACATTCTGGACTGTTTGGACCTGCTTGTTAATTCGGCAAACGTTACACATGATTATAGTCTTTCTGTGATATCGTGTCGTCACTGAGATGTAGCTGTATATCTCCACAGAGACCCGATGACAAGAGGTCAGTCAGTCCCATGTGGAGACGCCTTTAATGCCGGTGTTAGTCATCTGTCTCCGCTCCTCAAGTCAGTCCCGGTTCCTTATTAGACCCACAAAGCTCAGAAGTCAGAACCCCGAGGAGCACCACTGATCATGTGACCCAGACTCATGAACAGGAAGGAGGCTGAAAGTGAAAGTGTTCAGTCCTCAGACTCCATTTTGAGAGAGAACAGACAGAAGAAGACGGAGCAGGAGAGCTAAAGTGTGAAGCAGGTGAGTTAAAACAACGTGTTTGTGATGTTACTGTGAGAGTGTGAGTCCGTTTGTCTCTGTGGACTGTAGAGGACACACATGCTAGAATAAAGTCAACACTTTGATTCTTCTGTGGACACAAAGTCCTGATAGGCTGAATAACACACATTCAAACTGCTGTAACTAAAGACGAGGAGCCCAGAGGGGAAGACCAGAACCCTGACCCGCTCTGTGGTGCTGTACACTGTGTGTGTGTGTGTGTGTGTGTGTGTGTGTGTGTGTTCTGAGCTCACAGTTCATGTTTCACCTCTCAGACCTGAAGATGAGTGTTTGTGTGGAGGAAGAGGAGGACCGAGCAGAGTCTCCAGGATCCATCTGTCCCTCTATGAAGAGTGACTGGTCCAAAGATCGTCCTCCAGTCTTCAGTACTGAACCTGGACCATCAGACACAAAGTAAGAGGACTGAGACGGACTCATTTATATGACTTTAACCGACATTAAACAGGAGAGCTCGCATCACAATCAGTGTGCGTTTACAGGACGAGCGTAACACCTGGGCTGATACCTGAGAACGTAGAAGAGCAGGTGCAGGTCCAGGAGGTCTGGAGCGAGGGCAGATGGTCCTCTAGATAAACCATCACGGATGATGTGGTTCTGTCGGACTCAGTAAAGTCTATGTGTGGGAAACACTATGTCATGTACATGAGAGAGAGAGAGAAACAGAGCAGCTCTGAAATATAAAATCAATATGTGACAGTTCTGACGTCGTGTCAAAAAAAAACTAAAACTGAAACTTTCCTTCCCACTGAACAAATATCTGAAAAGCTGAATGTTCTGGTTCCGGCCCGTCTGTTTGTCAGAGTTCTTGAGTTGCAGTTATGCTTCATTTCATAGTTGACGAGTCGTTTCATGAAGATCTACCACAATTATTGAACCTGACGAAGAAGAAGAGTTGAAATAACACCAGCAGACATGTTTATTACAGACTGATGCTGAATTCAAGCTGAAAAGTATCGACACTTTGACTTTTCTCTGTGACCGTCTGAGCTTCTCAACAGTGTCGACCAGATCTTGATGTTTTTAACAACAATCATCAAATCATTGTAGTTATAAAGAAATGTGTTCACAGAGAGAGGAAGAGGAGTCATGTCTCTGTGAAGAAGCAGCCCACCTGCTGTGTTCGGTGTCAGGACGTCCTGAAGGATCCGGTCTCTACCAGCTGTGGACACTGGTTCTGCAGACGCTGCATCACCTCAGACTGGGACCAGTCTGCTTCACCAGGAGACTCCTCCTGTCCCCAGTGTGGAGGTGAGACCCAGAACAACAGCTGGACTGTGGACAGACAGTCAGAGACAAACTGTACCGAGTCAGACTGAACATCTGAACATGTTAAAGCCACATTATGTAGAAATTGTCATGTTGTGTGATTTGGCGCCCCCCACAGTTTGTGAGTGCAACACCACTGTAGTAAAAACAAATCCCAGGTGTGTAACAGTTTGTCAGACGTAATTTAGGTGCTGACTACAAACACAACTCATGACATCATCACAATGTTGCGTGTTGAAGTCAACACGTATGTAAGGCTGCGATCCTACAAGTGACAGAGACACCGTTCACCTGTTACAACACACTGGACCATCAACACGACTCTGAAGCTGCTACTTTAACCTCACAAAGTTACATCATGTTGCTTTAAACATCTCAGCTTCTACATGTCACTACATTTATTTAGAGACTCAGGAGGCATCAGACCAACACCAGGACAAATTACTAGATTGTCTCGATGACACACAAAGTCAATGAAAAGACCTGAAGACACTCAAACTTTATATATTCTGATACTGATGATTGTTATTGATCATGAAAATAATCCACAGATTGTCAAAGTTTCTCCAACATTTGTCTCTTTTCAGTGAATGTTGGTCTTCAGGAGGTTTTAGATGAACACAAGATCAGTCTGAGGAGGAGATGTGAACGTGTGACTGAAGGAAGTGATGGAACAGGAAGTGATGGAACAGGAAGTGATGGAACAGGAAGTGATGGAACAGGAAGTGGAACCCTCCTCAACAGGATCTACACTGAGCTCTACATCACAGAGGGACAGAGTGAAGAGGTTAATACCCAACATGAGGTGAGGCAGCTGGAGACAGTTTCCAAGATGGAGGCCCTCCATGACGATCCAATCAGGTGCTGCGACATCTTTAAAGCCTCACCTGACCAACAGAGTGGTTCTGACCAACGGCGTCGCTGGAGTTGGAAAAACCTTCTCGGTGCAGAAGTTCACTCTGGACTGGGCCGAGGGCTCCGAAAACCAAGATGTCCGTCTGCTGGTTCTGCTCTCGTTCAGGGAGCTGAACCTGGTCAGAGATGAGCAGTACAGTCTTCTCAGGCTGCTCCATGTTTTCCATCCAACATTACAGAAGGTGACAGCAGAGAAGCTCGCTGGCTGTAAACTTCTGTTCATCTTTGACGGCCTGGATGAAAGCAGACTTTCACTGGATTTCAAGAACCATGAGGTCGTGTCTGATGTCACACAGAAGTCATCAGTCAGCGCGCTGCTGACAAACCTCATCGAGGGGAAGCTGCTTCCCTCGGCTCTCGTCTGGATAACTTCCCGACCTGCAGCGGCCAATCAGATCCCTCCTTCACGTGTTGACAGGGTAACAGAAGTACGAGGCTTCACTGACGCCCAGAAGGAGGAGTACTTCAGGAGGAGGTTCAGTGATGAAGATCTGTCCAGCAGAATCATCTCACACATCAAGAGCTCCAGGAGCCTCCACATCATGTGTCTGATCCCAGTCTTCTGCTGGATCACTGCTACAGTTCTGGAGCACATGTTGACTACAGACCAGAGAGGAGAGCTGCCCAAGACCCTGACTGACATGTACTCACACTTCCTGCTGGTTCAGACAAAGAGGAAGAAGCAGAAGTACGATGAGGGACGTGAGACGAGTCCACAGGAGCTGACGGAGGCTGACAGGGAAGTTCTTCTGAAGCTGGGGAGGCTGGCGTTTGAACATCTGAAGACAGGAAACATCATGTTCTACCAAGAAGACCTGGAGCGGTGTGGTCTTCATGTCACAGAGGCCTCGGTGTACTCAGGAGTTTGTACAGAGATCTTCAGAAGAGAGAGTGTGATCTTCCAGAAAACAGTCTACTGCTTTGTTCATCTGAGCGTTCAGGAGTTTCTGGCTGCAGTCTACATGTTCCACTGTCACACCAACAGGAACACAGAGGTGGTGGAGGACTTCCTGGGAGGTTGGAGGTATAACAGTGACTCATCCCTGGATGTTTTCCTGAGGAGAGCCATGGAGAAATCCCTCGACAGTAAAAATGGCCACCTGGACCTGTTTGTTCGCTTCCTTCATGGCCTCTCTCTGAAGTCCAACCAGAGACTCTTAGGAGGCCTGCTGGGTCAGACAGGCAACAGGCCAGAAATCATCCAGAGAGCCATGAAGAACCTGAAGGAGATGAACAGTGATAAGATCTCTCCTGACAGAAGCATCAACATCTTCCATTGTCTGACGGAGATGAACGACCACTCAGTCCATCAGGAGATCCAAGAGTTCCTGAAGTCAGAGAACAGATCAAAGAAGAAACTCTCTGAGATCCACTGCTCAGCTCTGGCCTACATGCTGCAGATGTCAGAGGAGGTTCTGGATGAGTTGGACCTGCAGAAGTACAACACATCTCTTCAGGGACGATGGAGACTGATTCCAGCTGTGAGGAACTGCAGAAAGTTTGTGTAAGTCCAGATGTGTTAAACATTATAAAGTGAGGTGAAGCTGAAGCCTTCAGTATTAAAGATCAACACTTTACACACATGAATAATATAAATGCTCGACACTATACACGTTTACCAAAACAAGTATTAAACCTGCTGATTGAATCAATGATCATCACCGAGCTCAGAGTAGAAATGACATGAAGTCGTCTTGTTTCCAAAACATTCAGCTCCTAAAATGATGATAACACAATGTTTAGTTGTAATTCTTGTGTTTGTGCAGTGGGAGGCATTAAATGAATGAAATGGGAGATGAAAAGCAGCGACAGAATAAAATGCATCAAAGACTGAGACAATACACACAAACACATAACTGAGTAAATACATACGAGTGCAGTTACAACCTACAGTGACTTCACAGTTCACTGATCATCATGTGAACATGAAGCTGAACCAATATAAATCACAGCAGCCTGTAAACTAACATCTGACACGTTCACGTCTCACTGATTTCAACACTTTTGTCCTAAACTGTCATTTCTGCTTCATTATTTCCCTCAAGGACACTTCAACATGTGTTTCTGTTGATTTATGTGGCACTTTAAAAGCAGTGACATCAGTTTGTTGGACACAAATAAAACAGCACAACAATGAAAGAGTCACAAGAAAAGTATTACAGGGACAATTACAGATATAAATATAAAGACAGCAGCATGAAGGAAACGGACAAACACAAACATGTCAAACCAAAATCACACAAAGATGACATCATCACAATCAGCCGTTAAAAGTTTTATACAGGTGTTTTTGAGGGGATTTAAAATGGGGCACTGATTCAGCCCAGCTGATCTCCTCAGGCAGGTCAAAGTCTGGAGGCTCATGTGGAGCGGAGGAGCTCAAGTTTCAAACTACAAACCTTGTGATCAGTGACTGACCAGCTCAGCTGAACAACTGACCAGCTGAGCTACAGCTGCTCATGTTCATGTGCTTTGTGATGCAAAATGTATCCAGTCTGTTTTCAGAGTAAAGACTCAGATTTTATCACATTTAAATGTTTTATTATCTGTATTCACAGACTGTTTAACTGTCGACTCTCAGAGACTCACTGTGAAGTCGTCGCCTCAGCTCTGAAGTCCAACCCCTCCCACCTGAGAGAGCTGGACCTGAGCTACAACAACCTGCAGGATTCAGCAGTGAAGTGTCTGTGTGCTGCACTGGAGAGTCCAAACTGTCGACTGGAGACTCTGAGGTCAGTTCATGTGTTTTTTCTCTGTTTATATTAAATTTAAATCTAGAACAGAAGTTTTAAATTTCCTTCAGTTCACACACACACACACACACACACACACACACACACACACACACACACACACACACTATACCTCCAGACCTGACTGAGATCAGCAGCATGTTATTAATCTGTGTTGATGTGAACAGGTGGGTGAATGTTGTGTTGACAGGATGATGTCACCATGACGATGATCCACAATAGGCAGGTGAAGCCACGCCCCCTCTGGTCGACCACCTGGGACCTGATTTCAGAAGAAATGACACAAATAATTTTCTGCTCTGGTTTGAATTGTGTCATGAATCTCACATATGATGTTTGTCAGTTTAAAAGAAACATTTTCTCCAGAAAGTCTCAGTTTGTCATCAAACTAATAAAATATAAGAGTGAAAATCTGTAATTATAAAGACGACACAGCCGACAGTGGTTAAGTGACGTCTGGTTTAACGCTGACTGAAACCTTGTAGAGTCGTCCTGAATATCAGCAGCTCACAGAACTGACCAACTCTCCTTTCACATAACTGCAGCTGTCAGTACGACCACACCTTCTTCTGTGTTGAGGCGGCGGCCATGTTGCTGCTGGTGACGTATGTTGAGTGAGACCAAGTAGTTCACTGAGCGCTTTAACACAAAACTACATGAGATTTGACTTTATTTACAACAAACAGACACTTTGTGACTGAAATAAGGTCCATGAGGTCCACCTGAAGGGGCGGGGCTTCCCCTCCCTATAGAGAGGTGTAGTCTGTAGTCCTACAGCCAGAAACCTGTTAGCATGTTAGCATGTTAGCACATCCTGTTACAGTCTGTGAGTCAGTTGAATGTGTCTTCAGTTAAATGTGTGAAATAAGGTGTGTGGTTACCACAGGCTGAACATATTTACACGTTTTGTTCTCCAACATAAAATCCATCATTAAATGTCCACAGTTTAATTATAAAGCTCTTCATGTGTTAAAAACTGTTAGCGGTTAGCGGCTAACAAGCGTCTGAATGAGACTACAGAGGTTGTCGGGGACATTAAACGTCCTCACAGCGAACACGGAGACTCGTCTCCTCACTAGTCCGTCTTTACAGGCCCACTTTAGTTACACACTGTTCTAACTGGTGGGAATTAAACAGTGTTGGACTCAAATATCAATGTATGGTAGAGAAGATGTGAGGATGTGAGAGGAGGGGAGATTCCCCTTCACCTGAGCTGTGGGGAGTTGTCAGGGACAGAACAGGTCAGGAGTTCATATGAGGATGATAACAGGAAGGCAGCTAGGAGGACACTTATTGTCCAGTCAAACATCAGAGGGTCGCTGCCTTGGGGAAGGCATGGGTAACACCTGTCATACAGTCTGTAACCACTGTTCTGCTGTGTAGAAGTCAAGACCACCTGCAGACTGCAGAGAGCGCTGTGGCTCTTCTCTCCATGCTGCATGCGTTAAACACAAACTGTCTCCTGTGTTTATCTGATCGCCTCTTCTGATTGGTCCTTTTAGAGACCGCCCATCAAACTATTCAGAACCAACATCGTCTGATAACAATCGGACCGCCCTTAATTAGGACACAGTGATGTTGAGCTGCACATTTAAACCTGAACACATCTGATTGGATCATAAATTGATTTTTATCTTCATCATTTATTCTTTATTCAGATTGAGGAGCTGCAGTTTGTCAGAGATCAGCTGTGCTTCTCTGGCCTCAGCTCTGAAGTCCAACCCCTCCCACCTGAGAGAGCTGGACCTGAGTAACAACAACCTGAGTGATTCAGACGTGAAGCCGCTGTCTGACCTGAAGGACAGTCCACACTGTCGACTGCAGACTCTGAGGTCAGTAGAGGGTTGGAGTCAGTCCACGCTGGTTTCAGCAGTATTGTACTGAACACAGTCAGTATCAAAGTAAAGATCCAGTATTTCCTGTTTTCCTCAGTGAAGCTGTGAGAGGAGAACGGTGACAGGCTTCATGATTGGACAGAAAGACAGAGAGAGAACAGTCAGCCAATCAGACGAGCCAGAAGCTTGTTGTGATCTGGTGTTGAGTTGATGTGAGGACGACTGTTGTTGTTGTGTTCATGTCTACAGGAAGTAAAGCTGGATCACAGCTGACAGCATCACAGGATGTGTAGAGACAGTCGTCCTCATTCATCAAACGTGATCTCTCTAAAACACTAAAGAACTGATCAGCTGATCTGTGTCACAGCTCTCAGGTCTACGGTGGCCCTGAAGGTCAAAACACAACAACATTTCACAAACATCAAAGTGTCCACAGGGACTCTGGTTCTGTCCAATTACAAACAAGAACGCTGTCCCACCTTTTCTGTGATGTGAGATGTTGATGTGTTTGGACCTTCAGGGCCACCGTACAGATCAGTCTGACTGAAGCCTGCAGATCACTGCTCTGATTTCAGAGAACCATCATTACATTTAGTAACCATGTGGTGTTTGTACAGAGCAGAAGCTGTGCTGAAGTCCAGTAACCACAGCTGATGTTGGACTGTCAGTCTGTGTGTGAACATGTAGGAGCTTTAACATCATATATTCATCTGTCCATCTGTCTTTTGTTTGCTCCACACATTTTACAACAGACTCCATATTTACATATTTGTAATGTTTCAAAGCAGATGAAATATTCAGGTGTGACTGAGACTCTGGTTTTTAACAGCAGTCAATCATCATCACAGTGTTTCTGCAGTGATGATGCGTTCAGGGACTCTCTGCACTTTATTTCACTGTGTACTTGAGTGAAACCTGCAGAGTAAACCTGTGAGCTTCACTCCAACACGTTAACATGAGAGCTGAAAGGAAGCTGGCTACGCTACACAGCCGCTCCACTTGTGGTCTGAACAGGACTGAAGTCCTGCTGGTCTTTATATCACTGACTGACAGCTGATGGAGGGAGTCTCTGTCAACACTCATGTATCTGCTGCTCTCTCTGCTTCTCTCATCAGGTGGAAGTCTTCTCAGTGGTGACAGGTGGAGGTGTTGAGAGGATCAGCTGTGTCCTGATGATCCAGAGAGGTTGAAGCAGCACCATCAGCTGGTGGGTGGAGAGGCTCTGACTGGGCCGTGTTACTGGGAGGTGGAGTGGAGAGGAGAGCTTCATCCAGCAGTGACTGACGGACCGATCACAACAAGTGGAGATGACTGTCAGTGCTGCAGTCTGAACTGCTCTGTTGTCTTTCTGTCTCTGATCCTCTGATATCCTCAACACACAGTGACTCTGCAGGTTTGTTCTGGTTCTGACAACAGAACCTGAAGTTATTGATGCACCAGGACACCGGCACGTCATCGGTATGGACCCATAAAGGCTTTAAACTGAAACAGGACATCACTCCAACATGATACCAGTCAGCAGTTTCACACCGCCGACTGAAATGCACTTACTGTTTATAGTCGTCTGAACAGCATCTTGAAATTGAACTTCTCCCTCCAGTTATAAATAAATAAACCTGCTGGTAGTTTGTTTCCTGCTTCATACATTATTTGTGCAGTTTGATGATGAACTTCATCACAGCTGAATGTAGAAACACTGAGTTGGTGTGATGATGATATCTGACTTCATGAACTGTTCTGATGGCTCTTTGTTGCAGTGATCTTCTGGAGGTGTTCCCCCTCAGACCTCCACAGTCATTTAAACATGGTCAGACCAGTGAACAGCAGAGTGTGCAGTGGTTTGTGATCCAGTACGAGCTTCGTCTCACACAGGACTGAGACGCTTCCTGACTCTTTAGACTGAACATGTTTGATGTGAGGTTTCCAGCAGATGTTGTGCTCTATTCACACCCACACATGTATTTACATGCACTCTTTCCATGTTCACACCATCTGTCTTCACCTGTACTCGATTATTTGATTCAGTTTCCAAACAACATGATCTCTGTTGTGCTTAAATGTCTGACTTGTTTTTAATTTCTTTTAATGTAATTTTTATGCCCCTTAAAGCACTTTGAGTTGCCTTGTGTCGTACAAATAAACGTGCCTTTGCATTTTAAATAACACAAAAATAACAATCAAGTATAAAAAGTGAATAAATAAAATGGTTAATCAAAGAAATATTTCATGTCAGTTTGTTAATTGCTTAATGCCTATATTTAAGTGTTATTGATGCATTTAATATCATGTTTACTTATTACAAAGCCATTTATTTTTTATTATAGGAATATTTTAAGAAATCTGTCCGGACAAAAATCAATTCAGAATTGTTCTACTTTGGCTCTGACGCAGCATGTAATCTGTAGAGTAATCAGTAACTAAAGTTATTACATGTAGTGGAAGCATTAAGCAGCAGACAGAAGAAATACTCGAGTGCCTGATGACTGTTCTGAATGCAGTCGGTCAGCACCGACTGTCAGCAGTCAGGATGGATGTCAGAGGTTCATGTGTGCTTCTGTGATCGTTGCTGATCACTGATCAATAATAACTAACATGTTGGACCCGTCAGCAGGTCGAACTCCTCAGTGTTCAGGCACGAGATGTTTAAAGACTTAACTGTTCAAAACTCTGGTTTCATGAACTCGGACACTAAAGCAGACTCGGTGTTTCTGTTCTGACTCGCTGACTCTGGATCAGTGATCTGGTTCTGGTTGGTTCTTTAACAGACGTGCAGCCCGTCGACTGGAGACACGTTCTCTTATGGAAATCAAACCAATGAAGGAACAGAAACAGCTCTTTGTCAATTAGATTATTTTTATTTTTCCCCGCACAAAATGACAAAATGCCTTCAGTAGAAGGTGTTTGGTCTCTTGGTGGTGAAGCGAGGTTTGTGCTGGCGACGCAGGACCCTGTGAGGCAGAGGGAACTTGATCTTGGAGTCCTGCAGGAGGAGTCAGAGAGGAAATCAGTTCAGTTTCACAGCGTCGATGCAACCAAACATTTTACAATCAGAAACACTCATCGTCTGTCGCCAGTTTCAGAACCGCCAGGTTTGAAGATGGAAGCTGGAAATCTGGAAGAGGAATCTGGCTTTTTGTCTGGCGGCTTTTTAAACCGGAGCTGACTAACAGAGGCAGTCCAGAGAGAGAGCCGCCGACAACCGGGTCAGAAAACACAACGAGGTGTGGACTCACGTGGAACTGCTTGATGGCAGGTCTGCGACACTTGTTGGCAGCGATGACCTGCACCTTCATGATCTGGATGGAGTGGGCACGAGCGCGATGGCGAGCGCCCATATCACGATCTGACAGACAGAAGACATTTAATCTTTATTCACACAGCAGCTTCATCACTTTGTTACAGGATCTTTGGGGGCGATCACTGACGGCTGGAAGCATGATCATGAATAAAGATCTGGACTTCTGCCAGATAAAAGCTCGACGTGGACCCTCGGAGGGGCCAGCAGCCGCTGAGCTACCAGTGAATTGAATGTGAAGAGTCGTAATGTGACTGAGGTCCGACCCGTCAGCTGGCTAACATCCTGAATCCAGCTCAGACTCCTCACGTCTTCACACTGTGCTCAGCTGACGAGGATCTGAGCTGATATTTACTCAGAACTCACCTCGTTTGTTCTGTTTAAACGTGTTCTGTGTTTCACTAAAAGCCCACAGAGATGAGGCGAACCCGTTTCCTGAGCCTGGAGGCTGGATGGTTGCTGGGTGTACTCACAGCACTGGGTGACGGCTCCAGAGGTGGTCAGGTCTCTGTACTCTCTGTACATGTTGTGGGTGCCGCTACGGGAGTCGTAACGCAGCCAGATACCGAAGTTCTTCACCTTCAGGGGGGTCTTCTCGTGGACCTGAACGAGTCCAACAACAACAACAACAACAGCAGGTCAGCAGCAGGTCAGACTTCACACTGATCATCAAACTACACGTTGTTTTACATGTTCAGAGATTCATTTTTACAGCAAATCAAGTTTAAAAAGCAGAGAAATACATGTTAGTGTCAGAGCGGACAGTTAAAGATCATCGACTAAATATAAACTAAATAAACCAAATTTAAAAAAACCCACCTCTCTAGCTTCAAACAGTGTTCTGGGACCTGATTTTATTCACTGATGGACCACTGTTTGTCTCATGTCCTCATTAATATTGTAAATATTAAGTACAGAGCTTCAGAGTCTGTAACGTCGTTCAGGCTCACATCAGTTGAGGAGTCGGTGTCGACCCTTGAATTCACTTTCAAAGGCACCGCAGCGTCAGAGAAAGGCGACAAGGACCAGTTTCTGTCTGCACACCAGACAACATCACACCACTGAGACGGTGTGAGCTTTGGGTTTGGGTGCAAGTCAAGTGAAGAATCATAGGAGGGTTTAAAAACTACTGAACTGATTTCATCAGAACTCAGATGGAGGACGAGTCTCAGCCCAGAGATCTCATTAAGTTTCAGTGGGTTTTGAGCGACCGGGCGTCTTTAAGCATTCTGGTTATTTCTGAGAACACTGAATATTAATGATCCAGATTTAAATCTGTTTTATCTGATGTGGGATCAGGCCTGAGTGGATTAAAGGGCACTGTTGGGCCTCAGCGGAGGTATGCGCTCTACAGAGTGCCGTTCTAGTTTAATAAAAGCACCACTTTGTCTCTTCTGCAGCATCTGTGGTGTCAAACAACAGCCCATCAATGAGTTATAATGTGAATCTGTGAAGTAACTTAAGTTTAACAAACGTGAAGTTGAAGAATAAAGTACTGCAGAGTAATATAAGATTGTACTGAGCGACAGTACTCGAGTACACTGTACTTGAATTCAGTCATTTTACTGAACGTATGTATCGGTTGTATTGGTAACTGGTGATCGTGCTCCGTCATCATCAACAGGCTGCAGAGACACAAACTCAACACAACTTTTAACACTCGACATCTCCGATCACATTTAACACAAATCTGTTTGAAACCGAGTCAAACACAATCCTGACTGGACGGGTCTCCGCCTCGACCCACCGACACGGCTGGAGATGTTGGACTTAAGACGCGTGTGGTTCAGAGACCTACCAGGCCACAGTAGACGGTCTCTCCAGAGGCCTTCTTCATCTTCCTCAGCTGGGAGACGAAGTACCAGAAGCGGGACTTGGCCACGACATGGTTTGGGGCGAAGATCCTCATCCGGTACAGAGGAGGGGCAGGATTCTTGGCAGAGGGCAGCAGACGCCCAATGACTTTGTACTCCCGAAGCTGTTTTCAGAGACAAGTGTGGTCAGTTAGGATGCACGCGAATCACAAACGCTTACACGACGAGGCGTCTCACAAACTGTCGACCCTTGATTTCACTTTCAAAGGCACCGCAGCGTCAGAGAAAGGCGACAAGGATCCGTTTCTGTTTGCACACCAGTCAAATTCATACCACTGAGATGATATGAGCTTTGGGTTTGGGTGCACAGACGTGAAGAAAATGAACATGAAGCGCTGCAACAATGTGAGTGAATGACGTGGAGACGGAGAGTTAACTTGTTTTAACGACTTCATTAACGCCGGCTGCCTTTTCTCTTTTATTAACTTCATCTTTCACAGTTTAGTTTGATCTTTGTTCGTCTTCATCAACAGCAGGCGATCAGGTCCTGATTATATGAGCCAAGCAAACCGCTGATAATATTTATTGAGCCTGTTATTTCAGACATGCAGCACTATACACCTGTTAATATTTATATATTGTGCTTAATTTAGATCATTTGCACGCTGTTTTTCTTGAATCAGCAGCACATGCTCTGTTGGACCCTGCACAGTGACGCTGCCTCAGACTATCGCTTCATTACTGTCCCTTGTCTTTACATCTGTTCCTTCTCATTAAATATCTGTCTCTGTATTTAATGTGTCCTAACAGCTGCTGGGTGTCAACATGTCTGACCCAACAGGTCCAGCGTACAGACAGTTTCAGCACATTAAGACTTCATATTTCTGACGTCTTGTTATATTTCAGCTGTTATGTCACCGTGTTACTGAGGTGCGTCAGATCTGCCTGTGGTGGACATTAACCTGACTGTAATGAACTAACAGCCCTCTGAGGTGTCTGCTACACGTTCACCTCCACGCTGAGGCCACACGTCTGCAGCGCCACATTATTAGCAGCTAACGTTAGCTTAGCTTAGCTGACATCGCGGGCTGAAACGCAACCAGGCGGCTCGTTAACCGGACAGAACCACGCATTTACTGATCATCTGAGATTAATCGGCGGTTGTTGCTGATCTGCTGCTGGCTGAGTCTCCGTCTGTCTCTGATGAAACGCAGAGTCCCGTTTCAAGACACCGTCGTCCACATGGTGCCGCGGACGCCATGTTGTAGCCGCAAAATACATCGGTACGAAAACTAACTCAAATCAGCACTTAAATGTTGACTTTCTGTGGATATTAACGCATAACTAAGACAAACATAACGTTACAAAGCGACATCGGTTCGTTCGGTCCGTGTTTTGTAGGCAGATATAGGTAGAAAATCGGGTTTTACGTACTGTGCCGGACGCCTTCATGGTGTCTCTCGCTCACTGCCACAGTAAAAGAGGAAGCAGCAGGGCGGAGACTGCGCATGTCTAATGGACGGCAGGCCGCGAGGGGGCGGGGCCTGCTGCTGCGGCGCCACGGGCTGAAGATGGTTTCATGTTCGTCACAGTTCAGCGTGATGGAGGAGCTGAGACAGGAGGTCAGTCACAGCTGATCACAGCTGATCACGTGTCTGATCGATATCCACAATCAAACAACAATCAAACAATCTGAGGAACGTTTTGCCTCATCAGCTACAGGCAGCGACAGCAAGGAGAGGAAGAGAGAGAGAAAAACCCAGACTCCCTTTAAAAATCACTCAATTTAGTGGGTTGTTGACTTAGGAGAGACTTTATAATCTTTGTGAAGCATTATTCCTGACACAGTCTTCATTATTTGGGCTTCCTTGTAAATTCGGCACATGTTATAATCTCGTTTTAGGCAGGCTGGTGCCGCAGCCCTCGTTCCCTGAGGGCTCTGAGTTTTGTGGGTTAATTAATCAATCAAACTTTATTGATAAAGCAGCTTTCAAACAAATCACACTGCATCTCAAAGTGATTGATGAAAGAACAGGAGACCAAGAAAGCAACAAAATATGGTGAATTAAAATGATCAAATATAAAGAATAACAATACAAGCATACAAGTACTGATAAAAAAATAATAGACTTTAGACTTTTATTCATCCCACATCGGGGGAAATTCACTTGTGACAGTAGCAGGTAGACAGACATGCAATAAGTACAAGGGACATTAAACAAGTACACTTAAAAATACTAAAAAGGATTTAGATAAGAAAAACATATCAATAAAATATAATCTATGTTAATCTATGATAACTATGTTTCATATTCTGTCTCTTTCTTTTTTAACCTTTACAACCCAAATAAGATCCAGTTTGCAGTTATTATTTATGATAATGTCTTATTTTTCAGTTCCATTATATGTTGAACATGTCTGATGTGTTACAAGTTGTAAAGTCAGAGTGAGAACAGAGTAACTGGAGTGGGCCCGTAGAGACGGAGGAGTCTCTCTCTGATGACGTCTAATGTCCCCGACAACCTCTGTAGTCTCATTCTGACACTTGTTTTAACACCTGAAGAGCTTTATGATTAAACTGTGGACAGGATTATCGTTAATGATGATTTTATGTCGGAGAACAACATAAATATCTTCACACGTTGAAGTTTCCTTTAACTTTCCGACGAACCACAAACCAACTTCAGCTTCCTGTGGCCGCGGGGCTGAACCTCACTTCAGACAGTCTGAGCAGGAACATGCGGACATAACTCAGCTGTGGTTGAACTGTGTGACACGTGATTATAACTTTTATTCATATTTATTTGTGTTCGGCGTCGTTGTGACCGGACGGAACCCGACGGAACCGCTTCCTGTGGCGGTGACCCGGATGCTGACTGAGCGGACACGCCGCAGCGCTGCTCCGTCGTGTCGGTCGGGTCCAGCCGACATGCAGCTGGTGTTCTGGTGACTTCTCCGCGGCTCCGTGATGACGTGACGGGACCAACACGCTCCATGAGGTAAGTTTTCATTAAGGTGAGCGCCTCGTGCTCTGCCGCTCGCGTGTACTCCGCTTAGCGTGATTAAAAAATGGCTAACGTCGGCGGAGTTTGTCACGGGGAGGTTTCCCCGGCGCTGATGTGATGGAAGGAGGCAGGAATCGACCCGGAGCGGTCAGAACCAGACACAGCCCCGGTCCAGACCACCGCCCGGTCCTCCGGGCTGCCCGGGCCGCTGGTACTGACCGCTCCCCGGGGTGTAACGAGCTGTTACACGGTCACGATGACTAACTCGGCGCAGGCGAGCTCACATGCTAGCCGGCTAACGCTAGCTGAGTTAGCAGCAGTCAGCTCTTTTAGCGCTGCGGTGAAGCTGTTAGCTTGTAGCACCGCGGGGCAACTTTCCGAGGAGTGGCCGGCTCCCAGGTCGCCTCTCCCCCCGCAGCACAGGCCATCAGGGCGGCCAGGTGAACCGGACAGGTGATTCAGGTCTTACTAACATTCACTGAGTCACCGCGGCTCGTTGTTGGCGCTGCGTTGCATCATGTGGGCTCAGTGATGGAGGCTGAGCTGTCACGGTGCTGGTTCTGCTCTCCATCCTCCGGACGGACCAAACGCTCATGTTCCGGCTCGACTCGACCTGTCGGAGGCGTTTCGGGTCATCAGACTCGGTCCAGTGCTGACTCATCGATCAGCCCACCTGGATGTCACGCGGGGCTCAACCCACCACGTTACAGGAGCCATGTTGTTCAACTGTCAGTAAACCCTCAGTGCACCAGTGACGTCTTTATGACGTCTTCTCAACGCTCACCTGTGACGTCCAGCTGACGTCTTACAGGGTTAAAAGTTTCTACAGTGTAAGTTCAGACTTTTCATCTTCAGACGTCTGAAGAACTTATTGTGGTTCAATGTCACTTAATGCAGCAAAGAGGATTCAAACCCTCAACCTCAGCAGCTGCATGAGGCGTGTTCCTCACCTGGTGTTTACCTGGTGTTCTTCTTTACCAGGCTGATAAACAGCTCTCCAGGTGAAGAACACACCTCATGCAGCTGCTGAGGTTGAGGGTTTGAATCCTCTCTGCAGTTTTTGTGAACCACAAGTTCTTCAGACGTCTGAAGATGAAAAGTCTAAACTTGCACTGTAGAAACTTTATTTTGAAGCCTGTAAGGACGTCAGCTGGACGTCACAGGTGAGCGTTGAACATATGTCAGAAACACGTTGGTCCTCGCTCTTCGCTGGACGTCTTTTCTATGTGTCGAAGACGTCGGGTTGGCGTTTCTTGGATGTTTCTGCTCAGAACGTCGTGTCGTCGCTCTGTTGACTGACAGCTGAACAACATGGCTCCTGCAGCGCGGGATTAGCTCTGCGTGGAGATGTGACATCCAGGTGAGCTGATGGAGAGAAAGGTGGATGAGTCGGCACTGGATCGCGTCATGATGTCCCTCAAACATGTGGACACCGCGTCAACAGTTCAGCCACGATGCCCGTTTAAAATGTTAATGAAACTTAGATCTAAAAAACGCTGAGAGCCTGAGAGCCTCCATCAACACTTCATCAACACGACATCAACACGACATCAACACTTCATCAACACTTCATCAACACTTCATCAACACTCCATCAACACTTCATCAACACTTCATCAACACGACATGAAACACCTGACTGGTTAACAGCGACGTGGATGACCTGCGATAGCTCGTTTGTGCCCATTAAATTTGGAGCGCAGCGCTAAAACAGTCCTCAAAGACTCTACGAACCATCTTCTCACTGAATGACTGATGTTTTTAACCCTTTTGTCCGGATCCTGCTCTGTAACCTGACGACAGGCTGTCCACAGACATCTAACACTGAATCTTGTTCCCTTTAAAAGTCTTGAAGATGATGTTGACAGCTGTCAGGACGGACGATCCTCTGAAGGAGATGTTGGTTTATTTTCCTATTTAGAGATCCTTTATTGATTTGTTTGTGAAGAGGGTTCACTCCGGACAGATCAGAGAAACACACTTAGTTATTAATTGCTGAATCGCTGCTCACTGTCTGTACGTTCACCTCAGGTTTCCTTCTTTGTCACCAGATGAGAGAAGTCTGCCTGACAGCAGCAGAGAGGAGTGGACCTGCCTTGGAGGAAAGCTAACCCACGAATGGCCTGCCAGTCTGTCGCTGCAATCATGGACGAGCAGGCCCTGCTGGGGCTCAACCCGAACGCCGACGCCCGCTACAGGCAGAGGGTGAGACAGTTATCACACAACGAACTACCGAACTACCACAACCTCGACCGAACGTACCTGAGATCGTCTCTGTGTGTCATAACATCCAGAGTGATCCGATCTCAGTGTCCAGCTCTCAGTACGTCAAGCTGACATGTTAGATCAATAAAATGTTCTTTCATAAATTGAGTGTAAATGGTGAAATCAGTGTAAACAGTGTGTTCAAACAGCTGCTAAATGTTGGCAGGTAAGACTTTAGCACTTTAGACACAGAAGCAGACAGGCTGGTACAGCCATGCTGCCACAAACTGACACTTTGTACAAGGAAACAAACAACTGACTGTTTTCATTTAATGCTGAATTTACAAGAAGGAGACAATGATTCAGAGTCTGTCAGAGACAGAGTTTCACTACGTTACAAAGTTTGTTTTAACTCAACAACTCTTAAAATCACCACATTTGTTAAGGGAGTCTGGTGATGATGAGGTCACTGCTGCTCACACTGGCAGGTGAACAGAGACCCAACATGTCGTGTTTTATTCTTTATGGATGAGATGAAGCGACAGGTGACGGTGAAACAGTGTAAACATCAGAGCGGCTGGACTGAAGGTTTGTGACGGTCCTCTGCCCGTCCTCTTCTTCACTGGGGGGTTTCACGGCAGCTGTCACCATATTTAATGGTAAAACATCAGATGTCTGTTTGCTCTGTGTTAGTTTTTGATCTTTAATCAGTTTAATTGAGGTAGAGATTTATTAACAGGTGTCGATTGTTCTGCACCGCCTGGAGATCTTTATCTCTGAAGGTCTCTGGCTGTGGTCGACCGCTGAGGGAGAGGTTGTGAAGCTTGGTGTCGTTATTAGAGAGTATTTCTAATGAAGCTATTGAAGAGTGAATCTGTGTGTGTGTGTGTCTGTGTGTGTGTGTGTCTGTGTGTGTCTGTGTGTGTGTGTGTGTGTCCTCAGGCCATGGCATACTTTGAGCAGCTGAAGGAGTCTCAGGATGCCTGGGAGGTGTGTGCAGAGGCTCTCGCTAAAGGGATTTACAAGTGAGTTTCACAGCGCAGCTTCTGCTCCGAGGCCGTCCGGCTGCGACGCGGAGTCATCGGAGGCTCTGACGGATCGTTTCACCTCATCTTAAACGTGTTTTATCTGTTGTTTCAGCGACGACCATGTGAAGTTCTTCTGCTTCCAAGTTCTGGAGCATCAGATCAAGTTCAGGTGAGGATGAGGAAGACGAGCTCCGTCTTTATCTCTGATGAAGAACAGTCATGTGATCGTCTCCAGCTGTGTTGTTGTTTGTGTTGCAGACACGCTGGTCTGAGTGCAGTTCAGCAGCAGCTCATCAGAGAGACTCTGATGAAGTGGCTCCAGTGTCAGGTACTTCTACTCATGTACTTGTGTTTGGAAGTACTTGTACTTCACTTGAGTATTGAGATTGTCTGACACTTTATACTTCTACTTCTAACAGTTCAGAGAGAAAGTAGTTAAATGATCTCCACCTCAGCCGACCACATGATTAACATGCTGCTAACTGCTAACACGCTAATATCAGATCCAGCCGGACCGCAAGAGGCAACAGAACCAGTGCAGCTCCGTGAGAGCAGCATGTAGCTTTATTTAAATAAATATTATATGTTAAGTTGATCATTTTAAATTATTTTTAAAGGTTTACTCATTATGAAACATCTGTAACGATGCTCTGTAGAAATATACCAATAAAAAGAAGAGTTATTTGACGTGACGTGAAGCTGAGGCTGCTGCTCAGCTGTTTCTTCGTCCCTTTTCTGACTGCAGCTGATGAACAACCAGCCTGAGAAGCCGTTCATCAGGAACAAGGCGGCTCAGGTGTTCGCCCTCACCTTCATCATGGAGTATCTGACTATGTGGCCCAAGTTCTTCTTCGACATCCTGTCGCTGGTGGGCCTGAACCCTCACGGCGTCGACATCTACCTGAGGACGCTCATGGCCATCGACGCTGAGGTGGTGGACCGAGACATCCTCCACTCACCTGAGGTGAGACGTGCTCTCCCGCCTCTGACTTCCTGTTACCACCTCAGGCTTTCTGCTTTCTACTAAGTTAAATGAGTTTCAAGAATATTAAAGGAAGCGTCATGAAGATTCGACTCTGTGCTGAAGTCACTGAAGGGAAAAAATATGAGATCAACCTCCACAAACACACACGATGTTTTATAAGTTCAGAAACAAACTGAAGAGAAAATAACTGCTGGAACATTTAGTCAGTCAACAGGACATTAATCACCAGGTTTTGATTATTAATTAATGACTTCAGTAGTTTATACATTAGAGTATTCGCTGCTCCAACAAGAGAATTTACTCAGAAAACGACTTTTGTGAAGTTAAAAAGCCGCCGTCTCTCCCTCACACAGCTTCCTGTGTAAACACAATCACATCTGGATGAGTTGTTGGGTTATTTGCTCTCCACAGCTGTCGGGTTGTTTGCTCCTGTTTGACATCTTTGCATGCTTCACTCAAACCAGCAGAGAAATGAGAGACATCAGTGCTGGCTGAGTCTTGACTGGAGCAAAGAAAGAGAAAGTAAAAGCCGACAGAGACGATGTGCAGCAACAAGCTGCAGGAGGAAGTTAATCTGCTTCAGAACCTCGTGTTCTTCACTGACTGGGTTAGATGGGAGATGTGTCTGTGTGTTGTGTTGAGTTGAGACGCTCTGGTTGTTGAATCTTTCCTTCAGGAAACGCGCAGAAACACTCTAATCAAAGACGGCATGCGGGAGCAGTGCATCCCCCACCTGGTGGAGTCCTGGTTCCAGATCCTGCAGACGTACCAGCAGTCGCACCCAGAGCTCACCTGTCAGTGTCTGGAGGTGGTGGGAGCCTACGTGTCCTGGATCGACCTCAACCTCATCGCCAACGACCGGTCAGTGCACGTGGTCATACCACTGTGTTTGTGTCTGTACAGTGTGGCGGTGCTCAGAACCGGTTCTTGGCCCAGTGGAGAGAACGCAGAACAAATATTTTCTTTTATCTAAAGAAGAAAACAGTAGAATATTATTATTATTATTATCTCACTGTTTTAATTTATTTTCAGATATTGACGCTGAGTCAGCTGGTCCACAGTTTATACGACTGTACCAGCTCAGCTTCTGTAGTCGAAGCCTCAGCGATGACCGAACAGTTTGAATCTGAGGCGTCTGTAAAGGATCAGCGTCGGCTGAAGAAGCTAAATGTTTTGCATCCTGACTTCTCTCTCTGGCCGGACTGTTGAAGTTTCCTCTGAGTGTTTTTTCTGGTGTGAATGAGCTGTGATACTTTTCTTTTCGCTGCGTCACCTCTCAGCTCTTGTGAGTGATCAGGTCCACGTCGCTGTGGAGCTTCTGCTGTGAAACCAGGCTGAAACTCTTTGTGTTGTGCTCTCTCAGGTTTGTGAACCTGCTGCTGAGTCAGCTGTCGGTGGAGGAGCTCAGAGAGGAGGCCTGCGACTGCCTGTTTGAAATAGTCAACAAAGGAATGGACCCGGTGGATAAAACCAAGCTGGTGGAGTCTCTGTGCCGAGTCCTGCAGTCAGCTGGGTTCTTCAACGTGGAGCAGGTGAGTCTGCAGCTCCAGAGCTCGCTGTGGATGGAAAACTGATATCGTCCGATAACAAGAAGGTTTCTTGATGGAGGAGAGCTGCAGCACAACACAAGTGTCAGGAATCTGGTGGCTTCTGTCACAGCAGCTTTATGTTTTCTTATATATGTTAGTACATAAATGTGCTTCACACCGACTTTATCAAACAATAGGCTGCGTGTGGAGGAGGCTAGGCTAGGAGACTTGTTTTAAAACGTTAGCTCAGCAGCTCCAGTGAAGATAGATCTGGTCTTGACTGACTTTATATCATCAGGAGGAGATGATGACTGAAGGTTTTAGTTTTTGGGTGAACTGTTCCTTTAATATAAAGTAGAATATGATCTGACTTGAACCTAGGAACCTGCACAGGAAGTGAAGCGTGCTTGGTCTTTGGTTTCTGTCGGTCAGTGGCGGGTCAGACACCAGGTCTACTTCACTGTTTACACCTGGAGGTCACATGCTTTTCCTGCTTCTGTCCCGTCAGGAGGAGGACGTGGACTTCCTGGCCAAGTTCTCCCGGCTGGTGAACGGGATGGGTCAGAGTCTGGTGCTGAGCTGGACCAAACTGGCCAAGACGGGAAACGTGAAGGAGACGGCGGAGACGCTGCAGGCCGTGGAGGCCAAAGTGCCGCTGCTGCTGCAGCTGCTGGTGCACGAGGACGACGACATCTCGGCCAACATCGTCGGCTTCTGCTACGAATACCTGCACGTCCTGAAACAGGTGAGCCGATCAGTGGATACTAATGTGTAATATTACAGGCGGGTGTCAACAAACATCAGCTGTTCATACATATTCATCTAAAGGGGACATTGTGCTTCAAGTAAATAATGATACTTTTGTACTTTCACTAAAGTACGAGTTGACTTTTACTTGTAACTTTGTAATATTTGTACATAAGTAAAAGATCTGATCTTCCACCGCTGTGTCCTGGTCGCCTGCAGACGCTGCAGCAGCTGCAGCTTCAGGAGGCTCTGCTGTCTGATTTAATATCGCAGCTCAGCCCGTCTGTAACGTAATAACATAATATGTGATGATAAATATGTTCAGGATGCGTCGACTGACAGAAGATGTTCTCTTTGTTGTCGTAGCTTCCCCAGCTGACCGATCAGCAGAAGTCCAACATAGAGGTGAGTCTGATTGGAAGTGTTGGTTCATGTAACCGTCTTCGCTGTGAGCTGTGAGTAACTAACAGCCCGCCCTCTCACACAGGCCATCATGCTCGCCGTCATGAAGAAGCTGACGTATGACGACGAGTACAACTTTGAGAACGAGGTGAGTTTCTTTCTTGGCTGTTCACACTTGTGCTGTGAGAACGTGAAGCCGCAGCAGACGTTCTGCTTCTGTTGGTCTGTCAGGGAGAGGACGAGGCCATGTTCGTGGAGTACAGGAAGCAGCTGAAGATGCTGCTGGATCGTCTGGCTCAGGTGTCTCCGGAGCTGCTGCTGGAGGCCGTGCGACGGGTCTTCACCAACACCATGCAGTAAGAGCCCACACTGACTTTATTCAGGACAGTTCAGCTTGAGACCATCAAATTAAAATAAGAAGTGAACTTCTGAGAATAAACAGAGAGATCTACACCAGCGCTGTATAGCGCCGACAAAGACAGGCTCTGATCCTCTCGTCTCTGATTTGTCTCTCAGGAACTGGCAGACGTCTCCGTTCATGGAGGTGGAGGTGGCCATCAGGCTGCTGTACATGCTGGGCGAGGCCCTGCCGGCGTCTCACGGCGCTCATTTCTCCGGAGACACGGCGAAGACGAGCGCCCTGCAGGACATGATGAGGACGGTCAGTCTCCTGGCTCGACTCATACGCTGTGTTCAGTGTCTGCTGAGTGTGACCGACATGATGAATGTGTTTTCTGCTCTGACCCCTCAGCTGGTGTCCTGCAGCGTGAGCAGCTACCAGCACAGCTCGGTGTCGCTGGAGTTTTTTGAAACTGTCGTTCGCTACGAGAAATTCTTCATCGTGGAGCCGCATCACATCCCAAATGTTCTGGTGAGTTTAAAACGACGTGACGAGGCTGATTTTCTTCTCCTGTTCAAGTCAGTTGTCACATCTGGTGTTGTGTTCACTGTCAGATGGCGTTTCTGGACCAGAGAGGACTGAGACACAACAGCCCGAAGGTCCGCAGCAGGGTGGCTTACCTCTTCTCAAGATTCGTCAAAACTTTGCAGTGAGTCCAGCTTCTTCATCCTCACGTCGTACTCAGTCCGTGGTCACCACCAGGTGGACAGAATAAGGCCTGGTCCAAATCTCTGGACCTGCTCGCTTCAGTTGTACGTACCGTGACATGTTCACTGTCGTCACGTCAAGTCTGCGAGTGCCTGAGCCTGCGCGCCTCAAGTGACGTTGTAATAAAGTTACGCTTTTTCTTTGATATCACGTAAGTAAAGTGAAGTCTGCAGAAAGTTCTCTTGAGGGTCCTTGTGGGCTGGATGAGCACTCAGGACTCGCTGACCTCGGGCGAACACGCCTGCGAGTCAGCGAGTCTTGAGTGCTGTGAACTCGGGACATTTAGACGACAACAGTCCTGCAGTTCGCTCCAGGTTGATGAATCTAAAACAGCTTTTACAGCAGAATCAGTTTTCTAAACGCTGTTAAACCTGCTGAAAACAGGTGATTAACTCCGTTCACCTTTCATGTGGACGAGTTCTGTTTGTTCTCGCTGTTCGTCTTCACGACGCGTCGCAACAGTCTAAAGCAGCAGATCGTCAGTGGTTTTGTCTAAACATGTAAATCAAACCTTTAAATCATGGAGCCACTGCTGCACCGACGGCAGAAGATCATCATCTGTTCAACGTTCCTTCAGTTTTCATGCTTTATGTTGCTGACGACAGAAGTTGCTGAGGAGTGAGACCTCTCGCTTCTTTCTGGTCTCTGATGAGTTGAACTGAAGACACAAACAGCGATTACGTTTTTAATATCTTTAACTTCGGTCTCTCCGTCAAACTCGACTGAACGCAATCAAGCTGCTTCACAGACGGATGGAAAGATGTTAACAAGGCAGCAGCCTGACGAGGGGAGAAGATGTTCACAGCACAGCCGAACCAGATGTTAGTGTTTTGGGCCAGAGTGAACGAGGTATTAGTGTTTGGATCTCAACTTTAGGGTCATTTTTCTATATTAAATGAAACTGAACAAGAGAATCTCTTTATGAAAACGATCTTTGTGACATGATATTTTGTGCACGCGACAAAATAACTTCGTTCGAGCAAAATCAAACTTTATCCGGAGAAGATACACGCAGCACGTCAGCACAAGAGGCTGTTGTTATCTTGACAAGAAGATATTTATTGTGAGAAGACGAGACCTGGATCCTGCATGAAGAAGGTGTGACTCACTGTCCCTCCTGATATCTTAATGTTTGTCGTCTGTGTAGCACTCAGACGTTTGCTGCTGTGTCGGTGCTGACGCCACTTGTGCTCTGTGTCAACAGTAAACACATGAACGCCTTCATTGAGGACATCCTGACCAGGATCCAGGACCTGCTCGAGCTCGCTCCCCCTGTGAGTGTCATCGTTCACCCATCAGTCACGAGTCCGGCACCTTTATTACAACAGAGTTTTACATTTATGATGATGTTCCCCTCCGATCAGGAAAATGGCTTCCTGGCGCTGCTGACCAGTGACGACCAGCTGTTCATGTTTGAGACGGCCGGCATCCTGATCGTGAACGGGGAGAGTCCAGTGGAGAGGAAGCAGGCGCTGATGAGGAGCCTGCTGCTGCCGCTCATGGACGCTTTCCGCCTGCTGCTCGCCAAACTGCTGCAGGAGACGGAGGACGAGAGACAGGCCGCCCTCGCCGACTGTCTGAGCCACGCCGTCGGATTCGCCAGGTGAGCGAGCTCATTTTTAATCGGTCGCTCAGGTACGTTCAAGGTACAAGACCATTTATTCATCACAAGAAATGACAGTTAAAAAACTCAAACGTAGCATCATTTGAGGATCTCCCGGCCGCTGCGTCCTACTGACGTACCGTATCACACACACGTGTAAATGTTTAGATCCTCACGATGACTCTGCTGGAGTCAGTCGAGCTGAACTCCTCCGTCTCTTCTGTCTGCAGTCGGACCAGCAAGGCGTTCAGCAACAAGCAGACGGTGAAGCAGTGCGGCTGCACCGAGGTCTACAGAGACTGCATGCAGACCTTCCTGCCTGCACTGAGCTGTCCCGTCCAGCGGGGGGTGCTGCGCAGCTCGGTCCGCTCCTTCCTGCACAGAATGATCATCTGCCTGGAGGAGGAGGTGCTGCCCTTCATCCCCGCCGCCTCCGAGCACATGCTGAAGGACTGCGAGGCCAAAGACCTGCAGGAGTTCATCCCGCTCATCAGCCAGATGACCGCCAAGTTCAAGGTACGCAGGAAACGAGCCCGCACAGGTGACACTGACAGCAGCCGTCGGATCACAGGAGGTTAATCAGCTGTGTCTCCTGTTGCCATGGCAGCGGCAGGTGTCTCCCTTCCTGCAGCAGGTCTTCATGCCGCTGGTGCTCGCCATCTTCGAGGTGTTGGCCCGGCCGGCGGAGGACAACGACCAGGCGGCCGCTCTGGAGAAACAGATGCTGAGGAGGAGCTACTTCGCCTTCATCATGACCATCGCAGGAAGTGGAATGAACGAGGTCATGGCCAATCAGGGTGAGTTACAGACGGACGTCAACATGACTGTCACGTCTGATGACGCGGGTCAGTCAGCTGAGAGCACGGTGAGGCTGGATCACCTGAGCCGTGTTTTTGTTTTCAGGAGCAGAAAACATCGAGCGGGTCGTGTTCACCATCATCCAGGGAGCCGTGGACTTCCCCGACCCCATCGCTCAGAAAACCTGCTTCATCACTCTCTCCAAACTGGTGGAGCTGTGGGGTGAGAGAACTCGACCCGCTGTGGGTCCATCGTCTCTCCTCGTCCCGGTCAGTGTCTGTTCTAATGTTCTGTTGTCTTCTGACCCGACCTGCAGGAGGGAAAGACGGCATGGTGGGTTTCCCCGACTTCGTCTACAAACACATCGTTCCTGCGTGTTTCCTGGCTCCTCTCAAACCGACCTTTGACCTCTCAGACGCTCAGACAGTCCTGGTGAGTTTCTGCACCAGAGTCCAGCCAGCAAACGCAAGATTTTACCGTGTGTTCACAGAATTGATGGTGGCTGTTTGTGTTCCAGACGCTGTCGGAGTGTGCTCTCACACTGAAAATGATTCATCTCAAACGGGTAAAACTCCACCGACCGTCTTCTGAAAACACTTCTGCTGTCGCACGTTCCAGCTGTAAATAGATGGTGAATCTTTTCTTTCAGGGGCCGGAGTTCATCCAGTTCTTGCAGCAGGAGTATCTGCCCTCACTTCAGGTGTCACCGGAAATCTCACAGGTACGACCGTCCTGAATATCTGAACCTGGACACAGAGTCCGAGGGGAGCCCGCTCATTTACACGCTTCTGTCACAATGGAAGCTTATGGGAAAAGTCTAGGTGAGGCCAAAAGGCCGAAGTGCATCACGTGACGACACGGTTCACCCGCCTGGTGCCACCTGCAGCCCTCTGCAGACATGTTCTCACTTTGTTGCTGCTTGCGACACTTTACCAACACAAAGTGGTGCGTTCAGGAACAGCAGGGACAAATCCTGCTGACTCTACCTTTAACTTTAACAGTCTTTGAATTATATTAATATGACGTGAGCTTCAGTTAGCTTTGACCACAAATGTCCTTCAGAGGGAGACTTTTTACTCTGATACTCTGAGTACATGTCAGAGCCTGTACTCGGGTCTGGACGGGGCTCGAGCGTTTGCTGGTTCCAGTTTCTCACGTTGTGACTTTGATGTTTCAGGAACTTTGTCAAGTGATTCAGCAGCCGGACGTCAAAGTCCTGAAAAACTACATGAAGGTACAAGTGTGTTTCCCCCAGTCTGTGTGTGTGTGTGTGTGTGTGTGTGTGTGTGTGTGTGTGTGTTGATCCTGTGTGTGACGTGTTGATCAGCTGATGGTTGTCTCCCGTCTGCAGGCGTTCTTTCAGCGAGCCAGACTGTAGGAGGTCCAGCAGGAGGTTCGGTGGGACTGAGAGGACACTTCACAGCAGGTGGTCAGACAGGCCACTTACAGCAACAACATGGAACTTAGCATAGGAGCTGCTTTTGCACTTAAAGAGTGAATGCATAACGAAGCCCGGTCTGTCTAAGTCGGACGTGCACAGAAGGTCGGTGGACGGAGAAATCCCTCCGGCCGCCGCAGAGACGAGACGAGCTGTCCACGTGGAGTCGAGACGTACAGGAGCTCGACCGATGACCTTCAACACGGAGAACTTTGTAGAAAGTGTTTGCGAGTGAACGCAGATCTGTGGCGGAGGACGGCGCCCGTCTGGAGGTTTGGTAACTATCCTGAAAGCACGACTTTGTTCCAGTCCCACCTCCACATTTCAAACATTAGATTAGAGTTTTCACAGAAAGGACAAAGAAAAGGGCTGAACTGTTATTTTCATTAAAACGTGGCATTGATTCTTTAGTTGGACGGAGACGGACGTTTAGTTTAAGTTTGAAGTGACGCCGGCTCGAGCTGCAGACATCTCACACTTCATCTTCCCCAATTCTCAGTTTAAAGCAGAAACGACGGTTTGATCTCAGCCGCTCTTCATATTTGTGACCTGATGGGACGAGATACTCCAGGTTCAGTCGGACCGGCCCGGCAGGGCGACGATTACGATCCGTAAAGTCGATGGAATATTTTTGTTTCCACAACGAATATTTGGGGCCGTTTTTGATTTCAGATGGAAATGAACCTGAAACAGGAACAAAGTGTAAATAAGAGAATACGATGTTGAAATGTAAATAAAGTTCCTAGTTTAGTTTTTTTGTATCTTCATTCCCATCTGGAAACTAAATATGGAAGCTCGTGTGTGCCGGACAGAAACGATTGAACATTAGCAATGATGAGAATAGTCAGTGAGTCGAACTGTACTGGGTCAAAGTTCTGATAAATCTCAGTTATTACCTCATAAAGAAAATAAGAACAGCTCCAGACAAGAGCCGACGGTCCCCTTTAATCCAGTCAGACACGATCACACAGCTTTTTCACTCAGATCTTTATTCCTCGAGACATCCGGCTCGTCATCTGGGTCAGCACCAAGTTAATGAGGTCTGTTCTGATCCGAGACTCGTCCTCCATCCAGGTCTGGTGGAAATCTGTTCAGTAGTTTCTGTTTAATCCTGCTGACAAACCAACAAACAGTCAGTCAGTCAGTCAGTCAGTCAGTCAGTCAGTCAGCAGACGGGCGAGGAACCTCGGCGGAGGTATTTTTTATTTCTCATGATTTTATTTCTGAACATTTGACTCAGTTCATCTCAGATTTCTTTTCTTGCAGTAAAAAGTTTGAATTTTCAGTTGTTTTTATTTAAAATGAGTATTTTTGAGATATTTGTGACTTTTTGAATCTTTGTGACTTGAAGTGAACATTTTATTTGACCTTCTCATCCTGTCGACCTTCAGACTGAAGTTTGTCTCGTTCTCATTTAAAAACTCAAACATCATCCGACAGTTTGAGTCACCGCACTGAAGACGACGGCGGTGATTCTGATTTGTTATAATTTGACCTTCAGTCTTTATTTTTGTCGTCGCTAACGTTTGATCTTTTCTTCTCGTCTCGGCCACAGCGAGCTTCCGTAGTGAAAACACTCATTCATAGGAATCGTTCATGTGCATCTCGTGTAAACAAGAATCGGCTCGTGTGCAGACGCTGAAGTTCTGATGACTTTTATATTCGAAGCATTTGTGACAATTCAGGATGATCGACTTATTGATTATGCAACGCTTTACTGCGAGCAATACTGTGAAGGAGCTGATCGACGGCGACGCGACCAATCAGTGCGAGGCAAACTGTTCCTCATCACTTCTGCTGACGTGGAGAACCCGTTGTGACGGTCGACTCGGTACAGGTTCTGTTCTGGCTGTGCAGCGCCGGCGTTCAGCCTCTCCTGGTTATCTGATTTGACTGATGAGTTTTTCTTCACCTTTTCTTAAATGTCTTTTATTTTCCCGAACACTAAACCTCCGTAGAAAAAGCCCGAAGGGTTCAGTTAAACCAGGTGTTGCTGTGTGTTTCTGCCAACAATCCCCCAAAACCTCTCCTGCTGCTTTACTGCGAAAATCATTGTGAATCTGTCATCGGCCCGACGATGGAACATTTGCATCATCAGTCATCAGCAGATAAATAATTTATAGGAGATAAATCTCACTGCTTGATGTTTTTGTACAAGAAGAAAACGACGCGAGGGGAAAAGTCTGATCACAGCTGGAACATCAAATGAAGCGTGATGCTCTCTACGTCTGAGCCTCTCACACAAAAATCTGTGATCGGTTATTTTATCGGTATCAGCCGTGAGGGTCAGATAATTATCGTGCGTCGGCCCGTCAGCCTGTCGGACGGGTCGGTTGCCTCCGCTGTAGATTTCTGAACAACAGGTTAAAATGGCGTCTGTTCTGAGCATCAAAATGTGACGGTCACTTAAAATAATGTTTCCCTCCGCAGTGTTTTCCTCTCGTCCATGTTGAGCCTGTAAACGTAAGAACACTTAGCTCCAGGTCCACTTCAGTGAGACGCCGTCACCAGATAAATCAAACTAGTATCACAACCTGCTCCTTCATCTTCTCTGAGGTCTTTGTTTCTGCTGACTGTCTGAATTCCTGACGTGCGGTTGTTAGCGACGTCAGACGAGAGGACGGATGTCAGTTTCATCTCTGTCCAGCACAGAGATCAGTTTAGCCTAGCTTAGCACAATGACTGGAAGCAAAGGGAAACTGCTAGCCTAGCTCCACCCAAAGAGGAGAATCTCCAAACCTCTAGCGAACAAGCTCTTCACCGACCCACAGAAGAGTTTGCTCAGAGGCTGTTGGGCTACAGATAGCCTCAACGCTAACTGCTGCTAAAACAGCAACGTCTCCTTTCTGCATTCTCCTGAAGCTAAGCTAGGCTAACAGTTTCCATAGCAACAGAGAAAGAAGCTAAGCTAGGCTAATCACATCCTGACCAGCTCTGACGCAACTGAACATCTCAAATAAACTATTTTTCTTCCCCAAAATCTTGAACTGTTGCTTCCTGAGTGTGTCCAGGTGTGTCCAGGTGTTCAGGTGTGTTCAGGTGTTCAGGTGTTCAGTCAACATGGACGATGACTGTCTCCTCGTGGTATTCCTGGTTTCTCAGTCAGCTGTTTGTCTTCATCAGATGGTTGTTGGTGAATCTTCAGCCCGTTTTCATGTCTCTGTGTTTGTTTTGCTCATATCGAAGAAAAACTCGCCAAATGAATTAATTTGTTTATTGATTTTTTTGTTTGTTTTTGTTTTGATATGGTGATAAAACTTCTGTTAGAACCAATAAAGTGTTTACTAATCCTGAGATGTGTTTTATTTACTGCTGGACCATTACTGCATAAACTGACAGTACTGCAGTACTATTACTGCATGAATACTGCATAAGCTGACAGTACTGCAGTACTATTACTGCATAAGCTGACAGTACTGCAGTACTATTACTGCATAAGCTGACAGTACTGCAGTACTATTACTGCATGAATACTGCATAAGCTGACAGTACTGCAGTACTATTACTGCATAAGCTGACAGTACTGCAGTACTATTACTGCATGAATACTGCATAAGCTGACAGTACTGCAGTACTATTACTGCATGAAGCTGATAGTACTGCAGCACTATTACTGCATAAGCTGACAGTACTGCAGTACTATTACTGCAGAAGCTGACAGTACTGCAGTACTTGTACTGCATGAAGCTGACAGTACTGCAGTACTATTACTGCATGAAGCTGACAGTACTGCAGTACTTGTACTGCATGAAGCTGACAGTACTGCAGTACTTGTACTGCATAAGCTGACTACTGCAGTACTATTACTGCATGAAGCTGGCAGTACTGCAGTACTATTACTGCATGGAGCTGACAGTACTGCTGTACTATTACTGCATAAGCTGACAGTACTGCAGTACTATTACTGCATGAATACTGCATGAAGCTGACAGTACTGTAGTACTATTACTGCATAAGCTGACAGTACTGCAAGACTATTACTGCATGAAGCTGACAGTACTACAGTACTTTTACTACATGAAGCTGACAGTACTGTAGTACTATTACTGCATGAATACTGCATGAAGCTGACAGTACTGCAGTACTATTACTGCATAAGCTGACAGTACTACAGTACTATTAATGAAGCTGACAGTACTACAGTACTTTTACTACATGAAGCTGACAGTACTGTAGTACTATTACTGCATGAATACTGCATGAAGCTGACAGTACTGCAGCACTGTTACTACATGAAGCTGACAGTACTGCAGTACTTTTACTACATGAAGCTGACAGTACTGCAGTACTTGTACTACATGAAGCTGACAATACTGCAGTACTATTACTACATGAAGCTGACAGTACTGCTGTACTATTATTACATGAAGCTGACAGTACTGTTACTGCATGAAGCTGACAGTACTGCAGTACTTGTACTACATGAAGCTGACAGTACTGCAGTACTTGTACCACATGAAGCTGACAGTACTGCAGTACTTTTACTACATGAAGCTGACAGTACTACAGTACTTTTACTACATGAAGCTGACAGTACTGCAGTACTTTTACCACATGAAGCTGACAGTACTACAGTACTTGTACTACATGAAGCTGACAGTACTGCAGTACTTGTACCACATGAAGCTGACAGTACTGCAGTACTTGTACTACATGAAGCTGACAGTACTGCAGTACTATTACTACATGAAGCTGACAGTACTGCAGTACTTGTACCACATGAAGCTGACAGTACTGCAGTACTTGTACTACATGAAGCTGACAATACTGCAGTACTTGTACTACATGAAGCTGACAGTACTGCAGTACTTGTACCACATGAAGCTGACAGTACTGCTGTACTTTTACTACATGAAGCTGACAGTACTGCAGTACTTGTACTACATGAAGCTGACAATACTGCAGTACTTGTACTACATGAAGCTGACAGTACTACAGTACTTGTACCACATGAAGCTGACAGTACTGCAGTACTTGTACCACATGAAGCTGACAGTACTGCAGTACTTGTACCACATGAAGCTGACAGTACTGCAGTACTTGTACCACATGAAGCTGACAGTACTGCAGTACTTGTACCACATGAAGCTGACAGTACTGCTGTACTTGTACTACATGAAGCTGACAGTACTGCAGTACTTGTACCACATGAAGCTGACAGTACTGCTGTACTTGTACTACATGAAGCTGACAGTACTGCAGTACTTTTACCACATGAAGCTGACAGTACTACAGTACTTGTACTACATGAAGCTGACAGTACTGCAGTACTTTTACCACATGAAGCCGACAGTACTGCAGTACTTGTACTACATGAAGCTGACAGTACTGCAGTACTTTTACCACATGAAGCTGACAGTACTACAGTACTTGTACTACATGAAGCTGACAGTACTGCAGTACTTTTACCACATGAAGCCGACAGTACTGCAGTACTTGTACCACATGAAGCTGACAGTACTACAGTAGTGAGGAGCTGAAGCTTGCTGACTAATGATAAACAGGTCATCAGTGGGGGTGACTGTAGTACCTACACGAGGCCACCAGGTGGCAGCATTCAGCCGCCTGGTTACGTCCAGCTGTGGTCACCAAAGGTCCTTTCGAGGTACTTGTACTTCACATGAATACTTTGATTAATACTACTTTCTCCCTCTATGATGAGGTTGTAAACACGATGTGTCCAGGTGCAGGTGACATGTTGAAGTCAGTGGTGATGTTTAATTACCCTCACGAGGAGTGTTTGCCAGCGCAGGCCGGTGGCTGCAGTGAGAGGACAGAGCTGAGGGGGCAGTAGAGAGCAGAGCGCCCTGCAGTCCGCCGCAGGAGGGGAAGAAGAAGAAGAAGGAGAGCAGCAGTAGAAGAAGAAGCAGCCCATGTGAGCAGCAGCAGCATGTCTCCACCGGGAGGGAAGATCAACAGACCCAAAACTGTAAGAAACTGATTTATATCAAACATGTGGATGAAAACACAGAACAGGAAGAAGAGAAGAAGAAGAGAAGCTCTAACGTCCGGCTGTGACCGTTACTGTCCCGGAAATAACAACTAATACAGAGCCGGACAGTTAGCAGCTAGCATGGAGAGCTAACGTCAACACTGCGGCTCTACGAGCGAGCTCACCTGTTTATTATTTACTGATTTATGTATTATTTAAAACTTTCAGATAGTTTACTGCCTCCTCGTGTTGTAAAAGTACTGTAGTACTGTCAGCTTCATGGAGTAAAAGTACAGCAGTACTGTCAGCTTCATGTGGTAAAAGTACTGCAGTACTGTCAGCTTCATGTAGTAAAAGTACTGCAGTACTGTCAGCTTCATGTGGTAAAAGTACAGCAGTACTGTCAGCTTCATGTAGTAAAAGTACTGCAGTACTGTCAGCTTCATGTGGTAAAAGTACTGCAGTACTGTCAGCTTCATGTAGTAAAAGTACAGCAGTACTGTCAGCTTCATGTAGTAAAAGTACTGCAGTACTGTCAGCTTCATGTAGTAAAAGTACTGCAGTACTGTCAGCTTCATGTAGTAAAAGTACAGCAGTACTGTCAGCTTCATGTAGTACAAGTACTACAGTACTGTCAGCTTCATGCAGTAACAGTAGTAACAGATGTTAGCAGTGGCTCTCAGCTCTGTGTCCGTCCATCACAGCTGCTGTTGAGACTCTGAGGTGAATCTGTCTGAAACATGAATCTGTCTGTCTCCTCATCTCGTCTCCTCATCTCGTCTCATCTTGTGGTCATGCTGCAGGAGCTCGGTAAGAAGCTTTTCAAGCGGCGGCGGGTTCTGAGCAGAGAGAAGAGGAAGAGACATCAGATAGTGGGCGCTGTGGTCGACCAGGGTCTCATCACCGTCCATCACCTGAAGAAGAGAAAGTGAGTGACGAGTCCTGTCGGGACACGACGACACTCGGTGTCGACACAACGTTAGCATGAAGGAACGGGAGCGTCAGAGCAGCACGGTTAGCATTTTGTCTGACTTTGTGTTTTAGGTCGAGCCCGCGAGCGAACATCACTCTGTCTGGGAAGAAGAAGAGGAAGCTGCTCAAACAGCTGCAGCACATGCAGCAGGAGAAGGCCGGGATGGAAGGTAGAGCTTCACCATCAATAATCACTTATTGATCCAGGATCAATAACCAGTTATTGATCCACAGCCTCAGTTTGGTTTAAAGAAGCAGCTGTGACAAACTTTGTGTTTGCAGACTGTGACGCCTCGCTGTCCGTCAGTCATTCTAACTCTGTTTCCTCTGTCGTCGTCCTCAGCTGAAGAGGCAGCAGCACCACCGAAGAAGAAACAGGACTCGTCGTCTGCTCCGACCAAGAAGAAGAAGAAGAGAGCAGCTGGAGCGCAGGGTGATGTCGAGATGGCAGACATCGAATGACTCTGAAACACGGTCGAGTGTTTTCTGTTGTGTTGGTTCGTGTCAGAGGAACGTTTGTCTGTTTGTGTCGGGCACAAAGACTCATACAGGACGCTGTGGACGACTGTAGGACAGACAGAGACGCTCGTTAAAGGATAACTACCGTTTTTTACAACCTGGACCTTATTTCTAGCAAAATATACGGTCATTTACTCACCCAGAGAACTTTGGTGTCATTTGGAGTCGTTCGGACGAAATTAGATCCAGCGTAGCGCCGATATATCCATATAATGCGAGTGACGGGGCATCGACACACAGCCTCTATGAGCATTATCTGCCACGAAACTAGTTCATTTCACCAATATTTTGTTACGATACGCTCGTGCTGTTCCCCTCTGAGTCCGGGCTCGTCTGTTGTCAACATCCGGGGTCTGTAGGTTGATCTACTACCTCTGACCTGGAAGATGTCGTCTCTGAGCTGCGCGCACCCGCGACAGCCGGCTTGTTTACCTGTAGCTGCTGCTGCTAGTTTGACCCCGGATGTTGATAACGGACGAGCCCGGACTCAGAGGGGAACAGCACGAGCGTATCATGACAAAATATTGGTGACATGAACTAGTTTCGTGGCAGATAATGCTCATAGAGGCTGTGTGTCGCTGCCCCGTCACTCGCATTATATGGATATATCGGCGCTACGCTGGATCTAATTTCGTCCGAACGACTCCAAATGACACCAAAGTTATCTGGGTGAGTAAATGACCGTATATTTTGCTAGAAATAAGGTCCAGGTTGTAAAAAACGGTAGTTATCCTTTAAGTCAGAATCATCAGTTCTAACATCCGGTCATGACAGATTTGTGATCTGTGACGACCTGTTTGTTGACGGAAAGATGATTTTTGATGTAATAAACCTGTTGAGTTCGACTTTCCTTCTCATCTGTCGGTCGTACTGTTTGGTCACTCCTGACGTTATAATATTATTTCATTATATTATTTTTGAACCTCGTCCTGTCCGTCTGTCTGTCGCAGGTCCTTTGAATAAATGAATGAATGTAGCTGCAGCTCGTTCATCAGCTGATTCACCTCCTGATGATCTTTATTTCATCAATGTTACAATAAAAAGTCCATAATTTTACTAAAACATCAAGTCTGCTGTTATTCTCTTCTCCTCTTGTCAGTTTACTGTTTACAGTTTGATTATTATTATACTCTCGACTCGTCACCTTCAGAATCTCACTTTTTATTTATTATTCTTAATATTCAGTTTTTGGGAGTTAAACGTGTTAAAAAACGTTTTCTGTGTTTGTGAACATTTTAATATTCAGACGTTTCACAAAGTGAATTCTGAGGAAAAATCTCATTTCATCTATTTTAATATTTCATAATTTTGACGTCAATTTTACTTTAATTCTTGTCGTTAGTGAGCTTCCGTACTTTTTATACGTGTTTTGTTTTATTAAGTAAATTAATAGAAAAAACCTTGAAAATCTCAAAATCTTCATTCTGAATATTTCTTTATTTTTTTATCATGTTTACTTCATTTTGACTCATTTTCTTGTCCTGTCCTCCATGTTTCCTGCAGTCTGTGTGTCTCCTGTCCTCCATGTCTCCTGTCCTCCATGTTTCCTGCAGTCTGTGTGTCTCCTGTCCTCCATGTCTCATGTCCTCCATGTCTCCTGCAGTCTGTGTCTCCTGTCCTCCATGTTTCCTGTCCTCCATGTTTCCTGCAGTCTGTGTGTCTCCTGTCCTCCATGTCTCATGTCCTCCATGTCTCCTGCAGTCTGTGTCTCCTGTCCTCCATGTCTCCTGTCCTCCATGTCTCCTGCATGTTGGTGTTCAGCCTCTTTAATAATTCATGATTCTTTAATAGAAACTGGTTTTATTGAATATCGTCGCTTCTTAAATGACATAAAGCAGATTCTTGCTGTGTGGCAGATGTTTTGGACCGAGCCTGCTGGTGCTGGTGCTGATGACACTGACATGTTTTGGGATGCAGCCCCCCCCCTCCCCCTCCAGAGGACAAAGACTAAAATGGGTCAGGCTGCTGAGAGGAGCAGATCCTCCGCACCAGCCATCATGTAATATGGTTCATCATCCTGGAGACAGAACCAGACGCTGTGACGGGTCCATCTCTTCTCTCAGCTGCTCAACATGACGCCGACAGGATCCATTTCATCCTCCGGGACCAGCGGCCGCTTCTTCCCGAACATCTAGCGGAGAGAGCCGCGGTCGGACCGGGGAGGATTAGTGAATCGTGCCGCCAGCAGCAGCTTCTCTTCAACATGTCCTCTCGGGTCGGCTGGAGCTTCTTGTTCGCTCACTGGGACTGAACTGGTTCGAGTGGGTCGCTCTCAGCCTCCAGTCACACACCGACTCATCACACCGACCGACCGGCCGCCGGAGGGACGATGGACGCGGCTCCGAGTTAATCCGTGTCCTCGGTGAAGATAAAGGTAGGACCGTGAGGACGGATCCACCTGGATCCCAGCAGCGGCTCCGTGTCCCGGTTCAGGCTCCGGTCTGTGCGAACATCAGCACCATTAGAACCGGCGCAGCGACGTGTTCGCGCGGCAGCTGGTGCGCGAACAGTTACACAAAGAGCCCGTTAGCTTCTGTTGTGAGGCTCGGTGTTATCTGTTAGCGCTGTTAGCTCTGTTAGCGCTGTTAGCCCTGTTAGCTCTGTTAGCGCTGTTAGCCCTGTTAGCTCAGTTAGCGCTGTAGTCGGCAAGCTAGCTCAGTGTTCAGTGCGTACCGACCCACGCGAAGCGGGTTCGACCGACGCTTTCGCCCAAAGAAGTTCGCGTTCGCCACAAGCAGCTAGCTAGCTAACGAAGCAGCATCGTTAAAGTAAAGAGACCAGCTGCTTTGAATTCTGACTCGATCCAGTTGGAAGCTGGTTCTGATGCCCGTCCTCTCCTCGTGCTCACGTCTCTGGACAAGAACCGCTCCGCACGAGCGCGAATTCCTTCGCTCAGTTCCAGTTCTCGGCCGAACGGGGGCGACTTCGCCGACCGAAGTCGCGTCGCCTGAGGCAGGAGTCCAGCTGTGTGACGTCATCAGATGTTTAGTTACTGAAGAAATTTTTAAAATCTTCAGTCAGTGAAAGAGTTCATCAGGAACAGGTTAAAGGTGAGTCTCATTCAGCTCGTCACAGACTGACAGGACGGGTCGGGTCAGTTTGTGATTATTTGAGAATGAGACTCAAAAATCTACTTTTCTCTCAGTGGGCACTTTTTAATGGACGCTGTCGTCACATGTTCGTAGCGTGTGAGATGATTGAAGATGAACTGTGTTCTGTGTGAACTCAGCAGGTAGAGCTGCACGCAGGTGGAGCTGAGGCCACGCCCCTTCCGTCCTCATGGGACCTCGTTACATAAAACCGTTGTAGGACAGTGGGTGTATTGATCCGGCCACTCACAATGACTTCACTTGATGTTTATTCTGCCACATATGTTAATTTCACTGCTCATCGATACATCCCGTCCCAATAATCCCTCACTCACTTTGAGTATTCACCGTCTTTATTATCACAGACTGACCGGATGATTTTTGGGCGGACGTCTACGGTGGCTGACGGGTTCAAATCACAGCAGTCGGGCTGATCCGTCCCAGAACATTATGAACGACGTGAACTGTTGAGAAAGTCGATAAATGAATGAATCGACTGTCTCAACAGTTCACGTCGTCATAAAGTTCCAGTCATGTTGGATGTTACGACGCGTCACCATGAAGCTGGTTCCGGTCGTGCTGCTGTGTTTTGCAGCCGTCGGCCTCCGTCGGGACTCGTCCTGCAGCGCTGACCCAGACGGACACGAGGACGTGAGAGCGAGCTCAGAGCTTCACACAGCACGAGGGACAGCGGGACAGGACCCACCTGTCCCTGGGCTCCTGTTGCTGCGTCATACCTTAACATAGAAAAGTGATTCAAAGTGTGGATGAGTCGTCAGTCGGGTCTTCACCGGGCTGCACGCTGGTGCTGACGGTCCGACGGTCGAGCGGTCGCAGGTTACGTCTCTGTGTGTCAGGTTTTAGAATGGGTGTGTATTGCGGAATGTTCAGCGCTCTAGAGTGGATGACATCATCGTTCGAGTGGAAAAGAGCGGGAAAGTCTCTGATTGGTCCCACGCTCACACTGCACACGTCATGTATCAGGTCAGGCGGACATTTTGTGCCGGTCGCAGGCGCGTCACTCAGACTCACACTTCTGGCTGAACAGGCGATGAGAGAACCGCCAACTCCCTCATAAGCTCCAATGTTGATGTGGACCCTGAAGTTCTGGAGTTCTGACCCGCTGTCGCTCCCTCACATCCACACGTTCAGCCTCTCCTGCCGCTCGTGACATAAAGATGATGAGTTTGGGGACACAGCAGGCGTCTGGCTACATTTCTTGAGAGAATTTGCTTTTTTTTCTCAGAACTTTAACTTTCACAACTCTGAACGTGTCGAACAAATCGGCGTCTCGTAATGTTCGTCTGTGGTTTGGATGTGAAGCTCCAGACACGGTCAAGGTGCAAACACACCTGGTGATAGTGGGTCTGATAGCAGCAGCTGTAAAGGAGATAGGTGAACTAAAGCCTCCCTGTCCCTCACAGGAGACGGGCTAAAGTCCTGCTGCGTGGACTGTGGACCCAGAGATCCACTGAGCATCTGATGGAGGACTGTTCACACCGTCGGCCCGGTGAGTCTCCGCTCCAAACACCACCATTATTATAACCACGTATTTCTCATTTTAATCTGAAAGCTGAAGACAAAAACGGTCCTGACTGACCTCGGTCACCTCAGCAGGGATCTAAATATGGAAGCTCCTGAAGGAGCAGCTGCCATTTTTAGATTCCTATTTTTACTGCAGGGATTGATTTTTCTAATTTAGCTCTCTTTGTTCTGCGGTTGTCAGCCGAGACAGATCTGGGACTCAGACAGAACAGAAGAAGTTCTGGTCTCGTACCCTGATGAGGGTTTGAACGCTCCACAAAGTGTTTCGTCTTTCTGTCGTCTGCTTTGGAAACTTGTAGAAACTCTCGTCACGATGATCTGCAGGAGGCGTTTCTTCTTCTCTCTGGAGATCTGTTCTCACACCAGTGAGGAATAATGACTTCCTCATTAACTCGGTTCTTAATCGGACTCAGTTTCCAGTTTGTTTCCTTCTCCACTCCGTCTCGTTTGTCTGGGCTCATTTTTTGTTTTCTGTAATTAATCACTGAGCGACTTTATTTCTGTCAGTCGACCGTCGGCTGCAAACATCTCAGCAGCTCTGTGTCATGTCAGAGTTGTCCTGATGACCCGTCTGCGTCAACATGGAAGTTAAATTACATCCAGGACTGAATATTCCTTTACATCCATCAGGAAGCAGCGATGTCACGATGCCGTGATGTCTGACTTCGATAAGACATCTCGAAAAATATCGATACTCGTTCGATGACACGGTGAAAAAATCATCACACCAGTCAGACGTAGAAACTTTAGATCACCGGCTGAGAGAAGAGAGAGCAGCTGTAGGACGGGTCCACAGGGTCCACAGGGTCCACAGGATCCACAGGGTCCACAGGATCCACAGGATCCACGTCTCAACGTTTTGATATTTTTGATAACACGAGTATGAAGGAGGAACCTGTGAGCTAACACGTTAGCCGCAGCTACTTCATCAGCTGAAATGTCAAATGTTAATTTTTATTATAAATAATGTTATTTGCTCTAACTCCAGCCACAGGAGACACTTTACTTCAGTTCAGCAACATTTCAATGAGTCTTTCGTACTTGTGATCACAGTTTAAAGGAACAGTTCACCCAAACAGTGAAATGCAGTCACACCTCGCCTCCCTCTTCCTGTTAGATGAGCTTAAATCCTCCTGTCTCCTGCTGCAGGACATTCGTGTGGATCTGTTCTCTCCTGCTGTGGACACTGAGCGCTTTCTGATCAGACTGTTGATCTGCTGCAGCCATGACTCCTTCAGCCTCCGCTCCACCCTCGTGGACGCTCGGGCTGCTTCTCGCCGCCGTGCTGCTGCTGATGACGTCACTTCCTGTGTCAGCCGTGGAACCGGAGACGTGTTTCTCCAGACAACACCAGAATGTTATCGTCAACGTCAGGCTGGCCTTAAACAGACAGGCGACGGCCATGGACGCCCGGGTGGTGCGGTCGGAGCGGGACTGTGTCCTCGCCTGCTGCTCAGAGGAGGTCAAACCAGGTGAGACAAACCAGGGTCATCAGGTCTGAGCTCAGGAGTCATAAACCTGACATCATGAAAACCTTCATCATGTCTAGCAGTGGACTGATGTGATGTAATGTCAGCTGTAGGGACGTGTTCTCAGCTACATGAATCTGCATCTGATCTGATGTCACTTCCTGCTCTGTATGAAACAAACCCGTCCATCACTGGGACAAACAGACTCCATGTTTCTACTCAAAGACAGAAAGTTTTAACTCAACAACTCTTAAATCACTACATTTCTTAAGGGAGTCTGGTGATGTTGTGGTTACTGGTTCAATGAAACAGACGGTGTGTTCACATACATACAATACTAATTTAAGGACGTGAAAAGAGATGAAGAAGTTTCTCTGATGTTCCTAAATGTCAGATCATCACTTAACTGAACGATAAAAACTCTAATATAGTCTCATAAAGTCTCGACGATGATTGGCTCCAAACACCCAAACGACAGTCCTGTTAGTTCGTCGAGGTACATTTTAGGATCCAGTCTAGACGGCTGCCTTTGAAAACACTGAAGTGAGACTCTGACAGGCTCGTTCTGTCTCACGCTGAGATGTGAGAGCTTTTTATTTCTAAGGACGTCGCACAGATATTTAAAAAAAACTCCAGATTTCTTCAGTAAAAACTTGGTCATGTTAAAATGAGTAAGATACTGTTAATTCAAAAGACCTGAACACTGTAGAGGAACCTAACAGAGGCCCTGTTCAGACCCGGTGTCGACATCCATCCTGAGTGACCCGATCACTCAGACCACATTCAGAGGAGGTCTGGACTCACATGAAGGAACACCTGCTCAACTGACTTCCTCTGACGAAGAAGAAGAAGAAACAACATGCAGAACAGGTTAACACCGTCTGTTTCAACTGATCCAACCACTGAACCAGTAACCACATCACCAGACTCCCTTAACAAATGTAGTGATTTTAAGAGTTGTTGAGTTAAAACAAACTTTATAAACTGTGTGAAACTCTGTCTCTGACTGATTCTGACTTATTTGTTCCTTCTTGTAAATTCAGCAAATGTTCTACATGAACTTCTTTCTGTCTTTGAGTAGAAACATGGCGTCTGTTTGTCTCAGTGATGGACGGGTTTGTTTCAGACAGAGCAGGAAGTGATGCATGTTAACATCAGATGTGCACTGACATTAGTATTTTCACTGTATAATAATCATGTGATTATACTCTGTGATTAATAAGGTGACGGTATCGTGACTCCATGTGTTTGTGTCTGAAGGTGCAAAGTGCAACATGGCTGTGTTCAACGCCAACAAGCACGCCGGAGAGGAGAACTGCTTCCTGTTCCACTGTCAGACGGAGCAGGACTGTCCTCTAACGAAGGCTCAGGACGGCATCAACACCTACGACATCTACAAAGGTAAACTGAGTAATCACATGTTAGGATAGAGCGTGAAAATAACATGTGAACATGAATTCTGGTGGTTGTTGTTGTTGTTGTTGTTGTGGTTGTGGTTGTACGTGATGACGTGTTGTCCTGTAACTGTTTTCATACTTTAATGTTTTATTTTAACAGCTGTGAGTTAACTGTGGTACAGCTGAGAAGCCGTGCACTGCTCCTGTCCAATACACACCTTCAATAAATAAATCAATTAATTAATATTGATTATCAGATGAGGCTGACTTCCTGCTGCCGGTAGGCGGCGCAGTGACTGTATCCTGATTGTCATGTAGAAGTGCTTTGATCAACATGTTATATTCTGCTGCCACCGGGGGGCGCGGTGGAGTTATAACAATTTGTTGTTTCATGGTGAATCATCGGCCTTCGCAAAGGCGTTTGGACCGACCCGTGGACATGTGAAGTGGGTCGGGTCAAAGCTGTTGGACGAGCTCGTTAAAGTCCAAAACGGCAGAAAAGAGCAGAAACATTCAAAATGGCTGACTTCCTGTTAGGTGGAGGTGATTGATGAAGTGATGCTTTGTTTACATTTCACTTTGTCTCCTTCCAGGTTTGATTCATCCAACCACCATCAGACCTGTCGCCATGACGACCACCACAGGACAAACCACCAGCACCAGCACCACCAGCACCACACCGGCCCCAACGACACCGCCCACCACCACCACTACAACCACCACCACACAAAGTACAACAACAACACCAACCACCACAACAACCACCACCTCTGCACCGACCACGACACCACCCACCACCGCCACCACCACCACACCGGCTCCCGCCACCACAACAGCTCCTCCACCCATCATCATCATCGCCACGATGCCTCCAGTAGCTCCAGAACCTCCCACCACCACCACCACCACCACCACATCCCCCTCCACCACCACCTCCACCTCCACAACTACAACAACAACAGCTGCGACCACCGCTGCCGTGAAAAAGCCAAACAAGACCCCCAGAAAGCAAAATAAAGCAACCAAGAAAGTAAGGCCTCATCCTGTCACCACCACCACCACCGCCTCCACCACCTCCACCTCCATCACCACCTCCACCGCCCAGCCAGCTCAGAGCTCCACGACATCACTTCCTGTTGTAACGGTCAACAAAGAGGCTGCACCAAGAACTACTGACAAACCACAGCCCGACACTGCTACAACCACGACTACAACTCCTCCTCCTCCACCCACAACCACCACCACAACCACCACCACTGCTTCTACCACCACCGCTCCTACCACCACCACCACCACCACCACCACTGCTCCTACCACCACCACCACCGCTCCTACCACCACCACCACCACCACCACCACCACTGCTCCTACCACCACCACCACCACAACCACCACCACCGCTCCTACCACCACTGCTCCTACCACCACCGCTCCTACCACCACCACCACCACCACCACCACCGCTCCTACCACTGCTCCTACCACCACCACCACTACTACCAGTCCTCCTCCTACCACCAGGACAACCACCACCACTGACCCGTCCACCACGAGGACGACTCCAGCAGCCAGTCTGGTCATCGTGCCCAAAGATGCCGTCCAGTCCGACCACGCCCTCCAGAACTCAAGCATCGGGCGGGGGAAGGCGGTTGCAGCACGGGGGGCCTTGAAGAGCGGCGTGGTGGCCTTCATGGTGCTCGGGCTTGCCGTGCTCACGCTCGCGTTGGCTGTCGGAGGCCGCAAGGCGATGGAGTCCTTCGACAGACGCCATTACACGAGACTGGAGCTGAACGACCTGCACTACGAGGTGTGAGGAGGAGACGGTCATGACGGAAGCTGTGAAGGACAATTAGCCAGACTGCAGATTCCTTCATTTTAGATCGTTAACGATCATTTGATGATGTTTTAATTTCAAAACGGCACAAAGTCACACAGTAATGCAACGCGTCCTTCACTACGTCAGAGAGAGAACACTCGATTCTGATTGGCCGAGGGGGATTGTATTATTTTGAAGTAACCACACAGCTGTCAGAGTTTATATCGTCCTGTTTATTAACTCTAAGATCTGAGAGAACGAGACGAGTGACAGACTCTTCATCTGCAGCGGTTTTAACATTCGTGGGTAAAATCCTCTTTTTGTTCTTCAGATAAAACCTGGTGGATTATTTAAAACAGGGCCAAACTTTATTTTCTCAACTAAATATTGGACAGAAAGCAAACACCTGCTGTGTTGTGTAGATGTTACCTGGTGCTCTACGGAAGCCCAGAGAGGCCAGTGAGAGAAAAACAGTCTGGTAAAGTATTTTCCACGTCTGATTTAAATCGTTTTCTCTCCTGTGTTTGTGACTGAAGAACAGCTGGACCAGATGTTTTACCTGGAGAATATGTTCAGGTTCCTTCATTTATTATCTCACCTGCCTCTCAGGGCGTCTGCAGCACGAGCATCTTAACCGACAGACGTCCGCGCTCAGATCATCAAATACATTAATCATTAGATTCAACAAAGGTTTTTTAAAGAGGACTTTACCTCGCACAAAAGCATAAACAGCAAATATAATAATAATCATAAAATTAAATATGTACTTAAAGGAGCACTGTGTAGTTTTGTAGAGGAAATTCAAAGTCAGAATTTAGATATTTGTAGTGGCCATTTGTCAGATAATCTAAATCAAACTTTAAATCAAACTTCACAAGAGCGACAGCTGCAGCGTGAAATGTACGCAGGAAAAACAAGTTCACCGTTCCTTTGGTTCAAAGAACGAAGAAGTCCTGTGTGTCTCTCTTGTTCTGGTTAAAAACCACAGGCCCACCCAGGTGCATCATGGTCCTACACCTGTCCTCCTGCCTGTATAACCTCGGGTGCCCAAATTCATAAATAAAACAAAAGACAAAACAAAATACTGATGAGACCAAACTGAGCATGCAAAAGAAGGAAATCAATAGACTAAACAAATAACCAGCAAAGAAACTGCTGTCAAACTCTAAATAAAGCAAACATCTACAGACTGCTCCTTTAGCTACAGACTGCTCCTTTAACTACAGACTGCTCCTTTAAACTACAGACTGCTCCTTTAACTACAGACTGCTCCTTTAATCTACAGACTGCTCCTTTAAACTACAGACTGCTCCTTTAACCTACAGGCTGCTCCTTTAACTACAGACTGCTCCTTTAACCTACAGGCTGCTCCTTTAACTACAGACTGCTCCTTTAACCTACAGACTGCTCCTTTAACTACAGACTGCTCCTTTAATCTACAGACTGCTCCTTTAACTACAGACTGCTCCTTTAACTACAGACTGCTCCTTTAATCTACAGACTGCTCCTTTAAACTACAGACTGCTCCTTTAACTACAGACTGCTCCTTTAATCTACAGACTGCTCCTTTAAACTACAGACTCCTCCTTTAACTACAGACTGCTCCTTTAACCTACAGACTGCTCCTTTAATCTACAGACTGCTCCTTTAAACTACAGACTGCTCCTTTAATCTACAGACTGCTCCTTTAAACTACAGACTGCTCCTTTAATCTACAGACTGCTCCTTTAAACTACAGACTGCTCCTTTAATCTACAGACTGCTCCTTTAATCTACAGACTGCTCCTTTAACTACAGACTGCTCCTTTAATCTACAGACTGCTCCTTTAATCTACAGACTGCTCCTTTAAACTACAGACTGCTCCTTTAACCTACAGACTGCTCCTTTAACTACAGACTGCTCCTTTAATCTACAGACTGCTCCTTTAATCTACAGACTGCTCCTTTAAACTACAGACTGCTCCTTTAATCTACAGACTGCTCCTTTAACTACAGACTGCTCCTTTAATCTACAGACTGCTCCTTTAATCTACAGACTGCTCCTTTAACTACAGACTCCTCCTTTAACTACAGACTGCTCCTTTAACCTACAGACTGCTCCTTTAACTACAGACTGCTCCTTTAACCTACAGACTGCTCCTTTAAACTACAGACTGCTCCTTTAACCTACAGACTGCTCCTTTAACTACAGACTGCTCCTTTAACCTACAGACTGCTCCTTTAACTACAGACTGCTCCTTTAACCTACAGACTGCTCCTTTAACTACAGACTGCTCCTTTAACTACAGACTGCTCCTTTAACTACAGACTGCTCCTTTAACTACAGACTGCTCCTTTAATCTACAGACTGCTCCTTTAAACTACAGACTCCTCCTTTAACTACAGACTGCTCCTTTAACCTACAGACTGCTCCTTTAACTACAGACTGCTCCTTTAAACTACAGACTGCTCCTTTAACTACAGACTGCTCCTTTAAACTACAGACTGCTCCTTTAACCTACAGACTGCTCCTTTAATCTACAGACTGCTCCTTTAACTACAGACTGCTCCTTTAATCTACAGACTGCTCCTTTAAACTACAGACTGCTCCTTTAAACTACAGACTGCTCCTTTAAACTACAGACTGCTCCTTTAACTACAGACTGCTCCTTTAAACTACAGACTCCTCCTTTAACTACAGACTGCTCCTTTAACCTACAGACTGCTCCTTTAACTACAGACTGCTCCTTTAACCTACAGACTGCTCCTTTAACTACAGACTGCTCCTTTAATCTACAGACTGCTCCTTTAAACTACAGACTGCTCCTTTAATCTACAGACTGCTCCTTTAACCTACAGACTGCTCCTTTAACTACAGACTGCTCCTTTAACTACAGACTGCTCCTTTAACCTACAGACTGCTCCTTTAATCTACAGACTGCTCCTTTAACTACAGACTGCTCCTTTAACCTACAGACTGCTCCTTTAACTACAGACTGCTCCTTTAATCTACAGACTGCTCCTTTAACTACAGACTGCTCCTTTAACCTACAGACTGCTCCTTTAACTACAGACTGCTCCTTTAATCTACAGACTGCTCCTTTAACCTACAGACTGCTCCTTTAATCTACAGACTGCTCCTTTAACTACAGACTGCTCCTTTAACCTACAGACTGCTCCTTTAACTACAGACTGCTCCTTTAATCTACAGACTGCTCCTTTAACTACAGACTGCTCCTTTAAACTACAGACTGCTCCTTTAATCTACAGACTGCTCCTTTAACTACAGACTGCTCCTTTAACCTACAGACTGCTCCTTTAACCTACAGGCTGCTCCTTTAACTACAGACTGCTCCTTTAACCTACAGACTGCTCCTTTAACTACAGACTGCTCCTTTAATCTACAGACTGCTCCTTTAACTACAGACTGCTCCTTTAATCTACAGACTGCTCCTTTAACCTACAGACTGCTCCTTTAACTACAGACTGCTCCTTTAACTACAGACTGCTCCTTTAATCTACAGACTGCTCCTTTAACCTACAGACTGCTCCTTTAACTACAGACTGCTCCTTTAATCTACAGACTGCTCCTTTAAACTACAGACTGCTCCTTTAACTACAGACTGCTCCTTTAACTACAGACTGCTCCTTTAACCTACAGACTGCTCCTTTAATCTACAGACTGCTCCTTTAACTACAGACTGCTCCTTTAATCTACAGACTGCTCCTTTAAACTACAGACTGCTCCTTTAACTACAGACTGCTCCTTTAACTACAGACTGCTCCTTTAATCTACAGACTGCTCCTTTAAACTACAGACTGCTCCTTTAATCTACAGACTGCTCCTTTAATCTACAGACTGCTCCTTTAAACTACAGACTGCTCCTTTAACTACAGACTGCTCCTTTAACTACAGACTGCTCCTTTAATCTACAGACTGCTCCTTTAACTACAGACTGCTCCTTTAATCTACAGACTGCTCCTTTAACTACAGACTGCTCCTTTAATCTACAGACTGCTCCTTTAAACTACAGACTGCTCCTTTAACTACAGACTGCTCCTTTAAACTACAGACTGCTCCTTTAACCTACAGACTGCTCCTTTAATCTACAGACTGCTCCTTTAACCTACAGACTGCTCCTTTAAACTACAGACTGCTCCTTTACTTCCCTCTCTGATCAAAAAACTTCTGTTGAAGTGTTTCATGTTGTCAGTCGTCACGGTGACGTGATTTTAAATCAAAATGTCATCTTTTATTGTGATTCGGTGAATTTAAGAAGATTTGAAAAGACATGAAAAAAAAGCCAGTTTTCTTTTGTAACATGAAAAGTTGTGACACGATGAGATCTTTAAATTTTCCCTTCAGACTCAGCGACACGTCACTTTGTCTTGTTATCTAACATGTTTATTACATCAGATTATAAAATGATCAGAAGAAAACACGTAATAAAACATAAAATCACTGACGCTCATTAAAAGAAGATGTGATGACTTGATACCAAATGAAAACAGCTGATTCTGTCAACAAAAAGATTAAATGTGTTAAAATAATAATTGAGAATTAACAAAAGTTCCAACAAGACGTTTTTAATTGTCACCAACCTTTTTGATTCACTCGATCTTGTTGTACAATAAACTTCCACATACGTTTGATAATTAGAAAAACTCCAAACTAGATCAAACAAAATGAGAACAGCTGATTTTGTGTAATAACGAGTTTTGTGATTCGACAAAAAGATTTTTTTTTATGTGCTGTAAACTTTTCTCATCACTCCGACTCGTTTGCCTTTAATCGTCTCTGGGTTCATCTCTGGGCTGAGTCTGGGCTCGTCTAGCTCTCGTCCTGCTGACTGTCGAGGAAACTGGAGCTGCCGGTGGAAGACGGAGAACAAACAGCAATATTTTTATTCCCTGAATCTCAGGAAGCCTCTGAGGTGGATCACGTGGAGGGACGGTGGACGGTGCGGTCCAGATGTGTCCATCCGGCCTTCGCCGCCGGCGCTGGTGGAGGAGCTCTTTGTGTATAAGATGAACACCTGCATGTCTTTTTACTGCCACATGCTTCAGCCGCACGAGCCTGTGGCTGCTTCAATCACTCGGTCTAGATGTGGACTCACTCACTGTGTCGGTTTTTGTATTTTGTCCACATTGTTCTCGTTCACACGTGGATGAAGATCGAAACGATGGATGCAACTCTTTAAACTTTGATGCACTATTGTGTCCTGTGTTTTTGATAATATGATATGCTTCTTTTGGAATATTAGATTGTTTTTCATAGGTAAGAACACACTGGCCGCGCACTATTTTCCTATAATAAGTACATTTGTATTGGATGTCGGTGTGTGGGGGGTGTCAGTGCTGCAGCGGCGCTCACCAGCAGGGGGCAGCAGCAGCCTGGCCCTCCTGCAGACACTGATGATCGTTTCACCTCTTTGGTTTCTACTGTGTCTAATTAATTAATTACATGATGGTGATAGTTCGGTCTCGTTCTGTGAAGTGATGCTTTTGCATAAGTTTGGAATTTGATGTTTTGTTCTTGTAAGGATTAAAAAAAAAGTGATTTTTGAATGTTGTCGTTGTTTCACTGCGTTCTGTCTGCAGCAGAACCAAAAGTCCTGCAGAGGTCCAGACCACCGACCCGACAGTGACAGTACAGCACCGTGAGCCACACTGCACCCTGTACACGTCATCACATCACCTGTCCTGTTTGTATTCACAGCTCAGCCTCTGCTTTCACAAACACACAAACACATCGACACGATTACTAAAACACTTTAATGTAAAACAACATGAACATAAAATACTTTCACTAACCGACAGTTTCACGATTAATCGGTTAAATACTGTAATTACAGAAAATGAGATGAAAACAGTTTAATTAGATTTGTTAGTTAATTGACAGACTTTTGTGTCATTTTCACAACAAAACATCAAATAAATGTTGGAAATGACTTTTAACTTTCCTTTTTGTCTACAGTGATGTGTTGATCTGATTAAAGGGGATGTGAATATTGATCTCCAGATGTAAAACAGAGCATCATTCTGACTTTTATCTTTCAGTAAACTTAGAGCAGCTGAACTTATTTGTTGATGTAAATAAAGATTTATTCATTCAGCTGTGAAATGAGATTAAAGTCTGGATGTTGATGTTGTACGGAGGATAACTGACGACGTGTTAATCTCTGAATTCTGACTTCTTGTCAGACTCAGACTTTAAAGTTCACATTTATCTGGGAGTTGTGACTTGAAGTTAAAGGAACAGTTCACCCAAAAAATAAACTCAGTCATCATCTCCTCCCTCCATGCTGATGAAAGTCAGGTGAAGTCTTTAGTCCACAAAACATTTCTGGAGCTTCACAGTAAAACAGAGTTGCATTTCTTGTGATTTCACATATTTTAAGACTCTTTGAGTTTTGTGCTTCTTCTCTCTCCGTATTCAGACTTTCTGTCAACATCCTCATGATAATCTTTAAAGGTGCTATTTGTAAGAAAAGTTGATTTTTGAGTTTCATTCCCAACAAGTCAGAAACTGACGCTTTAATTAAACTCAAAAATCAACTTTTCTTACAAATAGCACCTTTAAATTTCACCTCATGCTCAGAACCTCCTTTGATTTTTGACCGTTTTAAATCAAACGTATGGATTTAATCTTGTTCTGTCTGTTTTCCATGAACTTTATCACTATTCTCATATTCATGTGTGAGTTTCTGTTCGTTCGGCGCTCAGACCCAGTCCGGTCCTCTACAGACTGGACCAGCTGCTGGACAGGAATGTGAAGTTGGACTCTGGGTTGAAGCCACTGATCAATACTTCCCCTGCAGCTGATTTGGACCGCACACAGTTGGTAAAGTGTCGGCTGAAACGGAACACATCAGAACTTCTCTATGTGCTCCATGTTGTCGGCGGGTCCCTGTAACAGTGTGCGTGTGTACCGTCCCTCTGTGATAAACTAGTCCCGCAGGAATGTGCGTGTAAACCGAACTTCGCTCCGTGCAGCAGCCCGTCCCTCCGCTCCGGGGTCCGGTGGTTCTCACACAGCACCAGTTAGACGTGAAGGCAGCGGGGCGGGTTCCGTGTTGTAACATTATCTTTGGCTGGAGAGCATGAAGTCAGAACAACAATAGAGAGCAGCGGAGCCGAGGAGCGAGGTGGAGGAGGCGGAGGAGGAGGAGCAGGAGCGGGGGGAGCAGCTTCCTCACAGCGGAAGGAGACGACGGATCTCCTGCAGGACAATGTGAGACACAGAGAGTTGATCCAACGCAGTTAGCGAGCAGCCAGGATGGACGTGGGGATCATTTAACGCGTGTTGCAGCTCGATCGCGACCTGATATCGGCGGAGTGTCCGTGTTTTGTGGCGGAGGAAGCGGCCGCAGCGATGGGAATGCTGCGCTGAGCGGAGAGCGGCGGCAGGGCCAAGAAACGGCAGAAAGATGGGTGTCGTGCTGCGGAGCCTGTTGTTGTGTAGTTTTTGTTTTCTCATACGAGGTGAGTTCCTGTAAAAATCCTGCTTTTCGCTCTGCTCCCCGGTCACCGGTCACCTGTAGGTCCGTAAAAGTGTAGTTAAGAGTGTGTGAAGCAGCTTTAGCGGAGGTGTGTGTGTGTGTGTGAGTGTGTGAGCCCGGGCCGGGGCCTCTCAGGGGCTTGATGTGTTCCGAGCGGAGCTAACGTTAGCCAGCCAGCTATGCGTGCTTCTCTGCCTGCTCGCCGCTGGAGCGGAGGAGAATGAAACCACAGATAGCCCGTGTTAGCCAACTTAGCTGGAAACCCCCCCGCTACACTCTGCAGCCCCGCTAGCCTCTCCCGAGCCCACGTCTCAGAGAGGACGTGTTGTTGTGCGGCGGCTGTTAGCGAGCTAACTTTGTGTTTGTGAGTTAAACAGGCTGGTTTTCAGGAGTAGCAGCCGTGTAGCAGCAGCTAGCACAACAAATGCTACGGAGCGAGTCATTCAGCTAGCTGCTCAGAAACACTGCAGGAAGCTAACAACAGCTAATAAACCACCTTAATGCTCATTCTTACTTTAAATCACCACAAACTGCAGCAGTGTGTGTCCTTTATGGACCTGTTGGCTCTGCGTGCTGTGTGCTAACTGAGCTCATCCCTGTGCAGAACCCCATTTAAAAAAAACTTATTTTAACCAGGAATTATTATGAATTCACAGTCTGAGACTGTTTCACAGAGTTGTGACTTTCTGTCAGAGTCTCAGACTGAAATCTGCAATTCTGGATCATTATTTTCAATGTAATGTGAGTTTTTTGAGTTTTGCCTCAGAATCATTACTTCATGTGGTGTTTTGCTAACTGAGGTCATTCCTGTGCAGAACCTCATTTATATAAAACCCAATTTAATCAGGGATTAATGTGATGTTTTAGATTTTGAGATTATTTGACAATAAATGTGACTGTAAGACTGTAAATACCCAGATTTGAGAGAAAACTCTCAAAAACTAGTATAAAATATAAAATAAAGTCAAAAGCTTGTCAGTAAAACACGTGTTACAAATGTTAAAGAATTGAGTAAAGCTATAATGAATAATCTTAATGCTCATTCTTAGTTTTTAAATCACCACAAACAGTCTGGACCTGTTGGTTCTTCATGCGGTTCTGTATCGTAGGTAACTGGACCTGTTTCAGTTTCTTTGTCCAGTCCAGTCGCCTACGATACACTTATCACGACCCTTCATCAGCTTCTGCTTCAGGATGTGTTTTGCTAACTGATGTCATTCCTGTGCAGAACCTCATTTATATAAAACTCAATTGAAGCAGGGATCGAAAAAAAACAAAACAACTTGAAATCATGTTGAAAAATGTCTGTTATGATTTCTGCCGGTCAAAAGCATCAGTGGATAACTCAGAAACATTCAGAGCAACAGAAATATGAGAGCTGGGGAATATTTCAGGAGACAATGACAGAAATGATCACTTGATGGTCACAATAGTGTTTTATTATCCAGGATCGATTCAGGTGGGAGAAACACACCAGTCAGGTGACGTTCACACGTTGTTTGAGTTAATAAAGGTGAGAAACTCATGAACAGTGATATAACCCTGCAGAACAGGACATTAAGGCTAACTCTGACTAACTCTGTCAGTCTGTGGTGATTTTAAATGATAATTTTACTCTGTTTAAAAAATGAAGGACAACAAAGAGCCACTGAGTCTCTAAACAAACTGTTATGAGCTGAAATAATAATAATGGACCTGTTGATAATAATGATACCTGAACATGCAGCTCAGATGAGGTCTCGCCTGTCGTCAGTCTGCTGGACTGAGGCAGTTTCTCACCAACGTCATGAATCTGTTTTGACGAAATGCCTCAGAAAGTGCACTTTGCATATTAAATCAATCTGCTGGGATGTCGTCTTTGATGTTAAGTTTCCGTCTGACCTGACGGATTAGTCCTTTATTTTTAAAGCTCCTCCAGCGTGAAGATGTTCTGTGTCGTATCTCAGTAAACTGAACATCGTCGGGCCAACAAACCAAGACGTCTCAATTTATTTTTCATGAATGTCGAACATCTTTTAACCAAACAATCGATTGATAACACCTGACTAATCAGCTGATGTACACACACATTTTACAATGATTGCTAAGATGTGTTCATCAAACGCTGGTGACACAGGTATGAAACAGGTGCAGGATGATTTACAGTCAATAATGAGTCGCTTCAATCATCTTGTTCTGCTCTATAATCTCTGATATAAAGCTGTAACTCTGACTCTAATAATTGATATTTCAGCTCTAGTTTCCAGCTGATATCAATATGATTAAATATGATGAACAATAAAATAGTTTCTGACTAATCCAGCAAATTAAAAACCAAACGAATCAAACCACCCTGAAATCTGATAACGTCTGTGATTAATCACCTCAGCTCATTGACTTGATAAGCACATTTTCCTGTACTGGGTGGATACACAGATTGTGGACTCGCTGGTTCTGATTCTGACTTCAGGCGGGATCAGAGGCGTTTTATAGATACTGGTATTGTATTGAAAGAACTCAATATAAAATGGAGCCCGACCCGTGACTCACCTGGCAGGTATGATGGGTTATTGACAGATATATTGGTATCTGTGTGTATGTTGGGCGATATGTCCTAATACGACATTACAACTGTTTTTAAGATACTCGAGGTAATTTATAACTAAAACTCCTGTTTCACTGCTTTGGTTTCATGTGGACAATAAAGTTTAGTGTTGAACTGTAAGACAAACGGCCTCCAGGTGTTTTTGACCACACTGTATGAAGTGTGTGTTGATCGGCTCATGAACTGATATCAGAAGTCTTTTCTCACTAATATCTGTATCAGCATGTGAGTCCATCTGTGGAGACAACAAACCAACAAACCAACAAACCAAAGAACGGAAGAAAAAACAACCAGCTGACATGATGTCACAGTGTTTACCTCGATATCGACATTGAGGTGATATTATATGGACGACTGTTGGTAAAATCTGAACGCACTGAGACTCCTGATCAATAATCATCAGTAGTGTGGACATGATGTCTCAGTCTGTGAGGACCAGACTCGTGAGTTCACTTCACTGCACTGAGCCTTTAAACCAGGTGAAGACGACACATCACCATCAAACAGGATCCAGAGTCAATCGTCTGTGTCCGTTGGTTTTATAGCTCTGTAGAGTTTGTCTTCAGACTGCTGGTCGGACGACATGTTGGAGTCACTGCAGCATTAATCTGACAAACGATTGATTAATGGATCAGCAGATTAATATCTAATAACAGCCTCCAGCTGTAGCGGTCCAGTCGGCCGTGTGGATGTCCTGAGGTGTCCTCCTGCGGCCCGCAGCGACGTGTGCCTGAGGTCTTAATGTTGTGATGTAGTAAATATTTGGAGAGGGAAGTTCCCCCGAGTGAAATGAAAACAGGCTGTCGCTGACCTCGTCTCTGATCCCACGCTGGTGTGCAGCGCTGCTTCAGGCCCGGAGCCAAGATCCAGCAGAGAGGAAGCCGAGCGTCCCGGCTGCTCCTCGCCGTGCGCTCTGCTTTCTGTACGTTATGTTACAGGCGTCACACGTCAACGCTGCGTTATCGGCCTGCTGATGTGTGAGGTCACATTATAGGATAAATCCTGAGTGTCTGAGCCGACGTCTTCTCACGTCTTGTCCTGTTGATACCACAGAATATCTGTGTTTACTGCTTAAACAGCTTGAGTTGGTACCGGTCCAGAACGTCAATCCTCGTTCACAGTTTACTGGATTAGATAAAACCCTGAACGAAGACAAAGACGATATATTGTTGAACACAAATATGTATTTTAATGTGTTTTATTTCTGAATGAGTTGATGTCAGAAATCACATTCAGTTAATTATCATCTTATAAACGTACCAGCTTCTCCAACAAGGTGAATAAACCACTTAATCTGTATATTTAACTGTTTAACTGTGTATTTTTTACTTGTTTTTAACATTGTAATGTATTTATTTTCTAATTTTATCAATTTAAATTGAGAATTTCTCAGTTTTTAACAGTTTTCCATGTTTATTTCTGTGATTTGTAACAGTTGAAATAGCGTATTGTTGTTTTTCATTGTTTAAACACTGTATTTATGTGTTTGTAAGTGGAAGTTGCATATTTGTGTGTTTCTCATAGTCTAAATGGTGTGTTGTTGTGATTTAACAGTTTAAATTGTGTGTTGTTGGTTCTCGTAGTTTAAATGGTGTGTTTTCCGTCTCTCCCAGGTGTGCCGCTGCTGCTGTATGCAAACCGGCGGGACCTTCGGCTCGTGGACGCGGCACACGAGAAGGCCAACGCCACGGTGGTGGTGGGGGGCCTGGAGGACGCCGCTGCCGTGGACTACGTCTACTCCCAGGGCCTCATTTACTGGAGCGACGTAAGCGAGGAGGCCATCAAACGCACCGTCTTCAACCAGTCGGGGGCCAGCGCCATCCAGACGGTGGTCCCGGGCCTGGCCTCCCCGGACGGACTGGCCTGCGATTGGTTAGGGAGTAAACTTTACTGGACAGACTCAGAAACCAATCGGATCGAGGTGGCGGAGCTGGATGGGTCTCTGAGGAAAGTTTTGTTCTGGCAGGAGCTGGACCAGCCGAGGGCCATCGCTCTGGATCCAGAACGAGGGTGAGTCTGACCCGTGAACCAGGAACCGTTGGTGGTCTCCTGGTCCAGTGCGAGTCTGGATGTGGCAGCGTGATTGAGAGTTGGCGTGTTTGTGGTTGAACGTGTGAACAGAGAGGAGATGTGACTGAAGGCAGCCCGGGGCTCTGACTCCGAACAACAGGAGGAGGGTGTGTTTCTGCTGCTTTGTCTGGAGCTTGTCCTGGATCAGATTGGGTTGCAGGGTGACCGAGCTGCTCCTCCAGCAGGCTGCGTCCACCGAATCCTCCTGGAAACCGAACAACAGCGTCAGTGTTGAGGTTTTTTTCTCTTGTTGTGAGGACGAGGAGCTCGCTGTCGGCAGCTGAGGAATGTCTTATATCAGCTCGAGATAGAGGGAGAGGAGGGAGGACACACTCAGAGACCCAAACAGGACCAGGGTTCTTACAGAACTGAGCTTTATTAGCAGTTACTAATCAGCTCAGTTCACTTACTGACTTTACCTGTGGGCCAGCTGCTTTCTCTCACTTGTTAGTTGTAAGAGACGGAGCTTGACCAGGCGTGTCCGGCCGGCTGGACAGTGAAGCTGTAAAGTCGCTCTCTTGTTTTGAGTTGTGGGCCGAACGTTAGTGGACCGAGGTGCGTCGGGAGGCAGCACGTGGTTTTAAAAAACAAAGCGGACCTCTCGAGGGTTCATGAACTTACGAGACGCACGCTGGGTTCAAGATCTGCCTCACAGTTCCTGCGAAACGAGCCAATCACAGCGCTGTCAGAGCGGAACGGTCAGCGTTCTGATGATCAATCGACTGATCGATTTATCCGCGACGTGACGCCTGTTTGAGTAACTGCTGAGTTCAGATGTTGAGACCTTCTTTTCTCCGGCGTGTCAGATTAATATTACAGTAAAATTGTGCCGGCGTTTGAAGCCTTTTTCAAACTTCTCTCCTGTTTTATAGATTAATGGATTAAACAAGAAAGTAATCAGTAGATTGATTGGAAATCAAAACAGCTGTTAGTTGCAGATGTTTCGCTGTTTTCTGACAGCTGATCGATAAATCGAGGAAATATTTATCAGAATTAATGAAGTGGAAGATAATCGTTACTGCAGCTCTACGTGTGGTGAAAGTGAACACGTCTCATCCTCGTAACTAGAGCAACAACGATCAATCAATCAGTTGGCAACTGTTAAAGGAGCAGTCTGTAGTGTTAAAGAAGAAATTCAAACTCAGAAGTTTAATATTTACGATATTAATAAGGTAATAATACAAACTGTTTCCACAAGTGAATAAACCAGCTGCTCTCAGAGGAAATAAGGTCCCAGAACACTGTTTGAAGCTAGAGAGGTGGCAGGGTCCGCCACATATAAACACAGGTAAACTCTTTTAAGGTCAGTTTGTTGATTCAGTCGTGAAAACAAAGAGAGTTTGATTATCAAGTTTGTTTTTAGCCAATGAGGATCTTTCTCTGCTCATTAACATGTCATCCCTGAAACTACAGACTGCTCCTTTAAATTAACTGTCAATATATATTTAGTGGATATTTTCTGGTTTGTGTCCTCGTCTCTGACAGTAGACTAAATGTCTTTGGGTTGTGGACAAAACAAGACATTTGAGGATGAAACACTGATCAAACTAATTGATTATAACACGTGTATTAATATGAGCTTCATGGTTGTGTTCGCTTCACGTGAACGATCCATCGTAACGGACCTTTTTAATTGATTCTTAGTGCTGAAACAGATATAAAATGCTGGGTTATGACTTGAGGTTGCATTTATTAAACGTGTGTTCGTACAGTGACTCACAGTGACTGTTATAGTGGTTCAGCTGCAGTCAAACAGCCGGTACAGACGTCTTCTGTCCTTCAGCACCATGTTTCCTGCTCTGTCTGCCTCCATGTTTCGCTGCGTCGCTCCACAGAGGCCGTGGATTAGGATGTAAATCCATTAGGACTCAGATAAAAGAGGCCTGTAATGTATTCATTAGTTTTATTTAAATTCGGGCCCGTCGCTCTGCCTCTCGCCGTCGTTCTTTCTCGTCTCTCTTGGGTTTCTATTCATGGAAACTCTTCCCTCCTCGGCGTTTGATCCGGCACAGTATCGGAGATAAAAGTCTCACCGCTCGTGCTCGGGGCCCGTCTCTCTCTGGAGAGTCGGTTCTGGTTGTACTCTTGTTTTTGTCACATTTGTTTTGTCTGATACAGAAACAGTAAAAGCAGGTCACTGGAGCAGAAGTTCACTCCAGACGTACAGTTACACATCCACTCCTCTGCAGCTCATACTGGTGCTCAGTGTTAGCCACCATTGAATTATGAGCCTGCGTGTGCAACATGTGACTCTTCTCAGAGGCCAGGTATCGATTGATGATCTTGTATTTCACCGGTATTGATTGGAAGAAGCAGAAAGAGACAAATATTTAAAAAATAACTGTGTTTTAATATTCATTTGAGACTTTGAGGTGATTTTTCCTCTTTGTTTCATTTTATTATGCACTTTTATTTTGAAGTTTCTGTGCTGGAGGTGCAGCGTCCTTCAGAGGCGGAGCCAACTGTGTGTCCAGCTCTGATTGGATGATGGATAGAGTATAAAGTATAATAGATGTGTCACGATTGCTTTGTTTGTTTTAACATTACGTTTTTGTGCACTGAGGCCTCTGCTGTTGTTAGACTGCCACATGTGGATCAGTGAAGAGCAACAGTTTAATGTCCTGACAAACAAACTAAAAATATTATTTATCTTATCAGTTATCTCACAACAACAGCTTGACTTTTAGTCTAGTCTGATGACTTTTAGTTCAAGTTCAAATAAAGACCAGACCATAATCCAGCATGACCGATGAACTAGTCTGCTCTTTGTACTGAGGCTCTTTCCCGATATTAACCAACTAACCAGATCCTAGCGGCTCCTCAGACCTGCTGTTAACATCATTCAGTTCACAGCTGACATTAACCTGATGTGATGTCACTTCCTGCTCTGTATGAGACAAACCCGTCCATCACTGAGACAAACAGACTCCATGTTTCTACTCAAAGACACAAAGAAGTTCATGTAGAACATTTGCTGAATTTACAAGAAGGAGACACTGATTCAGGATCTGTCAGACAGAGTTTCACACAGTTTATAACGTTTGTTTTAACTCAACAACTCTTAAAATCACTACATGTGTTAAGGGAGCCTGGTGAAGATGTGGTTATGCTTTAAAAACAGTGAAGTGGAGTTGTTTGGGTTTTCAGTCGTATCACACACGTGTTGTTTGGGCGTTCAGGGGCTCCGTAGTGAACATGGTTACAAAGTCACGTTCTGCAGCATCGACTCACCAGGAAGAGTTAATACAATGTGCTCTGTTGTTATTTGTTAACTCTCTGAACTCCTGCGGACACGTCTACACAGTCAGCAAACACAATATGTTGACATGTTTGTCACTGAAACACTCAGTTCACAGGAGAACGCCAAAAGATATTCTGGTAAATTCATTCAGTTGTGACTTTACATGATCCAGACTGAAGCTCGTGGTTCTCCTGAATCAGACGACGTGTGATCGATGTCAGGAAGAAACCTCTGATCTGACATGTTGGTGTGAAGTGAACTTGGGTTTAGAGTTTGTTTAATGAGACGTAAACAGATCGGATGGACTCTTCAGGTTAGCGCCGGTTAGCCTTCGACTCTCACCACAAAATACTTGTTGAAAATGAGGTGCAGAGAGCGACTGGGTCTGTACAGCTGTAAATATTGTGCTGGGTGTTTGTTCAGCGGTGGCTGTTTTTCAGCGTGCAGCCGAGTCTTTGAGGAAAACTGGTTCTCCAAATCCACGCTGGAACGCAGAGCTGGACTCCGTTCAGCTGGGATGATTAATGCATCAGGTACCAAATACAATGCAGCTCTTGTGGTGAGGGGATGTGTTGTGTTCTCCGCATTTCACTGGAGCGTTTTTCTCCCTTTTCTCCTGCCCAGCCGGAGCTGCATTGTTCAGGCTGGAGAGAAAAAACCGAGCTGAGCGTTGAAACCTGCAGCTCTTCATCTGTTCTGTGGATGTTTCAGTCAGATCTGAAGCGACAGGTTGTCTCCGCCGTGACTTCCTGACGTGGAGTCGTCATGTGCAGGCTCGTCACAGCTGACGGCTCGTTCGTCGCCGCAGTTTGCTTTGTGAGCAGTGAAACCCAACCAGCTGCTGTTTAAAGGCTGCTGCTGTGTTTGGCTGCCGGGCAGGATATCAGTTAAAGCTTTTGTCTCGGGCTGAATGGGATTACGTGGAGAGGCCCAGCAGCTCTGTTAGTGGGTCACTTTTACATTTGGAAACATGAAGTCGGACGATGACAGGATACTGAGCACTTTGTACTTCTGCGCTTTCCTTTTTTTGCGCACACAGCCGACGTGTTTGACAGTTAGCTCCCCGTTAACTGAATATAACCTGCTGTCAGGTCCTGCAGAGCCTGTTCGATTTGTAACATCATCACTGAACTATCATTTAAATAAGAGGAATCTGTGATGACCAGCTGACACGTACGCACGTGCACGAGCACGAGCACGCTCACAAACATCACCTTCACGTCAGACTTCAGCCTCACGGAGAGAAAGAGCTCACTGATATTATCCTGATACAAGAAATCAAATCTGACTTTAACCTTTCTTACTGTGTTTGTCTTCTGTTGGCAAATAAATTACACTTGGTGGAGAATATTATTATTATTATTCACACAGTATTAATGTTTCAATGATTCATGCTGTTATTGTGAATATTGCAACACCACTAGTCCGGAAAGGACGCCATGAACTGATCTGTGTCCGAGCGGCGTCTCCTCCTCACATCAGCACTGAGCTCACGTCTGTGCAGGAAACCTGAGATAAGAGGTTTTAACGTCAGCTCTCAGCGCGTCTGCAGCTTCTGACTGGAGCTCTTTAGTTTCTCTCGTCCTGTTTGTTTCAAACATCTGCTGAGCTTCACTGTTTCATGTGTTCACTGTTTCATGTGTTCACTGTCAGCTGGGTCATGTTCAGTTACTTTCGCTTTCATTGTGAAGACGTTATGGGACATTAAAGTGTTTGTAGCTGAATTAGCGGAGCCACATTGTTAGCGGTGATTCTTAGAGTCCTGCGGGCATCAGGACAAGAGCGTCACTGAAGACTCACCTTCCAGCAGGTGGACCAGCTGTGGTGGAAATACAAAGTCCTGCCGCGTCGAGTCAAAGGGAGCAGAACCAGGCCGGCAGATGTGATGGAGAAACAGATGCTTTGCCCACAAACTGTAAAGTTCAGAGCCGCCACGCTGTGATGATGCAGATAGAAAACAAGAGCCGGACTTGTTTATGATCCGCTTCATCAAACGGTCCAGACTCTCTCATCAGTTAACCAGCAGCCGGGTCGTTGGTTGGATTTTATACACCGGTTAACATGAAATACATCTGTGGTGCCTTTTGTTATAATTCCTCTGTTATCACGCTGCATCTTTGTAAGCATGTACGTTTTATTCTGTTGCTTGAATGTTTTCTGACCGGCGACGACAACAAGTCAAAGTTTTTGATATTTCATGAGAAAAAGTCCAGTTTACTGTTGGAGAGCTCCTGCCGGGTCGAGACCTCCAGGCTGGAACCAGTGTCCTGAATAATAAGGTGCTCATTAACTGTAACGTGACAGATGGCCCCACAACGTTAAATAGAAGTGAAAGTTTCCATCGCAGTTAAGAGTCAAAAGTGACGTCTTCAGATATCCTGCTGTCCTGAAGATCATGTGACCCGATCAAAGTCCAAGAGAACCTGCGGATGTTCACGTGTTGGATTTTGGACACTTTTGCTCTGAAATGAAGATGTTCAGTTGAATGTTGTGTTTGAATCTTCAGTTGTTTCCTGCAGACGTTTTTCTGCTCTTGTGTGTGATGAACGGTCAGAAGTCTGAACACAGTTACACAACCGGTCAGCGGACAGACTGTGAGATGGAGAGGCTTCGTCATGACATCAGACAGATTTTAAAAGCCGTGTAATTGGACTCATTAAAGGGCTCATTTTGGACGGCAGCAGCTCCAACCCCCCTCTCCGGCTCAGGCTTTTGTCCCAGCCTGTTCACTGCTTCCTGCCTCTGACTTACTGCCGACCTCTGCCGTCTTTTTCCCACCAGCTACCAGTCGGAGACAATGAGCGTCTTAGTCTGATGGACAGTTTTAGCAAGTTTATGTCCACAAATCCAGTGTCTGTCTGTCTGTGTCCTCTCAGACCGTCCTCTGTTCATCAGCACAGTCAACGTGAACATTTTTTGTTGTCTCCGTCACGTCCTCTGCTCACACAGGACATGTCCTAGTCTTTACTGTGGACCTCTGATCTTCACTCACTTCAAGAACTGAGACCAGTTCATCAATCGGTTGATTGACAACATTAATCAACATTTTTCAAGTCAATAACTCCAACGATTGGCCAGTTTTCTGTTCGTTATCACAGTGACTGAACATTTGAAGACGTCTCATATACATTTATGACTGAACCGGATCTGCAACTAGTGATTATTTCATTGTGGGTATTTTACTGATTATTTCCCTGATTAATCTGTTAGTGGTTTGATCACTGATCAGCCTGATCGGACATGATCAGATTTCTACAGATTTTTAAACAGAGAAAAGCAGCAAATATTCACTTCAAGAAGCTGAAAACTACAAGTATTTACTATGTTTTGGCTGATAATTGACTCTGTTGTCTGGAGTTGGGCGTTGACGTCACCCACAGGTTTCTGAAGAGCCGGAGTGAAGCTCACAGTGGGCGGTACCGACCCGCACCATCTTGGCGGTGTCTAGTTGTCGGGGGCAGCACAGCACAACTTCCTGTGTTGGCTTTTAAAACAGCAAAGAAGAATTGACTTCCTGTGTTTAACATTGAGCAGAGCTAGCAGAGCTAACTGGGACGTAGCAGGGTCCCGTCTGACGTGGTGTCGGATCGGTGCATAGACTCACCTACTTGCTGATACCAGTACCTGCATCACAGGCAGTACCGGAGGCGTTTCCCGTGGTCCAGTTAACCGCACAGAAAGACGTTATTTGTCTGATATTTGCATTAAAAGCCTTATTGTAATTTAAACCTGTGTTATATGAAGGGATCCAGTGGGTTTACAGACCAGAACTGTGTTTGCTCCAGGCGGTGAACTTCTGCTTTAAAGTTGGACATTTTAACACAAGGCCTGACTCACTTTAGGGCCTTAGAGGAGGAGCTGCAGTATTTGATACTTGAGTTGTCACTCGGGCTGTACCGGACTCTGGACCACAGTAACCTCCAGTATCAGCCCACATGAGTGTGTTTTACCTGTCGTCTTCACCTGGACCAGGGTTCAGTCCTCTGGTTCCACTCAGTGCTGGAGTTTACTCTCCGTCACCTCCTGTGGAGACCTGATGTGTCGGGGAGGGAGGAGAGTGATGGTGGGGGGGGAGGGGAGTGATGGTGGGGGAGGAGAGGGGAGGAGAGGGGAGGGAGGGAGTGATGGTGGGGGAGGAGAGGGGAGGGAGGGGAGTGATGGTGGGGGAGGAGAGGGGAGGAGAGGGGAGGGAGGAGAGTGATGGTGGGGGAGGAGAGGGGAGGGAGGGGAGTGATGGTGGGGGAGGAGAGGGGAGGGAGGGGAGTGATGGTGGGGGAGGAGAGGGGAGGGAGGGGAGTGATGGTGGGGGAGGAGAGGGGAGGGAGGAGAGTGATGGTGGGGGAGGAGAGGGGAGGGAGGGAGTGATGGTGGGGGAGGAGAGGGGAGGGAGGGAGTGATGGTGGGGGAGGAGAGGGGAGGGAGGGAGTGATGGTGGGGGAGGGAGGGGAGTGATGGTGGGGGAGGAGAGGGGAGGGAGGGGAGTGATGGTGGGGGAGGAGAGGGGAGGGAGGGGAGTGATGGTGGGGGAGGAGAGGGGAGGAGAGGGGAGGGAGGAGAGTGATGGGGAGGGAGGAGAGTGATGGTGGGGGAGGAGAGGGGAGGGAGGAGAGTGATGGTGGGGGAGGAGAGGGGAGGGAGGAGAGTGATGGTGGGGGAGGAGAGGGGAGGGAGGGAGTGATGGTGGGGGAGGAGAGGGGAGGGAGGGAGTGATGGTGGGGGAGGGAGGGGAGTGATGGTGGGGGAGGAGAGGGGAGGGAGGGGAGTGATGGTGGGGGAGGAGAGGGGAGGGGGGGAGTGATGGTGGGGGAGGGAGGGGAGTGATGGTGGGGGAGGGAGGGGAGTGATGGTGGGGGAGGAGAGGGGAGGGAGGGGAGTGATGGTGGGGGAGGAGAGGGGAGGGAGGAGAGTGATGGTGGGGGAGGAGAGGGGAGGGGGGGAGTGATGGTGGGGGAGGAGAGGGGAGGGGGGGAGTGATGGTGGGGGAGGGAGGGGAGTGATGGTGGGGGAGGAGAGGGGAGGGAGGGAGGGAGTGATGGTGGGGGAGGAGAGGGGAGGGAGGAGAGTGATGGTGGGGGAGGAGAGGGGAGGGGGGGAGTGATGGTGGGGGAGGAGAGGGCCGTCCAGCTGTGATGGTAGTTAATGCAAACAGAGCAGAGTGGGCTCACAGCCCCCTCAGATCCTGACTGCAGAGAAACAGTTTACAGAGAAACAGCTTGACGGGTTTATGACTCCGGTTCACGCACCATGAAGACGACCGCTGCACAACAACACGTAGGCTGCATACAAAGATGTCTTCATCCACTGATCTGTTCATCATTCAGAGTGACTGGTGATTGATTAGTGTCCAATGATAAGTGACCTGCTCACACGGTGTCAGTCCAGAACCAGAGGTCCGTTCTGTTCGGATTAAAGACGGCAGGTGATTCATGAACGACTTCAAATCAGGAAATGTTTGTCAGAATAGTTGGTGAGTAAATGTGTCGATCAGCTGATCAGACGTCTGTCGCCTCTGATCAATCACTGGGCTCTCACCTGTCTGAGGTGTGTGTGTGCGTGTGTGTGTGTGTGTCTCTCTGAGGTACATGTACTGATGATGGTGTGTGTGTGTGTGTGTCTCTCAGGTACATGTACTGATGATGGTGTGTGTGTGTGTGTGTCCCTCAGGTACATGTACTGATGATGGTGTGTGTGTGTGTCCCTCAGGTACATGTACTGATGATGGTGTGTGTGTGTGTCCCTCAGGTACATGTACTGATGATGGTGTGTGTGTGTCTCTCAGGTACATGTACTGATGATGGTGTGTGTGTGTGTGTGTCTCTCAGGTACATGTACTGATGATGGTGTGTGTGTGTGTGTGTCTCTCAGGTACATGTACTGATGATGGTGTGTGTGTGTGTCTCTCAGGTACATGTACTGATGATGGTGTGTGTGTGTGTGTGTCCCTCAGGTACATGTACTGATGATGGTGTGTGTGTGTGTCCCTCAGGTACATGTACTGATGATGGTGTGTGTGTGTGTCTCTCAGGTACATGTACTGATGATGGTGTGTGTGTGTGTCCCTCAGGTACATGTACTGGACGGACTGGGGCGAGATCCCAAAGATCGAGCGTGCTGGGATGGACGGGACGAATCGCTCCATGATCATCGACCGAGAGATCTACTGGCCCAACGGGCTGACGCTGGACTACAGCCAACAGAAACTGTACTGGGCCGACGCCAAACACAACTTCATCCACCGCTGCAACCTGGACGGATCCTCCAGGTACAGAACCAGAACCACAGTCATGACCAGGAGAGGGACTTCCTCTAGTGTCTGTATACATGTTGTCCTGACGCCTCAGTGGAAGTTTAAACTTGATGATGTCAATATGTAATCTAAATGTTTAAAGTAATAGATTTAAATGAGCAGTACTAGACTACTACTACTATAAACTGTTTTACTTCTGCTGACAACCAAACAAATCTTAAAATGATCTAATTTTGAATGAAGTTTGGTGATGTACTTGTTCTCCTTCCAGAGTTTCAGGAGCTAAACCGAGCAGGCTTCTATCTTAGACCAGCCATACAGAACTCCATTTGAAAATCTGTCATTTTAAAGACACCTAGCTTAAATCAAAATGGTAACATCAGGATGTAGTAACAAGCTGTCATGAGTGTAATCCAAAGCTTGACGGTGGCTGCCGTGTGTTTCAGGGAGGTGGTGGTTAAAGGAGAGCTGCCTCACCCGTTCGCCCTCACCCTGTACGAGGACACCCTGTTCTGGACCGACTGGAACACCCACTCCATCCACTCGTGCAGGAAGCAGACGGGAACTGAACAACGCATCGTCCACTCGGACATCTTCTCACCGATGGACATCCACGTCTTCAGCGCCAAGAGGCAAAACACCCGTAAGTTCTGGTTCACGTTTAGTCAGCGGAGGCCAACAGGTCACTGGAGTGTTTGACTGGAACAGTCAGAAGAAGGAAATAAAGGTCTTTGTTAAAAGATTTCAAGGTTCATTGTAAGATGAACGTTTGCTTAGTTAGTGTTATTAAAATAATAAAGGATATACGATGATGGAAAGAAAATGAATCACTAACTAATGTTAATGACCTTGGATAATACTTTAGACACTGTGTGATTAAATGATTTGTTATAGTCAGAAGTTATCGTCCTCAGTGCTCAGATGAGGTTTTATCAGAGCTCAGATGTAATAACGAGATGTGAAGCGGAGCGTGTGTTGACCCTGCAGCTGATGTGAGTGTGTCCTCTGTGCTGACAGTCGTCGGCAGCCCGTGCTCTGTGAAGAACGGAGGATGTTCCCACCTCTGTCTCCTCTCCCCGCTGAAGCCCTTCTATCAGTGTGCCTGTCCCACCGGAGTCCAGCTGCTGGAGGACGGGAAGACCTGCAGAGACGGTGAGGACGCACACTCACTAAACTGACACATTTGTTAAGGGAGTCTGGTGATGCTGCGGTTACTGGTTCAGTGGTTGGATCAGTTGAAACAGACAGTGTGATCTCAAACAGCTGCTCACACTGACCGGTTCAGAGAGACCAAACTACTGTTACTACTTTCTCTTCTTTGTCTTCTTCCGGTCTTCTACTTCGCCGTTGTCTTCTTCTTGTTCCTCTCCTTCTTCTTCGGGTGTCAGTTGAGGTCCTTCAGTGTGACCCAGGACACATCTGAATGTCTTTTTTGTGGATTATTTACTCCGTGTTATCACGTATCGGTCGTCCCTCTCATCTTGAATCAGTCTCACATCACAGGATCAGTTTGTTCTCTTTGATTTTTGAACATGTTCTTGAAGTTTAGAAAATGAAGCCGTTAGCTGAAGCTCATCTAAACAAGCTTCTTCAGAAGGAGATATTCAAGAACCTAAAACGAGTCCAGTCGCCTTCACATTTCTTCAGACAAATCGTAGTTGTTGTTCTCTACCTGTGTTAATCACCAGGTACAGATTCCTGTACGTCGGTCCGATCCTGGTGCTGCTGAGTTTTACACCTCACAGAGCCGCAGAAATCTTTTTACGAGTTTGTAAAAGTGCTGAGTGCTGCTGGTCCGGCTCCGGGCTGATGTTGGTCTGATCACCTCCAGCTGCTCTCTGTCCTTTTGTCATAAATATTGTTGATTTAAAGAGTTTGATAATGTCAGAGAAAAGCTTGGAGAGCACAGTGACCTGCAGTTTAGTGTGAGCTCTGACAAATGATCTTGATCAACCAAAGTGGATTTTAAAACGTGACCGTGAGTGAAAACCCTGCAGAGGAAACTCTTTATCTTCAGTTTGGCTTCAGAGACTCTCGAGTGGAAACAGAAACCGATCCAAATATTTCCTGAACTGCGTCAGTGAAAGACGAAGAAGTTTGGAGATTATCTATTATTCTCAGAAAGAAAAACACAAAAAAAACCCTCTTGTGTAACTGTTTACAAGAATTCAGCCCAAACCAACAGACTGAATTCATTAGTGTGTTTGTGTTTCTGCAGGAAGAGAAAGCAGCAGATTCAAACCAAACCTCATTAGCTTTTTCTCTAATTTAACGACAGTCTGATGACGTTCTCGTATCAAACCCTCCGCGTCTCATCTTCATCGTCTCTGAACGCTCACAGCCGCTAAAGGTGGTGTTGGGCTGACCTGCTGTTGCCACGGTAACCCCGCTCCATCAGCAGCCAGGCTGGCTGTTTGAATGGCAGCCTCGGACGGTCCCCTCCTCCTCCCTCCTCCTCCCTCCTCCCCCCCTCGGCCTCCTTTTATTTACATTTTTTGGTTCAGTAACTCGCCTGCAGAGCGATGGAGGAGTGAAGGCGGGGAGGCCTTTGTGAAAGACGGGATCACATGCTCCCCCTGCAGACAATGTCCCCTTTCACTGCCGGGGTTTAACTCTTTCAGCCGAGGGGCTTTTTTTTTTTTTTGGCTTCTTAAACCGGACTGAGTCTGAGTGGAGCGTGGTCGCAGTCTGACCCGAAGAGTTGAAGTTTATTGTTTGATGGCAGCCACGTCCCTCCTCCACCCGCCGCACCAACACGACCTCAGTGTTCATTCTGGGATGTTAAAGTTTTGTTATCGTCGCCACAACACAACAGCTGAGTTTAAACTGGGAGAACAGATGATTTGGATTCAGGGACTTAAAAGTACCGTCCAAAACTAGTGGTGGAGAGTAACTAAGTTACTGCAACAGTTGATCGATTAGTTGAGATTTAATTGGCAACTGTTTTGAGTCAGTTTTCAGACAGAAACTGTTGAATATTTCCTGATTTCAGCCTCTAACCTCTCTGCGTCTCTCTGCTTGTTTTCTGGACTGTCGCTGCTGGCTGGATGTCACTCTGGTGTATTGTTTGTTGTAGTTTGGGTGACCTGGCCCTTTAAACCCGACTGAACCCTGACCTCCATGTCGCCCCTCAGGTGCCACTCAGATGCTGCTGTTGGCTCGGCGGACAGACCTGCGGCGCATCTCTCTGGACATGCCGGACTTCACCGACATCATCCTGCAGGTGGACGACATCCGTCACGCCATCGCCATCGACTACGACCCGGTGGAGGGATACATCTACTGGACGGACGACGACGTGAAGGCCATCCGCCGCTCGCTGCTGGACGGCAGCGACGCCCAGTTTGTGGTCACGTCTCAGGTGAACCACCCCGACGGCATCGCGGTCGACTGGATCGCCCGGAACCTGTACTGGACCGACACCGGGACAGACCGCATCGAGGTGACCCGACTCAACGGCACCATGCGCAAAATCCTGATCTCTGAAGACCTGGACGAACCCAGAGCCATCGTACTGGACCCTGTGGCTGGGTGAGCAGTCCATCAATCAATAACTCTTCTGATGATTGATCATTTCTGTCAGCAGCTTAACTCAAGGTCCACACAGGAGGTTCTTCTCCTTCTTTCAGCAGCACGGCACCGTCCGCCCTCAGCTTGTTTGATTTAACCTTAACAATATTAGTATGAATTTATTTTATTGTTTTAAGAATAATTTTGACTCGTAGACGAAACGATTGATCAGTTAATAGAGAGATAATTGATAAGCTGAACTGACAGTGAACAGGTTAGTGCTGTTTGAAAAGTTTAATCTGAATATACATATTGAAGTTAATTTAGTTAATATAACCTATAATTAATCCATCTGAAATGATATCAGACGACGTATAAGCTCATATATCACAACAAATAAAACCAACGACTATATAAAAAGTAAAACTACATAAATGACAGTTCAGTGGAAGATATGAATAAATAATCTGATTAGAGAAAAGTCATTAAAAACTAAAAACATTCACTAAAAATGTAAATGATTTAATAAAATGTGAAAAACAAACGGTTACATCACAGTTTTGCAATTGTGGACACTAATTTAATGGATAGTAATTAAATGTAAAAGTCCAGTTGCACTAACACGTTCACTTCCTGTTTGATGTCAGCTACATGTACTGGACCGACTGGGGCGAGGTGCCGAAGATCGAGCGGGCCGACCTGGACGGGATGGAGCGGGTGGTGATGGTCAACACCTCTCTGGGCTGGCCCAACGGCCTAGCACTCGACTACGACGAACGCAAAATCTACTGGGGGGACGCCAAGACCGATAAGATAGAGGTCAGTTTACACTGTGTGTGTGTGTGTGTGTGTGTGTGTGTGTGTGTGTGTGTGTGCGTGTGTGCGTGTGTGCGTTCACCTGGACGATCACAGCTGATCACTGTGTCCTCGCTCTCGGCCTCTTTAACGTCGCCCTCCTGCTGGGTGGCGGCTGCTCCTCGCTGTGGCGCTGAGCTCTGGACGAGGCGGCCCACTGAGCCCGAGGTCACGAGAGGAGGTTCTGAGTGTGATCGATAAAACAATCCTCTGTTCGTCTGTTGAGTACAGACGTGATTGTAACGAGACAAACTTTTCTTGTTTTTAATATGTTTCTTAATAAATTCACCCTTCTTACTCATTAAACTCCCTCAGAAGTCCTTAATGCACCAGTATAATAACTGCTGCTAACTGTAGCTGCCTTTAGCTAGTTAGCAGTGTTAGCCATGCAGCTAGCGGTCTGGACTGTTAGCTTAGAGCACCGGGGGAGTGTTGGTGCTGTTTACACTGCTAGCACAGGAGCAGTTGGACTGGGGAGGGCGGGGCTAGCTGGTTAGCATGCTAGCTTCAGTAGATATCAGTGCAGTACATACTGTCGATGTCACGAAGCCAAAACTGTTATTTTTTCATGTTAATATTTGAATTGTTTTAACTGAAATTGAAATAATGCACCGTAAATACTTCTGTAAAGTGTCAGTGCAGCAGGAGGAGCGAGCTGAGCCTGATTCTGGTGTGAATGTGGATCATGTTCAGTTTGTCGTGTCGTTCAGAAGCTTGTTAAACTTTCTTCACGTCGTGTGTTCGACACTTCAGCTCACAAACCTGTGAAGCGTGTCGACAGTCCGACTCTGATGAGACTTCTCTCTCTGTGGTTTCTGTCCTCACGCCATCTCACCGTGTTTTTTTTAATTTTCTGGTTTTCCTCTCTGGGGCTGTTGTGACCCCACCTGAACCCCCGCTCCAAGCCCCTGAAAGGTGGTTCTGTTGGGGGGGCCGGGAGTGGGCCTCCGCTGGCCTCCCTCCATCCCTCCCCTCAGGTTTCTTGGAGGACCCGGTTTTTGCGGCGAGATCCCACATCTGGTTCCGATTGCGGCCTGCGCTCCAGCTGCGGTCGGCTCTGTTTAGAATAGACCCCGAATCTGAAACCGTCGCCGCACTGCGGTCACAACTCCCAAACCAGCAGAGACCTTTTGGCTGAGGCCATCGAGCTGAGGATGGAAACTTCATTTTATATTTATACACCACCTCTCTGAGCGTGTGTGTGTGTGTGCGTGTGTGTGTGTGTGTGCGTGTGTGTGTGTGTAGGATGTTTTGAAAGATGGCAGCCGGCCATGCAGCGGCTGGTCTGAAGCAGCCAATAGCGTCGCTCCACACTGTGTTGATGAGTTAAAGCACGGCGTAGATTACAGGCCTCGCTGTTTTTTCCTTCTCTGTAGATTCCTGACATTTCTCCTCTGCTGACACTTGAAGTCTCTCTGCATGTTTTTAGAAATAATCTCAAGTCGGACACAGAAAAACTTTTTATTCTTGATTTTGTTCCAAATCAGAGTCGTTTTCTTTTGGTTGATCAGTCGAACATCAGCAGCTTCATCAGATCATCTCCGTCCAGCGCTGACGACCCAGCTGTGAGCGTGCAGGTGGACCAGAGATCAGTCCGTCATAAAACACGTTGCTGGGTTCACGTTGTATCGCAGCTCTCTGTCTGTAATCTGCCGTCAGTGTGTAAAATACACGAACACGTAAACCCACGTCTTGTCTGAATGATCTCTGAGGACTTTAAAAGAGTTAAAACACTGATGAAGGTAGATGCAGCTCACTCTGGTATTGAAGGGGTTAATAAATATGGCAAACAAACATGGAGGACACGATGACGTGCTGCGTCTTTGTTCAGCAGGTCTTTGTAGTGTCGTTCAGTCGTCTGCGTTTTTCTATCGTGTGTTTAAAGTCGGTTCCAGGTTGTTGAGCGGCTCCTGTCAGGCTCAGTTGTGGGTTTAGAGACGCTGCTGCGTCGTACGAGTGAGATGTCAAAGTGTGCGAGAGAGAAGAAGAGGAAATGTGGCGGCCATATGCTGCCGTTGTTTCTTTGCTCGGGCTGTTGCTTCTAATTAGCGGCGCTGCGATGTGCTGCCAGGTCGCCTCAGCTCTTCTGAGCGCGCTCAGTATCCACGGCGAGAAACTCCACCAGCCTCCATTTCGCCGGGCATGATGGGAACAGAGAGCGACGACACATGTTTAATGTTTGAAGTCAAAATGTATTTCTTTTGTTTTTATTAACAGATGCTCACATCACAGACGCCAGAAATATATCACGTCTCCATTCGTGTGACACAAATATGAAATAATACAAACAGTCAGCTTAAATATGTACAAATAAAACATCACTGGTACAAAACCTGAGGCTCAGTTTTAAGTATATGTGTGTAAACTTATGGATCAGGGCTGTGACAGAAAAACAACACACACATCGTCGTACACACACACACACACACACACACACACACACACACACACACACACACACACACACACACACACACACATCAGTCACATCTGTCGTCGCTTAAATCCAAAGAGGACAGAAAGTAAATAAAGACGCTGCGTTTTCTGAAGGTCGGTGTGTTTTTCTTACATTATAAAATCTTTTCAGGTGAAGCAGCTGGTTGATCAGCGTGTTGGTGATGAGTCAGAGTTTTAACAGACGTCATGTCCAAACCTCTCAGCCTTAAAGAGGTTAATGCAACAACATGTTCCTCCAACCTTTGGCTTCAAGTGTGTTTCTAAAGAATCTCTTCACCAGTGAAAACGGGACTGAAGAGCTCGTTTTTTGAGTTTTGTCTGTTTTGCGTTGGATTTGTTGAGCTTTGTTGCATCTTTATCGAACACAGACGTGTTTTACAAGTTTAAAGAAGCAGCTGCTTGAACATCGACGCGTCTCCAGAGAGATGGTTTTTATTTGTACATCCTCACACCTGAAATCTGTTTCCTGTCAAGAGTTTAATTCTTTGAATCCAAGTAGCGTCATGAAAGTAGTAAACACAGTTTCTGTCGGTGTGATGTCTGTCTCTGTCCTCTGAGCTTGCTCAGTGTGTGACGCCCTCCTCTCTCTGTCCCTCAGGTGATGAACATGGACGGGACGGGGCGCCGGGTGCTGGTGGAGGACAAACTTCCTCACATCTTCGGTTTCACTCTGCTGGGCGACTTCATCTACTGGACCGACTGGCAGCGCCGCAGCATCGAACGCGTCCACAAACGCACCGCCGAGAGAGAGTTCATCATCGACCAGCTGCCCGACCTGATGGGCCTGAAGGCCACGTACGTTCACCAGGCGTCCGGTGAGTGAAGAGCGTCACGCCACCGCCTGTCAGCGTCACGCCGACACCAGCACTGACACATCCACCCCGAGAGCCTAATGAATGATGCACTGGAGGAGAGTACTGGTTAAGAGTCGTCGTGAGAGTCCTCAGGGATATTAGTCAGTTGTTAGGTCATTTTAAAGTTATCGTAAGGGTTGTGGTTAGTTGAGGTTAGTTATGGTTAGTTGTGGTTACAGAGGTGTTGATGGAGGTCATTTTAAAGTCAGTCTGAGGCTGAAGATAAACACATGGAAACAGTTTATTCTCTGTTCCTGACACTGTTCTCGATGTCTCACTGTAGATCATCATGTCGTTGTTTATCATCTGATTAATTCACTGCTCTGCAACCTGAGCTGATGAATATTAGATGAATAGAAGTTCAGTCCACAGAGAAAGTTCTCGTGTAGTTCACGGCTCGTTGTGTTGTCGGCTCGCTGTGTTGTCGGCTCGCTGTGTTGTCGGCTCGTTGTGTTGTCGGCTCGTTGTGTTGTCGGCTCGCTGTGTTGTCGGCTCCTGAGTCCTGATGATCCCAGCAGAGCCTCCACACACCAGTCTGACTGGGAAATGGGAATAATGGAGCATTAATATTTCATTCAGCTGATGCAGGCTGCCTCTGGGATAATGATGCTGAGGGCCAGAGAGAGTTTCTCTGTTCTCTCTCTTCAGGAATTAGACCCGTCCATTTCCACATGAAAATAAACAACAAGACAAACTAACAAACACATTTGATATAAAAGAAAATCTGCAGCTCTTCATAAACACTGAGCGACAAAATCACAATATATTTATTGTATAATACTGATCAATACTGTGTATATTAAGTATGAACACAGAGATTGTTGATCAGTAATCATCGGTCATGTGGATTTAATGACTAAGTGTGTAAAGTTAAGAAAAATATAATGACCATGACTCACCTGTGGCCCCGCCCTCCTCAGGTACGAACCCGTGTGCAGAGAACAATGGCGGCTGCAGTCACCTGTGTCTCTACAAGCCTCAGGGCGTGCAGTGCGGATGTCCCATCGGCCTCGAGCTCATCGCCGACATGAGGACGTGCATCGTCCCCGAGGCCTTCCTGCTCTTCTCCCGCCACACCGACATCCGCCGCATCTCCCTGGAGACCAACAACAACAACGTGGCCATTCCGCTCACCGGCGTCAAGGAGGCCTCGGCGCTCGACTTCGACGTCACCGACAACCGAATCTACTGGACCGACATCACGCTGAAGGTGAGAGCACGCCTGTGCTGATTGGCCGGAGGCTGAGGGGGGAGCAGCGATTGGCTCCCAGGAGACCAGCTCTCCATCTTCTTCTTCTCCTTTATCTCTCCATCCCTCCTCCTCCTCCTCCTCCTCCTCCTCGTCCTCCTCCTCCTACTTCTTCTCCTTCTTCTTCACTTGTTTTTCTGTCTGTCTCTCACCTCATGTCTTCCTTCATCACCTCCATGTTAACTGTCTCATTGGCCTAAACGTTTGATCACCTCAGTGACGAGCTGCTGTGAGCTGGTGACAGACGGACTGACACTGAGGTTCTGTTCAGTCCAAGAGATCCGAGTTGATCGTTGATGTTAAAAAATGACTATCGACTCCAGAAATTGGCTCATGAGTCCAGTATTACTGCCTACATCTCAGTCTAATGCCTCGGCTCAGTCTGGTCATCAGGCAGGTTCTGATCTCTTTCAGAACCGGACCTTTAACCTTCTCCTGGTCTCTGTTCTCCTCCTGCAGACCATCAGCCGGGCCTTCATGAACGGCAGTGCTCTGGAACACGTGGTGGAGTTTGGTCTTGACTACCCCGAGGGGATGGCGGTGGACTGGCTGGGCAAGAACCTGTACTGGGCCGACACCGGCACCAACCGCATCGAGGTGGCCAAACTGGACGGGCAGCACCGGCAGGTCCTGGTCTGGAAGGATCTGGACAGCCCACGAGCCCTGGCTCTGGATCCTGCTGAAGGGTGAGAACTCGGAGGAAACTAAAAACACAGATCAGAGATGACAATGGAAACACTGTTTGTGCTGACCCGGTTCCTCTCCTCAGGTACATGTACTGGACCGAGTGGGGCGGGAAGCCGAAGATCGACCGGGCGGCGATGGACGGGACCGGGCGGATCACGCTGGTGGCCGACGTGGGCCGGGCCAACGGACTCACCATCGACTACGCGGAGCGCCGGCTGTACTGGACCGACCTGGACACCACGCTCATCGAATCGTCCAACATGCTCGGTGAGAATCAGAACTTCAACCTGGAACAAAGAGTTTAACTGGAGACATGACGGGCTCAACCTGAGGTTCTGTTCTGTTCTGTTCTGTTCTGTTCTGTTCTGTTCTGTTCAGAAGCTGCAAACAAAGTCGGAACAACGTGTCCAATGATTCAGACGTTTTATCTCATATTGTTTTTTATTTAATAAGTTTTCCTGAGTCTTTTTCTGTCACCGGCAGGTTTCTGAAGGTTTTTACAGGCTCTGTTCTGATTTATAAAACATTCATTCATAAAAAGCTTCAGTCGTATTAAAACATCCCGTCGGTACAAACCGTCACTCTGAAAGTCAGCAACACGAAACAAATCTCACATTTATTCAAACTAAGATGAAAACTTAGCGTTTCCTCTTCACAGGTCAGGTTTCAGTGTCTCGTCTTCTTCTCTGCTTCATGAAGCCGCTCTGAGCTCTGCGGTCGTGTGTTCCCGCTCTGTGCACATGCACGAGCTCTGCGTCGGTGTCCGATGACAGCAGAAATACATTAGCTGCTCGAGGAAACTTCAAAGTGCAGCTGAAACAAAAGCTGCTCCGCTCTCAGTTTTGTCCTCAAGTGTTCCCTCGCAGCACGTCGGTGGACGTAAACCAGGACCAAAATATTCCTCACAGAAACGATACTGTTATTAGAGTCCGGGCTCAGCACACGCTCACACCGCTCGCACAACACCAACAATTTTGTGTGCAGGGAAACGGCCTCGGTCTTGGCTTCAGAGGAGGAGGACAGAAAATAACCCTCTGCTACACCAGACTCCCTTTAACATGTCCTCAAGTCTTCTGTGATGGTGGTGTCGAGTTTCACACCTGGTTTTAATCCACATTAGTTTAACCAGCCGAGTTTCACCCACACGACACCTTTTCATTTCCAAACAAAGTCGACCTCCATCCGGACGGTTTCAGATCGAGTCTTTACATCACGCAGAGTTTAACAGCTCAGCAGCAGCTGAGGCTGGAGGTCAGTAACACCTGCACTTTGTTATTATGTTGAGTTAACGGCTGATGGTCGACGTGGTCTCTCCTGAAAGGGTCGCGTGATGTGGACGTGATGGATCAGAGGTGAGTGTTGTGTAGCCGGCAGGTTTACACGCAGCTGAAGTTACTGTACGTGTACATTCATGTTGGTTCAACATCAGTGTCTGCAGCTGCAGCTTCAGGTTTTATGTTTTATTTCCTACAAGAAGCTGAAACAAAACGTTTCTGCCGACAGATTTGTTGTTGTAAAATATGTGAGCAGGTTTTTGTTTTGAGGAATCTTTGAAAACTGTTTCACGATGATTTATGACTGACGATGCAGCAGCGCTGAGAGGCGTCTGGATCTTTTCTTGATTCAGCTGTTTGACCCGTTTCAGCTCGTTCGGACAGAACGAACGCGGCTCCATCGTCTCACCGCTCCTCTTCTCTTTATTTCCTGCAGGTCAGGACCGTGAGGTGATTGCCGACGACCTCCCTCACCCCTTCGGCCTCACCCAGTACCAGGACTACATCTACTGGACCGACTGGAGCCAGCGCAGCATCGAGCGAGCCAACAAGACGAGCGGGCAGAACCGCACCGTCATCCAGGGCCACCTGGACTACGTCATGGACATCCTGGTCTTCCACTCGTCCAGACAGGGCGGCTGGAACGCCTGCGCCTCCACCAACGGTCACTGCTCCCACCTGTGCCTCGCCGTCCCCGTCAGCAGCTTCGTGTGCGGCTGCCCCGCCCACTTCTCCCTCAACTACGACAACAAGACGTGCAGCGGTGAGACGCCATCACACCCGGTTCAACCAGACACAACATGAGCCGTTAGCGGGAGCTTCTCCTTATGTTTTACTTTATTTAAGCTTCAGACTGACGGAGGGATTTTCTTTCTCTTCAGCTGCATCTGTTCACATCCTGCTGATCAGACACAGCTGAAGCCCCGCCCCCTCCTGGTTCCCTCATGGGACCTTATCTGATAAAACATTTGACTGGTAAAAAAACAAAAAAACAATGTTCAGTTTTTAATGTCCAGACTCTGAAATCCAGACGACCGAAGCTTCGAGGGTCATCAACATGTGGATTCGCTGATCAGTCACCTTTAGTTATCGTGGCTGTGGTTTCTGTCTCCCGCCCTCGTCACCTCTTCGCCTCCTCTATCAGCAGCTTCTGTTTCCAGTGATTCACGTTGTTCGTCCGTTACCTGGAGATCGTGACCGGGGAAAATGATGCCTCCTCCTGTTTTGGTTGCTTCCTTCAGTCAGACTGAATATCACAGTGAAAGTGAAGATTTAGTGAACCAGTCTGTGTGACATCACTGTGACATCACTGTGACATCACTGTGACATCAGGATTAACTGCAGAATGAGGAGTTAAAGATAAAAGTTAGATATCCTGCAGTTTTAAACGTGTCTTCCTCTCTGTGTTCTCCTCTCAGCTCCGACCTCCTTCCTGCTGTTCAGCCAGAAAACGGCCATCAACCGCATGGTGATCGACGAGCAGCAGAGTCCCGACATCATCCTGCCGATCCACAGCCTGAGGAACGTCCGGGCCATCGACTACGACCCGCTGGACAAACAGCTGTACTGGATCGACTCCAAGCAGAACGTCATCCGCCGCGCTCAGGAGGACGGAAACCAGGTAAGGACAGCAGCGGTTTCCTGTTGGATAAGTGTAATATGAAGTGTCCCCGGCGCCGTCTCTGAGCCGGGCGTCTCTCTGTCGTCCTGTCAGAGTATGACGGTGGTGTCGAGCTCTCTGGGCGGGCCCAGCCAGGGGCTGCAGCTGTACGACCTGAGCATCGACATCTACAGCCGCTTCATCTACTGGACCAGCGAGGTCACCAACGTCATCAACGTCACCCGCACAGACGGCAGCAGAGTGGGCGTGGTGCTGCGAGGAGAGCACGACAAACCCCGAGCCATCGTGGTCAACCCGGAGAGAGGGTCAGTGACATCACGGTGACATCACCACACATTCACAGCTGCTGAATCATCACGGAGCTTTGTAGCCGCTGTGACGGCGTGTTTCTGTCACAACAGAGAGGTTCATCATTCTGACCGTCAGTGTGAATTATGTTATCTTCTGTCAGTCTAAAGACTACACTACCCATGAGCCTCAGCTGCTGTTGCCATGGAGAAGAAGCCACGGTTGCTGAATTGATCCCAAATGTTTTTAAACTGCTGAAAGTTTATACGGTTTTCTACAAAATATAATATAGACCAGAGTTTGAAGCTCTGTGATTGGACGTTTGATACCGAAATGCATCCTGGGAGACGTAGTTGACTTCTCTTAGTTTTTCATGTACATACAAGAAAAGATGGAGGAGAGATAAAGAGATGGGTGGAGATGTTCCTGCAGACTGACGGTCTTCTGTAAAGTAATCTGGTAACAGAGTAATCCGGTGACAGAGTAATCCGGTAACAGAGTAATCTGGTAACAGAGTAATCTGGTGACAGAGTAATCTGGTAACAGAGTAATCTGGTGACAGAGTAATCTGGTGACAGAGTAATCCGGTAACAGAGTAATCCGGTGACAGAGTAATCTGGTGACAGAGTAATCCGGTAACAGAGTAATCCAGTGACAGAGTAATCTGGTAACAGAGTAATCCGGTGACAGAGTAGTCCGGTGACAGAGTAATCTGGTAGCAGAGTAATCCTCTGCTGTGCCGTCAGCCTCAGTTCGGTCTCTGTGGTTTGAAGGCGCTCCAGGAGACGTGAGGAGCTTCAGCTCTGAAATGCTCCTCATGGTTTTATTGACTCTTCTCAGGAGGACTCGAGTTGTTCAGCGTCGGTCTTGAATCTCAGTAATTTGTTCTCGTTGTTGATTCTGGTCCTGGTGAAGCTCTTGAAGCCCGTCGCAGCTCGGCGGTGCCGAGCCGCTTGTTTGGAGCAGTAATTGCAGGCTTTCCTTGGCGCAGTAATCTCTGGGTCACTGTGCGGTTGAGAAATGAAGTCTGCAGATGTTCAGAGAGGAAAACAGCAGCTGCCACTGAAGGACTCAAACACTGCTGTTGTCGTTCCCCTCGTTGTCTGCAGGTACATGTACTTCACCAACCTGCTGGAGCGCTCTCCGAAGATCGAGCGGGCGGCGCTGGACGGGACGGAGCGAGAGGTTCTGTTCTTCAGCGGTCTGGGGAAACCCGTCGCTCTGGCCATCGATAACGAGGTGGGGAAGCTGTTCTGGGTCGACTCGGACCTGCGGCGCATCGAGAGCAGCGACCTGTCAGGTGAGTCTGACGGGTACGGCGGCACGTCAGGGCCCAGCGGGTCGGGAAGTGTGGAGGCTTTGAAGGGTCAAAACTAAACAACACAAGTCAATAATCAAGTATACAAACACAAATAATTATAAAGATTAATGAATGATACTAATAATCTTTAATTAATGAGTAAGTCAATAGATAAATGAATATATTAACAAAATAATAAATAAATGGACAAAATTATTTGAAAATTGTTTTTTAAATGTTTATATTTGATGTCATTTCATTTGTGATTTATTTATGTTTGCAGTTAAACATTAATTAAAAAAATGTTTGATTAATTTATTCAAGCATTTTATTTATTTGTGTATTTATTTTTTTTCATTTTAAAAATTTTTTATTTAATATTTATTTTATTTTTTGTCGTTTTTTCTTTTGTTGTGAAACAGACAGTTTCGGATGTTTGTTTCCTGGTGAATCGTGTCAGTTTGTCGCAGCTTCGCTCTGAAAGTGTGTTTTCCATTTGAAGTTTGTGTTTGAACAGTTTACACTGATTTCACTGTTATATATTATATTATTAAACAATATAATTTATTGATGCTGAACAAGTCAAATTATACAAATACAGTAAACAGTCACTAACACAGGCTGCATCTTTGGAGGACAGTGAAGAGTAGAAAATCACCAGACTCCCTTAAAAAAAGCTTCGTTTTGAGACTTGTCGCGTGAGGAGAAGCTGTTTAAACACCGATCAGCTGTTATCCTGTTGATCTGTCTCCGCCCTGATGTGAGTGAGAGCTCAGATTGTATCTCTGCTCTGAGTGACGGTGGCACGTCAGGAAACGTCTCCAGCGTCTCGGGTGATGTGCGCAGCGCCGTCGGAAACGTTGCGTACTGTTTGAAACCAGCTCCGGTTGAGTTCAGACTCCTGCAGGCGGCCAGCAAACGTGTGAACGCAGCGCGCGAAGGCGTCTCTGAGGACTCGGTGGAGTGTAGTTGCTGCAGAGTTGACGTTGGCCGGGAGCCCGGAGCTCAGCACATTCCTGTGATTCTCCGGAGCCCCACGCAGGCCGGCAGGAATGTGAACCATCTGTAAACAGTCCTGGTCCTGGTTCCTGAACACTGTTCAGAGCTCATCCTGGTCTCAGGCGTCCTCTCTGGTCCGCCGCTCTGTGGCCTCACAGCTGCTTTAGTTCACGGTGCAGAGGCTGCTGGCGCCCCCTGCAGGATGGAAACAGTCATAACGGCATTAATACGAAGTCAGAGGCTGAAGCAGCTGCAGAGATTACTGAGCCATGAAATGGATCAGGAAGCGTTTTGATCATCGATGAATCGTTTCTGTCAAACGTGACGATCAGCTGCTCGTCGACGTCACTTTGGAGAATATTGACGAGCATTTTACACAATCGTAGTTTATAAAACGTCTCAAAACAAACTGATCAATCAGAATATCATCAGCAGATTGATCAATAATTAAAAACCGATAAATATCTTTTGCTCTGATGAACTGCTGAAGATTCACAACCAGTGAGAACGACAGAAACCAGTTAACGTTCATCCAAACACTCAATAAAGTGAATATAGGGCCAAAAGAAATATAGTAAATACATAAATAATTCGTTTTTTAATGCATTTTTATTATATAATTATATATGTGTCCATTTATTTAAGTGTTTGATTGAGTTATTTACGTTAATATAAGTGATTCATATTCATATATTTAGTTTTGACCCTTAGAAGCCTCCATATGTTGGTGCCAAAGTTGTCCTGCTTCATTCAGAACTTCATTTAAAAAACTGCAGATTTAAATGTGAAGGCTGTCGAAGATAATCTGCTGTACGGTGTGTTTGCGAGGCTCCTCGGCACCGACTTTATTAAACAGGTTGTAACAGTTTGTTTTGTGTAGCTGACCTCAGTGTGTCGCTGTCGCTCCTCCTGCCTCCCCTCCTGCCTCACCCCCCAGTTTCTCACCCGTTCTGTTGCCTCTCATCCTGAAGTTTTTGCCCTACAACCTTCTTTTGTTTTTTTCCCGGTGTCGTTTTTTATTTTTGTATTTAAATAAATATAATCAGGAGCCAATCGGATCGTGATCGCGGACTCGAACATCCTGCAGCCGGTGGGTCTGACGGTGTTCGGGAACCACCTGTACTGGATCGACAAGCAGCAGCAGATGATCGAACGGATCGACAAGACGACGAGGGAGGGACGCACCAAGATCCAGGCTCGCATCGCCTACCTGAGCGACATCCACGCCGTCCACGAGCTCGACATGAGGGAGTACAGTGAGTATTATTGGACAAACTAAATAAAAGACTGGTGTCATGTTTCTGATGAATATTGAAGCCTTTAAACGCTTACAAAGCTTTATCACTGTATGAGCAGATTTAATCGAGCGCTGTGTTCCTGCAGGTAAACACCCGTGTACCTGGGACAACGGCGGCTGCTCCCACATCTGCATCGTGAAGGGAGACGGGACGACTCGCTGCTCGTGTCCCGTCCACCTGGTGCTGCTGCAGGACGAGCTCTCCTGTGGAGGTGAGACATCCGACGACCTGAACTCTTCCCGCTTCCACAGGTTTCGGTCTGACGGTCTCACCTGTTTCCTCCTCAGAGCCGCCCACCTGTTCCCCGGAGCAGTTCTCCTGTACGTCCGGCGAGGTGGACTGCATCCCTCAGGCGTGGAGGTGCGACGGTTACCCCGAGTGCGACGACAGCAGCGACGAGGAGGACTGTCCCGTCTGCTCCGAGTCCGAGTTCCAGTGCGACAGCCGGCAGTGCATCGACCTGAGCCTCCGCTGCAACGGAGAGATCAACTGCCAGGACCGCTCCGACGAGAGCAAGTGTGAAGGTGAGACGGGCGGCGCTCACCTGGACTCACCTGTTCAGACCGTCAGGAGCTCTCTCTGATGGGCCGATATCCGTCATCTGCTGATACCAAACACCCGACACACGATGCATCTTATTGATCAGCTGAAATTATTGATCTGATATGAAGGAGCTGAAATTATTGATCTGATATGAAGGAGAGTGAAAACTGAGATCCTCTATAGAGAAGAGGTCTCACTCTCACAGCTCCCACATCAGTGAGCTTCTCAGTGATGTCACTTTCTGATGATGTCTCCTGCTGGTTTTCTGTCCGTCTGTCTCGCAGTGCGCTGTCCTCCGGATCAGTTCACCTGCTCCAACGGTCAGTGCATCGGAAAACACAAGAAGTGCGACCACAACATGGACTGTACGGACAACTCTGACGAGATCGGCTGCTGTGAGTCTGCACGCTGATCATCTTACTGTCATCGTTTATCTTCATTAAACATTGTTAACGTCTCTCTTCTTCTTCTGTGGTTTCAGATCCGACGGAGGAGCCGCCCCCTCCGCCCAACAACACCATCGGCTCCATTGTGGGCGTGGTCATGGCGTTGTTCGTGGTGGGCGCCGTGTACTTCGTGTGTCAGCGCGTCCTCTGTCCGCAGATGAAGGACGACGGCGAGACGGTCACCAACGACTTCGTGGTTCACGGGCCGTCATCGGTGCCGCTGGGATACGTGCCGCATCCGAGCTCGCTGTCCAGCTCGCTGCCAGGTGGGACGCAGCTTGACGCTCACTGTCTCACACGTCTTGTTTTAATGACCGCGATGCTGACGCTCGTTTCAAACTGTCAACAGGTATGTCCAGAGGGAAGTCTGTGATTGGCTCCCTCAGCATCATGGGCGGGAGCAGCGGGCCTCCGTACGACCGCGCTCACGTGACTGGAGCGTCGTCCAGCAGCTCGTCCAGCACCAAGGGAACCTACTTCCCCCCGGTGAGTTTTTATCACGCGTCTTCCTCTACATCACCTGTACATCACCTGTACATCACCTGTCCGGCAGCATCAGGTCCAGCAGTGTCCGTATTCCTCTTGGTATCTTAGAGTTTGTAGTTTCTTCTGTGGCTCTGGATCAGGATCAGATTCAGAGTGAGACTGATGTGTTGTGTTTATCTTCACAGATCCTGAATCCTCCTCCGTCTCCCGCTACAGTCCGCTCTCAGTACACCATGGAGTTTGGTTATTCCTCCAACAGTCCGTCAACACACAGATCCTACAGGTACTCACATCACACCTCATCAGAACCGCTCAGATTTCAGGAGGATTCGTCCACAGAGCCGTTTCCTGTTTGGGACCAAAAGTTCAGTTGATGTAGAAAAAGTGAAAGTTTAGATTTCTGTGGAAATAACAAAGTTTATAAAGTCTCCAACTCAACAACTCACTAAAGTGACACATTTGTTAAGGGAGTCTGGTGATGTTGACGTTACTGGTTCAATGAAACAGACGGTGTGTTCACTAACATCTGCTGCTAACGTTGGCAGGTTGAGAGAGAGACTCTGAATGTGGTGTGAGCTGTCCCGTTGTAATCAGATTACTCGGGACGGATGCTGAGCTGTGAACCGGGTCAGAACCTTCTGTGCTGAGTCGTTCTCTGTTTCTGTCTCTCAGCTACCGGCCCTACACCTACCGTCACTTCGCCCCTCCCACCACCCCCTGCAGCACCGACGTGTGCGACAGCGACTACACGCCGGGACGACGGGCGCCGCTCAAGTCCAGCACCGCCGCCGCCGCCAAGGGCTACACCAGCGACCTCAACTACGACTCGGAGCCTTTCCCGCCGCCGCCGACGCCCCGCAGCCAGTACCTGTCGGCGGAGGAGAACTGTGAGAGCTGCCCGCCGTCGCCTTACACCGAGCGCAGCTACTCCCACCACCTCTACCCGCCGCCGCCGTCGCCCTGCACGGACTCCTCGTGAGCCACACACCCCTAAACCTCCCCCTCCTCCCCCTCCGCACAGCTCCGCCCCCTCACTGTAAATAGCAATTGTGCATATATGAGGTTAAAAATGGGAAAGAGAGACTGATGACACTGGAGGAGACGCAGGACGAAAAAAGGAAACAAAAGAGAAACGGGAGCTGCAGAACATTTGTACATTGAAAAAGAGAAAAGCATATTTATATATTTTCTATACAGTGTTTACTGATAATGCCATAGAGGTTTGTATTAAGAAATTTGTACATTTTTTAAGAAAAAGGTTTTATTAAAATCATCACAAATATAAGTTGCCTTAAAGCAGGAGAAAAACGAGGCTGAAGGACAAAAAGCACACGATGAAAACTGAACTTATCTGATGCCAAATATGAAAAACATCCGCAGCTGCAGGAGGACGACCGAGGAGCGGCCATCTTGTCTGTAGTTACCATGTCAACTGGATCGGGAGCGGCAGAGAACGTGGTACCGGGTCTTTGATTTGAATTTACCTCCTCGTTTGACGAAGCGGTTCGTAGGATCGTGTCTGATGGATGTGAGTCACACTCTGAAGCAATAACACTCTGAGGCACATATGTATTTATTCTACGGAAGACCATTAGGGACACTGTAACAACATTGTTTCTGACTTTTGTTTATTCCACAGACTCGTTTCTCAGAATTCGATTTATTTTCTCAAAAAAACAAATCTAAATTTTGACTTTTTCCCCAAAAAATTCGGACTTTTATTTTTTAAGAATTCTGAGTTCATTTTTTTAAAGTTACGATTTTCACATTTTTCTCAGTAAAGTCGGAGTTCTGAGGAAAAGTCGGAGCTGATATTTGCCAGTGACCCTGATCCTCGTCTGTAACGACTGATCAGACCAGATGAAACACTACAGAGGCCCTGAAGGGACAAAAGGTTTCTGGCGCTCACACAAACCTTCAGACAATCGACCTCTTTTTGGTTTAATTGTTTTTATTTTTTACTGGAAACCGTCTTGTGTCGCGCACCAGAAACAAAACCCTTTTTCTTTCTGTGTCCTCTCTGGGCCTCCGTACGAAACACTAAACATTTTCCGATCAGGTCGACGTATCGTGACTCACATCCGTGGAATCGTCACGACGTTCAGACGGGATTTAAACCAAAACGTACGCTTGTGTTTTCTGTCGTCGTCGGAGCGTTCTGACCGCGTTCGACCCGAAGCTGCAGCCAGCACATCCTTCACTGTTCCTCCATCTTGACTTGTTTTTATCCTCGCTCCACCAAGAACACGATCTTGTGCCTGACCAGTTCCACATCTTCACATCCGTTTCTTTATTTTTTATGTTGTTGTTACTTTGAGGAAAAAGACACAGAGGAAATCCAGTGCCCACTAAATGCTCTATAGTATTTTTGTACCACATATTGTGTAGATAACGTATTTATAAGCTATATAGAAAATCATTGTAAATCTATCCATTGAACTCTTGCAGTACTTTTCATTCCGTCTTTTTTTATATTGCCTCATTATATTTTTCTACAGAATATCAGTCCAAACGTACGGCGACAATCTCAGATCAGTCAAATCGAAGAACATATCCAGGTTTTATCGTCTGTTGGTGTAAAGTCAATCTGGTGTTGAAGGACTGTCGTGCCAAAATAATCTTTTTTAAACGATGTGGAGGCAGAGAGGCTGGGACCAGCAGAGAAACCAGAGGCGGCTCCGTTCTGTTGCCTTGACGCTCGTCAACAATCTGTTTTCTTTTGTTATTTTTATGTGATCTGTTTTTGTGTTTGTGCTTCTCGTCACGACCAGAAATATATTTTTCAGGGTGACCTGTCGCATCGTCTGATGGTGGGAGGAGAACGACGACACCAGCATGAGTCTGACAATCTTAACGCTTCACACGTCACGTCGGCTTAAATTTGTCCGTTTAACAGAAACGTGGCGTCTTTTTGTTTGAACATTGAAAGCACGAACGGGTCGACTGTCTTAACGAGGCAGTTTTAATTAGAAACGACCGGCTGAGATGATTCTCCTGGTTCCTGCAATCAGAACAATCCTCTGAACAAACTGACTCAACAAAATGACTTCTTCACTAAATCTGATGTTTTTTAGACGCCGTCTCGTTTGTTTTGTCACAGTGCAGCGAAATTTAACCAGAAAATCAAAAACACTAAATACCAGTGATGAAGCTCCGGACCGGGTACTGATCACAGTCCAGAACCAAGCTGGAAGATGCCCGAGCGTTGGTACGGACGACAAAAACCTCTTTTCTTTTTCTTTTTAGGAAATATACATAAAATAAATTGTTTTACAAAAGTTCTCAAATGTTACACGTCTGAACTAAAGCAGCCACACATGAAATATGTGCGATGAGATTCAGATCAAAAACTGTCGACAGCCCGAAATACATTCAGTCTGTTGGACGTTTCATTCGTAGAGAGACGTTTAAATTTGAACTGCTCTCGCCTTCATGTCGGGACAGAATAACGCCGGCAGGTGGTTTTTAAGTAAAAATTAAAATAAATTTGAGTCTAGAAACAGATTTAAACTCGACCAACAAACTTCTGAAAGATGTTTGAGTTTCTTTTCTTGGCACAAAAATGTAATATCTCAACAAATTATTATCTTTATGGTCCTCCGGGGCCTCCGTAGAGGAAACAATGCACCAAACTGAATCCAGTTTTTGGCTCATTTAAGAGATTTCAGGACTTATAATATTTTCTACAGAGCAGAAAATCACAGAAACCTGTGACGATGCCAAAAGGAGCAGTACGTAAATGTACATCTGTGGCTCCCTCAGCATGTCCACACCTGTCAGCAGCTGAGCTACCTGTGGTACAATCACTGATCCACACATCAGGTGTGTTCAGGCCGCCTGCGCACACGTCGGATACAACGAACACTTTGGGAGACGTTCTCATTCTCTAACTGCACTTTACAGGACTTTTATTTTTTAGATGATTTCTGGTACAAAACTTCATAATTGTCGTGCAGCTGGTGGAAAGTTGTGTAACGGTGGACGTTCGGTTCGAGTTGGAAGAGTCCAAAAGACGACGGAGGAGATTTCTGACTGGAATATTTTAAAGTGTCGTCGGCGTCGATCATTCTCTCACCGCGCTGACTTCAGTTCAGTCACGTGAAGCGTCAGTTTGCCTCGTTCACCTTCTTTAATCAGTCGTTTGTGGTTTCTCCAAGGACTTGATGAAGATTCAGGCCAAAATATTAAAATAAAAAGGACAATTTTAGACAAAATTATTGATATAAGGAATAAGGAACAGTTTAAGGTTACAAATGACTAATTTGATGGAACCAGAACTCAAAGTTACTAAAGAATCAGCACAATAACACAAAGTTTTAGTGTCGGTTTTCTGTTCAAGTCTTTTGTTACTCATCCAGATAAATTACCCCAAAACACACTGCGACGACACAGATGTCGTTGGTGCCTGACTGAGTGTTTCGGTGGCTTCGCGCTGAGAGAATGATCCTCCGACAAATCAAACTTGTGAATGTGAACGTGACGTCACAATCCTCTGCGTCGAGGCGGAGCTTCGACTTGAACGTGGACGTTTTGTACAGATCGAGATGAACGTGGTTGAAAAAGGGTCAAAGAAAGTAGAAATGTAAAAAAGGTTGAAAAAGTCATTTTTTTTAAAAAAAGCACTTTTGTCTCGAGGTTTTCTCGGAGGTTCGACAGGAAACAGAAGTCTGTGTCGTCGTTTTTTTTAAATGTTGTCCTTCATCCGTTTTGCTCTCATGGTGCTTTACGAGGACGTTTGTGGAGATGACCAACATTTGGTTCGTCGTGTTTGTTTGGTTTCCACTAACTCTCCGTTTTTATACGATGACTGCTTTACCTGTAAACCAGAGCACCAGATGGACCTGTACAGCCCATCCAGCTGCCACCATAAGCTGTTGTAACTCATGAAATGCTGATTTTTTTCTTTTTGTTAAATATAAAGTGAGTGAACTTTTATAACGAGTCTGTGTGCTGATTGATTTTTGTGTCTGTAAATACTAAACGTCATAATGACGTTATTTAACATTTACGATTTCATTTTTACAAACATGGAAACAATTAGAGAAACATCCAAACAACTGCTGTCTTTACATTGTTAAAGGTTACAAGATTCATAGAATCCAGCTGTTTGTTTTTTAAATTTAATGTAAATGCAAGTTTCAAAAATCTAAATGTTTCATCCAGTCTGAAACTGAACTAATCCTGAAACAACTGATAAGATTCAGTGACGTCACCGCGGCACTCAGATCAGATTACTGGTTAAAGTCATTAACAGAGTTCGTTTAGTTTCTTCATAAGTTTAAATGCAAAATAAAAAGATTGAATGTAAACACATTAAAATCTCAATGTTAAATGTGAAGAGGTCACATCCTCAGTTACAAACCGATAAAATGAGTGATATATATTATTAATTATAATATCCCAAATTAAATATTTGATTGTGTAGAAAGTGCATCACGTCTTTAATCTCTTTAAATTTTGATACTTAAAACAATTTTTAATTTTTATATTATTTTCCCTTGTTTTTAATGTAAATAAGATATTTATTAATTTAGCATCTTTTCAGCAACAACGTACAGTTCTTTAACATATGAATTAATGAACATTTAATGGAAAATAAAGAAAACAAACATGTAACAATAATGTTAATTTCACTGTTCAGGTTTTTAAATTAATCTCTAGAATTATAAAGTTACCATCACATCTACATGTATGTCCACAGACTGAAGTACTGATCAGTATTGATCAGAGTATCGATCAGTTGTCTCCAGGCTGGTTTTGATTTCCGGGAAGATTTCGCGTTCGTTTGCAGCTACCGTAATAACCCATCACAGCCAGGAGTGCGCACAATTAGCTGTATTTGCCGCGGTGGTACTAACTGACAAATGATGTTAGTGCAGGTGTGAAGTGCGATGTCACCTGCAGGAGAGCTACCTGGAGGAGAACAACCTGGAGGAGAGCTACCTGGAGGAGAACAACCTGGAGGAGAACAGTGCGTTAACAGTTATTTATAACTCGTATCAATAGCTAAAAGAGGCGCATCATTTCAATCTGTCGCTCATATTCTGAGTATTACGGTAACTCCATAACACGCCCCTTTGTCTCACTCTGAGCGCTCATTGGTCCGCTCCCGTCACATGACCGGGGAACAGCGGAAGACGAGGACTCGGCCGCAGACAGACGGGTGAGGAAATAAACACAATAAAAACATGAATTTAAACGAGAATAAACGCGCTGACACTTAATTCACCGGCACCAGTTTGTGGCTCGGCGTGTTAGCTAGCGGCCCCGCGGTTCTGTCGCAGTTAGGACGGTTAGCTTGTTAGCACCACGCAGGTTTAATTCACCGCGTTCAGTTCCCATTTCTGTGTCGACGTCCGCCGACAGAAAGTGAAAATAAAGCAGCGAACCGACACGTTCACCGCCGACAGGCCGACAGTCCGCAGCCGCCCGGCCGCGAGCTGCGCTGCCCTTTGCTCATTTATGCGCTAACGTTAGCTGGTTTCAGTACTGGCTCGTCATCTGAGGAGGTAAATCAGTGTGTTGGTGTGGAGGCGGCGGGCTGACGGGCAGCAGGAGGAGCAGCAGGAGGAGGAGCAGCAGGAGGAGGAGCAGCAGGAGCAGCAGGAGGAGGAACAGGAGCAGGAGGAGCAGCTCCGCTCCGGCAGCCCCTCTCATAAAGCTGCTGTCTCATCGAGTCCGCGGCGGAGTCTCCTCTCTGCAGCTTTCTGTTGTTTCAGGCCTGAAACGGGAATTTCCCACCGACACACCGCTACGTCACGATTACGCGCTGACGTCGTGGGTCTGGAGGACCGGAAGTGTCGAAATAAAAACATAAATGACCCAATTAATTAAATTATTATGTCATCAAACGCTCTGAAATTATAAGATGTGACGCACATGGATAATTCTGTTTTAATTTGCTTCTGTTTATATTTATTTTGTTTATATTTTTATTTATATGTATTATTTGATTTATTAACCAGCTTCAAACACGAAAAGAAGATTGAATTTATTATATTGTTTTTTAATTAAAAGTTATTTTTGTATTTATATAATTTTTTTAATTACATTTTTTATTATTTTATTTATTATTCATTTCTATTTAAGTTTAAATTTCTTGTATGAATTTTAGATGAATTAGTGGTTAAAGGATAACTACCGTCTTTTACAACCTGGACCTTATTTCTAGCAAAATATACGATCATGTACTCACCCAGATAACTTTGGTGTCATTTGGCATCGTTCGGACGACATTAGATCCAGCGTAGCGGCGATATATCCATATAATGTGAGTGACGGGGCAGCGACACACAGCCTCTATGAGCATTATCTGCAGCGAAACTATTTCATTTCACCAATATTTTGTCATGATACACTCGTGCTATTCCCCTCTGAGTCCGGGCTCGTCTGTTATCAACATCCGGGGTCAAACTAGCAGCAGCAGCTACAGGTAAACAAGCCGGCTGTCGCGGGTGCGCGCAGCTCAGAGACGACATCCTCCAGGTCAGAGGTAGTAGCTCAACCTACAGACCCCGGATGTTGACAACAGACGAGCCCGGACTCAGAGGGGAATAGCACGAGCGTATCGTAACAAAATATTGGTGAAATAAACTAGTTTCGTGGCAGATAATGCTCATAGAGGCTGTGTGTCGGTGCCCGAAATCGTCCGAACGACTTCAAATGACACCAAAGTTATCTGGGTGAGTACAGGATCGTATTTTATGCTAGAAATAAGGTCCAGGTTGTAAAACATGGTAGTTATCCTTTAATGTATTTATTCCTGTATTAGTTTTTAATGAACCTAAATAATTTCTTCAAAACCACATGAGACTCACCGCGCTGTGTGAAGTGGACGGTCACTTTAAAATGGGAAAAAAGGGAATAAAAGTATTTTAGTCGTCTTATTAAGTCGACACTGATGGTGGAGTGAAAACATCGGAAGGATCAAAGAAAGTAAGGTTAGCATCAGAAAAATAATTTTGTCTTTAAAAAGTAATTTAAAAAAGTGATTTGAGCCCAGAAATAATCATGTTGGTATAAGAAAAGTATTATTAGATTTAAAAAGGTTCTGTCAACACAGACAAAGGAAGACTCATATTTCTTGTATTAATTTTAAATTAATTATTGATTAAGGTGTTTATTTCTGTCCGAGGCGGTCTCAGGTGACCGCTTTTGTGGGACCTGTCGATCTGTAAACTCCGATGTTGATCGATCAATAAGCAAAAAGTAAATAAATAAATAAATGCAACCAAAATATTAAGAAAATTAACCACATGTCAAATTAATTGGCAAAACAGGGAAATTAATACAAAGTCAAATAATACAGAAGCAAATTTAAACTGAAATATTAGTTGATGTCATTTATTTTTGATGTCTGTGGAGCGTTTAATGACATCTTCACTTATTTACTGAGGCTTTTATTTCTCTATTTGTTTTTTGATTTTGGCAGTTTCCGTCGTCCATCAATGATAAACTTACGTTGACATTAGATTGATTTATTTAAATCAAACTATCTGATGAAAGACACAGTTACCATGACGACCCGTCTGACAGGTTTGATCCTCGGCCCCGCTGCTCTCTGGTTTATTGATTATGTCGATGGGTTTCTGTGCGACTGTTCAGCTGTTTGTGTGTTTTCAGGATCACTTGCCGCCGACACGATGCAGAGCACCACCAACTACCTGTGGCTCATCTCGGACCTGCTGGGTCAGGGAGCCACGGCCAACGTTTACCGCGGCAGACACAAGGTAGGAACCAACAGAGCCGATCGCTGACAGGTCGCTGACGGGTCACTGAGCGGGTCAGAGTGACCCGCTGTAAACAGAGGCTGTAAACACTCCTGACAGGTTATCTGAACAATACAAGTCAAACCAGGAGCTACAGGACAGACCGGTGATCGAGGCCGATGGTCAGCGTTTCTACGATTACCAGTGTTCAAACAACTGAATGTAAAAATACAGAACTGAATCATCTGAATCTGCAAAGTAACTAAAGTTATCAAGTAATGGAGTAAAAGTAGAAACACGAGAACAGTAGTTGAGTAAATTGTCGTCAGTTACGTTCCATCACTGGTTTTATATTTCCTGTTGATGTAAATCAGCTCCAGTTATCGATCATCGGTCTCTGGATTCCTAATGATCGGTACCGGCCCTGATCTGAACCTCTGGGTCACTAGGAGGTCTCCCTGCAGCCTGGTTCTGAGCAGACAACAGCTACTCCTCACACAAAACGAGAGAGATAGTTCAGTGTTTAGTTGTCAGAGCTCAGAGGAGGCAGGACGAGCTGAACACAGACGGTGTGTTTTCCACCTCCACAGATCAGACGTCACACTTTGTGTTTATAGTCCATCCAGAACCGCTCCAGGCTGTAAACTCCACCGGGAGGGAATTTCCCCAAACCCTCGACCTGAATCTTTAAAGTGTGAGGATCCGTCTGAACCCGGTCCTCCGTCTGAACCTGGTCCTCCGTTTGAATCTGGTCTTTATTTAATTTATGTCGGGAAACCCAAGAGAAGTGTTTGATGTAAAGCGTGTCATGTGTCTAACTGTGTGTTTGTCTGTCCAACTGTAGAAAACTGGCGACCTGTACGCCGTCAAAGTGTTTAACAACCTGAGCTTTCTGAGGCCGCTCGATGTCCAGATGAGAGAGTTCGAGGTTCTGAAGAAACTCAACCACAAGAACATCGTCAAACTGTTCGCTGTGGAGGAGGAGGTCAGTGACGCTTGTTTCTGTCTCAGCTGCAGATGATTGTAGATGAAGGACACGCTTTGATTCCAGAGACACGTCTGTTTTCAACATGTTTCTGACCTCCTCCTCTTCCTCCTCTTCCTCCTCTCAGTCCAACACTCGTCACAAAGTCCTGGTGATGGAGTACTGTCCCTGTGGGAGTCTCTACACCGTGTTGGAGGAGTCGTCCAACGCTTACGGACTTCCCGAGGACGAGTTCCTCATAGTTCTGCACGATGTCGGTGAGGAACAGCTTGAAAACTTTACCTTCACTCATTAATTGCCGTCATATTTAGGACTTTGAAACATTTACCCGGCTCTGAGCTGTTCTCTGGTTGGCTGTTGTGTCTGCAGTGGCAGGTATGAACCACCTGAGAGAGTACGGTATTGTTCACCGGGACATCAAACCAGGAAACATCATGCGTGTGATCGGAGAGGACGGACGCTCCGTCTACAAACTGACAGACTTCGGAGCAGCCAGAGAGCTGGAGGACGACGAGCAGTTTGTGTCTTTGTACGGCACCGAGGAATACCTGGTGAGGAGCCGGACGGGCTGCTCACAGGAGTGTCCACATGTTTCTCATCAGTCGCTCTTTAAATGTTCATCACAGTTTCACAGGACTCCACGATGAAGTCTCGAACCTCCTGTTGAACTCTTCTTCGTGTGTTTCCCGTGCAGCACCCTGACATGTACGAGCGAGCCGTGCTGAGAAAAGACCACCAGAAGAAATACGGAGCCACGGTGGATCTGTGGAGCATCGGGGTCACGTTCTACCACGCCGCCACCGGCAGCCTCCCGTTCAGACCGTTTGAAGGGCCGCGCAGGAACAAAGAAGTCATGTAAGAGAGAACTGAGCGTTACGGAGACGACACGCAACATTCAAACACGACACTGATGAGCTGTTCGTCCCTCGCAGGTATAAAATCATCACAGAGAAACCGTCCGGGACGATCTCCGGCCATCAGAAGTGTGAGAACGGGAAGATTGAGTGGAGCACGGAGATGCCGGTGTCCTGCAGTCTGTCCAAGTAAGAGTCGGTGTTTGTCGTCATGTCGTGTTCCTCAGAAACTCCAACACACTCAGTGTTTTTACTTTTACACCTTCACTCACACACACGTCTGTTTGTGTTGTCTAATCTGGAAGATGAATGAATTAAACTTGTGATGAAACATTTTAAAATCAGTGAGCTGCATCACAGAAGTGACGTCAGCCGGTGTGTCGGAGTGTGTAGAGAAATAAGATTAGCTTTAAAAAGTAACGTTAGCATCAAAACGTTTAATGAGCATAAAGAAGGTACTGGTGTCACGTGTGATCACGGCTGTTGGGATGTTCAGTCTGAACTCATCACTCACAGAACCTCACAGCTGCTGTGGTTCAGTCCATCTCACATGTTCTGGTGTTTCAGGGGCCTTCAGAGCCTCCTGACTCCGGTGCTCGCCAACATCCTGGAGGCCGATCAGGAGAAGTGTTGGGGCTTCGACCAGTTCTTCGCCGAGACCAACGACATCCTGCACCGGACCGTGGTCTACGTGTTCAGTCTGCAGCAGGCCACGCTGCACCACGTCTACATCCACGAGTACAACACGTAAGACAGGAAGTCACGACCACAGGAAGCATGTTTCTGTTGTTCGGTCAGACGAGATGTTCAGTTCGCTTGGTTAGAAATTTGTACAACTGCATTGTTGAATTATTTCAATTTTATATTCACATTTAAAAAAAAAAATCTTGAAAAAACTTTATTAGAAACAGATTCATTTATCCTCTAAATGTCTCGACTGCGTTGTTGAAATACCAGAATAAATTCTTAAAACACAAGAGTTTCATTAACTGGATCTTCTACCACAGAACTTATCAGGAGGCAGTATAGAGGTCAGGCCCAGCCCTCAGACCTGGACCTGGACCTGGACTGTTTCTTCATGTTTGTCCTCTCTGGATGTGAATTGCTTCACTGTGTATCTGACAGCTGCTGTTCTTCACGTGTCCACAGGGCGGCGCTGTTCCAGGAGCTGCTGTCCCGCAGGAGCAGCATCCCGCTGCACAACCAGGAGCTGCTGTACGAGGGCCGCCGCCTCGTCCTTGACCCCAACCGCCAGGCCAAGACCTTCCCCAAAACCTCCAGAGACAATCCCATCATGCTCGTGAGCCGCGAGTCCGTCGCCACCGTGGGGCTGATCTTTGAAGACCGTACGCAGCTTCCTGTTCCTCTTTCCCTTCATTCTTCTCTGATGAATCGTGTCAGGTGTGTTTGTGTCTGAACTCCAGGAAGCTTTGATGATTTCAAACTGTGTTTGTCTCCACAGCGAGTCCTCCTAAAGTTCAGCCTCGCTACGACCTGGACCTGGACGCCAGCTACGCAAAGGTACTGACGCAGCACAGTGATGAGCGCTGCTCCACCTGTGGGTCTGCTGAATGACCCGGCCGGTTAGATGAGGATTGAAACATGTTCTGTTCTGTGATGATATTAAATGTTTGCCGTTGTTCTGCAGACTTTTGCTGGTGATGTTGGACATTTATGGAAAACGTCAGAGTCTCTGCTGGTTTATCAGGAGCTGGTGCGGAAAGGAGTTCGAGGTTTGAAGTAAGTTCACTTCAGACTGTTTTGACTCCGTGACTCAAAGATGCAGATACGTTTGGCTGAGGGACCGACCACCCGCTGATTTAGCTCACTTCCTGTCTGCTGCCATCCTCGTTTATAACCACGAGGTGGATCAGAACATTCAGCAGAATGATCCAGTTTCATGACCCGGGTTGAAAAAGTCAAATAAAACCTGGTGACATTTACTTTAATGTTATAAACACAGAGATAACAAACAAGCTGAGGTTTGTTCACGATGAGACAGAACTGAGTGTGTCCTCGTGTGTCCTTGTGTGTCCTCGTGTGTCCTCGTGTGTCCAGTGAGCTGATGAAGGAGGACTACAGTGAGATTCTACACAAGAAGTCTGAGGTTTTCCATCTGTGCAACTACTGCACACAGATCCTGGAGAAGACCGAGCAGCTGTGAGTCTCACACACACACTTTTCATGTACCTGCAGTCCATCAGCTGTTACACCTGTCAGATCGTCACATGACTTCCTGTCGTGCAGGTTCGAGGTGTTGATGCAGGCCAACATGCTGTCGTCAGAATACGACGAGATCTCAGACATGCACAAGAAAGTCCTCAGAGTGAGTGCTCGCTTTATTTTTCACATCGAGGTGTCACAGAGGCCCTGTTCACACCTGCTGTCAGCATCCACCCTGATGACCAGAACATGTCATACTCACAAAGGAAACAAGAAGAAGTCATGATAACGACAGGTTGTTCCTCTGTTAACCTGCCAGTGTCAGCAGCGGATGTTAGTGAACACACCGTCTGTTTCATTGAACTAGTAACCACAACATCACCAGACTCCCTTAACAAATGTGTCAGTTTAGTGAGTTGTTGAGTTGGAGACACTTTATAAACTGTGTGAAACTCTGTCTCTGACTGATTCTGACTTATTTGTTCCTTCTTGTAAATTCAGCAAATGTTCTACATGAACTTCTTTCTGTCTTTGAGTAGAAACATGGCGTCTGTTTGTCAGTGACGGGGAAGTGATGCATGTTAATGTGAAGTGTGAACAGAGTCTCTGTGGTCCTGTCGCTGTTTCTGTGTTTGACGTCTTCTACGTCTGCTGTGTGTTCAGATCTCCAGCTCTTTGGAGCCGATTGAACGAACCACACAAGACATCAAGAGTAAGTTCCTCTCAGGCGGCCTGCTGACCGACGGCTGGACACAACAAGTGGGGACGCACCCCGAGGACAGGAAGTAAGGCTGCGTGTGTTTACATGCAGTGATATCTATAGTCTGTGTGACGGTGTGTGTGATGGTGAGCTTGTCTCTGCAGTGTGGAGAAAATCAAAGTGCTGCTGGACGCCATCACAGCCATCTACCAACAGTTCAAGAAGGACAAAGCAGAGAGACGTGAGTCCACCCACACAGACAGGAGGCTAATGCTAGTTAGCTGTAAACTGGTTAGCTATGAGGGTGTAACATACTCAGTAGTGTTACCATCTTCTCAGAGATGCTCAGAGATGCACCTTAAAGAGAAACAAGCTCTGTGAGGCTTTACTGAGACACTGCCTCAAAGCTAAATGCTAACATGCTAACATGCTCCCAGTTTGAGCTGGAAACCCTGATCTCAGTGCTGTTTTTTCAGTGTGTACAGCCTTTATTAACCACTCTCTCAATGTTGGAGATCAATAACGTCACTTTTGACTGTGTGTGTTCAGGTCTGCCGTACAACGAAGAGCAGATCCACAAGTTTGACAAGTAAGTTGCCTGATCAGTTTTTATCAGACGTCAGTGACGCCACAGATGTTCGGGCCACACTGAGGGAAGAGAGGAGAATAAAATCAGCATGAAAGTCTCAATTTAATAAGAATATTGTGATTTTTACAAGATAAAAAGATTATACAAAGAAAAAAAATCGTAAAATTTCAATAAAATCAACAGAACTTTTAGGAGATTAAATTACCATCAACCAACAAAACTGAAGACTTCGTTTCCTCGTAGAAAAAATGTTGTTAGCAGAAAAAAGTTGAATTATTATTGTGAAAATAAAGCAGCAATTATGAGACAAAAGTTGAATTTTTTTGAGAATGAAGTTGTAAATGTGCAAAGTGAAAGACAAAAGAATTTGAGAATTAAATCATAAATTTCCTTGAAAAAAGTTGAATTATTATAAAAGTAAAGTCGTATTTTTTAGCAGAAAAACAAAGTGGCAATTTTGTGAGAAAAAAGTTTTTAAAAAACGTTGACATTAAAAAAAAAAAAAAAAAAGTAAATTAACAAGGAAGAATGTTTCTTTGTCATACAACAACTTCATTCTCCCCCCAAAAATCAACATTTTGTTGTTCAAAACATTTTAGCTCTTTCCTCGTAAATTAACATTTTTTCAAAAGAATTCGACTTTTTTCTCGTAAACCTTTACATTTACAACTTCATTCTCAAAAATTTAGACGTTTGTCTCATAAAACTGCTTTATTTTCATAATATTTGGTCTTTTTTCTGCTAAAAATTACTTTATTTTTCATATTAATTCAACTTTTTTCTGGAAAATTTATGACTTAATTCTCTAAACAAAAATGTTGTTCTTCAATTTTTTTAGCTTTTTCCCCCCAAAAAACTAACTAGCAACTAAAATTGCTGCTTTATTTTCATAATATTTGGTCTTTGTACTGCTAAAAAATACAACTTAATTCTCAAAAAAATTCAACCAAAAAATGTCGTATTTCACAACTTAACTTAATTTTTCCGGCAAAAAATCTTAACAATTTCTTCCAAATAATTTCGACTTTTTTCCTGTAAAATTGCTACTTTATTTTCATATTTGGTCTTTGTACTTCTAAAAATTACAACTTTGACTTCATAGAAATTTAACTTTTTTCCCGTACATATAAAAAAAAAAATCATTTAATTTTCTCCCCCAAAATTATTTTTTTTTCTTCTAAAGATAATCTAGAAATCTTATGAATTTACGATTTAATGCTAAAAAAAAAATCGAAAATTTGCCCCCAAAAAATGACTTTTGTCTCATAAAATTGCTGCTTTATTTTCATATTTGCTCTTTTTTCTGCTAAAAATGACTTTATTTTGGTAGTAATTTATCTTTTTTCTCGTACATATTCAAAAATTTAATTTTCTTTCAAAAAAACTTCCACAATTTATTTATTTTTGAACATTTTTGACTTTATTTTCATTTTATTTTGACTTTTTGTGTCTGTCAGAATCTTGTTCCCTCGATGTGGAAATACTTCTTCATAGTAACAACACATTTAATCAAAATGTCAGAAGAATATCTGACTGACGTCATTTCTGTAAAAACTGTGTCCGTATCTGAACCTCTGAGTATTACTGCAGTCTGTGCCATAGAAGTACAGCAGTTATACTGATTTGAATATAAAAACGAATAATACTTGATAAAACAGAAAAACACTGGAGTCCTTTAACCTGTAAACTGAGAAAACGAGTGTTCTCCTGACGCTTGATGAAGTCCTCATGCAGAGTGCAGCTGCAGGTTCAGATCCTGAGAGGCTTCAATGTTCAACTGCTGCTGTAGTTTCTGCTCTCTGCCTGCAGAGGGCAGCGCACCAGCGTGAACTCAGCGCCAGGTTGTACTTTGAGGTCCTGACCTGTGTGTGTGTGTGTGTGTGTGTGTGTGTGTCTGTGTGTGTCTGTGTGTGTGTCTGTGTGTGACAGACAGAAGTTGGTGCTTCATGCCAGTAAAGCTCGCTCTCTGTTCACGGAGGAGTGCGCCATGAAGTATCGCCTCTTCATCTCCAAGAGCGAGGAGTGGATGAGGTAAAAACACTGCACACACACCGACAGGAAGTGGGCCTGATGGCTCTGTTGCTAAGCGACTGTGTGTGTGTGTGTGTGTGCTGACGCGTGCTCATGTTTGTGTTTCAGGAAGGTTCATCATGTGAGGAAGCAGCTGCTCGGTCTGTCCGGTCAGCTGATCAGCATCGAGAAGGAGGTGACAATGCTGATGGAGAGAGCCATCAAGGTGAGCTGCACCTGCACCTACACAGCACCTGGTCACATGACCACGAGCGTCAGCTGACCTGAGAGCAGCTTCACATCAAACCCGAGACAGTTGGACAGAGGAGACGTTCTCATGTTTTGTTCTTATACACAAAATACGTCCAGAAACACTCCGTTAATCGATCACTTGAACATGAGACCACAGAGGCTGTCATCACAACATGAGACATGTTTATGGTTTTTAAAGAGTGTGTGTGTGTGTGTGTGTGTGTGTGTGTGTGTGTGTGTGTGTGTGTCTCTATCTGTGTGTGTCTGTGTGTCCAGCTGCAGGAACAGCTGCCTCAGAAGGTTCTTCCTCTGGTGTCCAGTGGGATGAAGTCTCAGGCGTACCTGAGTCAGAACACACTGGTGGAGATGACGCTGGGGTGAGTCTCTTCATCATCAGTTCATTCATCAAGATAATTAGTTCATTGATCACTTCATGTACGAAAACTACTCCGACTCCTCCTGACGGTATAATCGAACATACTTACAACCTGCACATATTTATTTATATTTTCATACTTACATTGCACTGCTGCCTTGTACTGTTTACTGTATTTTGTTCAATGACAGTAAAAGGATTCTGATTCTAATCAGGAAATTGTACAAACTGCTTTATAACAAAACATCTGATTTTATGATCTCTTCATATGTTTGTGTGTTAAAATCTGAATTTTTAAGTAACTAAAGCTGCCAGGTAGATGTAGTGGAGTAAAAGTAGTAAGAGGACTGAAAAAAGTAAAGCACATGTACCTCAGATTTGTACTCGAGTAAAAAGTACTGCGCTGGTTAGTAACTCCATGTTGTTTGTCCAGGATGAAGAAGCTGAAGGAGGAGATGGAGGGAGTCGTCAAAGAGCTGGCAGAGAACAACCACTTCTTAGAAAGGTCAGACAGCACGACACACACCGGCTTAGCTTAGCACAAACACTGGCAGCAGGGGGGAACTGCTAGCCTGGACCCACATGTGATAGACTGCTGGACTACAGGAAGTCAGTGTTTCTCACGTGAACCTTAAACTTGGGGCTTAATGGAGCTAGCCGGCAGCTAATGGGCCCAGGGCCAAAGGCTCCATTAGCCCAGGGCTAACGGGCTAACAGAGCTGTTGGCCCCATTACCCCCGGGCCCGGGGCTAATGGGCTAATGGTTCCATTAATGGAGCTAGCCCGCAGCTAATGGGCCCAGGGCCAAAGGCTCCATTAGCCCAGGGCTAACGGAGCTGTTGGCCCCGTTGGCCCCGGGCTAATGAGCTAACGGCTCCATTAATGGAGCTAGCCCGCGGCTAATGGGCCCAGGGCCAAAGGCTCCATTGGCCCCGGGCTAACGGAGCCATTAGCCCAGGGCTAACGGGCTAACAGAGCTGTTGGCCCCATTACCCCCGGGCTAACAGAGCCTTTTGCCCATTAGCCCGGGGCTAATGGGCTAACAGTTCCATTAATGGAGCTAGCCCGCGGCTAATGGGCCCAGGGCTAACAGAGCCTTTTGCCCATTAGCCCCGGGCTCCATTAATAGAGCTAGCCCACGGCTAATGGACCCAGGGCTAAAGGAGCTCTTGGCCCCATTAGCCCGGGGCTAATGGGCTAATGGTTCCATTAATGGAGCTAGCCTGGGGCCAACAGCTCCTTTAGCCCGGGGCCCATTAGCCGCGGGCCTAGAAGGTTTCCACACTGGCACACTCCACCTACATTGTGAGGGCTGTGGTGTATCAGGGAGCTGACAGACGACGAGGCGTTAACTTGTGACGTTTGTCCTTCAGGTTCGGGACTCTGACGCTGGACGGAGGCCTGAGAGGTTAAGAAACGGAGTCTGGCTGCAGCGTTCGTCTTCTCGTGGAGCTGCTGTAAATATTGTGTGTTTATCCTGTAAATAATGAGACTGTGAGAAGAAGCTTTTTGTATGAACAGTTCGTTCAGATCAGTCGGACCTGTTCAGGAACATGTTACCCTCCTGCAGTAGAAGCTGCTTCGCTCGCTCCAACATATTTTGGCCTGACGACGAGTGAAGGAACGACTGAAGACCTTTACTGAACCCTGACACAGCAGACGCCTTCACCTGAGTCCAGACAGCCGTTAGAACCAGAACCTTCCTGTTGATTTAAACAACTTTTAGAACTAATTTGTTGTTTCAAAGCTCGTCAGAACCTGAATAACATCTTCAACTCATTCAAGAGCATTTTGCCAAATATTTCAAATTAATGTAAATTAAGATCGACGTAGTTTATTAATGATCAAACACCTGGACTCAGATTAAAGTGCTTGTTGTGGTTTTGTGCTGGTTTAAGGATGAATTCAGGGTATTTTAAGGTTGATTGGATTATAATAAGGTAAAATATCCATGATGGGTTTTCTGCACCAAGTGAAGGGTTGTAACGATCTCCTTTAATTAACAAAGTAACATTAAAGGGTTTAAAATCAATGAAATGGACCAAATAAGACAGAAGTGTCATCTAAATTGAGATATTCTGAATTTGATGACTTTAATGTTATTTTATCAATTTTAAGGGGTTTTAACACCTGAAAGTTCCTTTAACTGTGCAGATAAACCAATAAACCGTCATCTTTAAAATCCCGTACTTCACTGTTAATGGGTATCGATGGCATTTTAAAGTGAAAATTTTGGGGGATGAAGTTGAAAATTGCTGATTGTATCTGGTGTTTATTTATTGTTTAAAGGCTGATCAGTAATCAATTAAAATAGTTTCTTCTATAAGCATCATGTTGTCACATATCGTCTCCAGACGCTGGTCAGTTAACATTCAGAAAATACCTCGTCACCTTCGATCGGCTCATCGTCATCGTTCACTCTTTAGGAGATGTTCATGTTTCGTTTGTCAATAATCAGCATTCAAAATGCTCAATGACTGTTTGAAAAACATGTAAATAAAGAAAACATCTGGAGAACGACGTCTGAATGTGTTGTGTTTCCTACGGAAGCCCCGAGGGGCAAGAGAAGAAATGTTTTATTCTGGTGTCTGATGTAAATCGTTTTCTCCCGTTATGACCCGAGAACTGGTGAGAAAAGATACCATGAAACCACGTTTTATGTTTTTTGTGTTTTTCAGTGCATTTTTCAGATTCATGAAACGATGTCATTAAAGAAAATTCAAGCAAAAATATAAAAAATAAAAATTTCAGGAGAAAATATTTTTGAAAATTTTAGGTGGATTTTTTTCTTCCAAAATTTTTTCATGTGAGAATCAAAGTCAAACAATTTCGTCAATATTTTTATCCAACATTTTTTTACATGTGATAAAATTTCATGAGGAATTTTTCATCAATAAAATTTAAGGATTTTTTGGGAGATTTGTGAAACTGAGTGGAAAATAACATTTCATTGTTTTAACATTTCAAAATTTGTCCGGAGAATTTTTTTTCACTCCAATTCATCAAACAATTGAGAATTTACTTTTCACGTGTGAATTCGAGGCAAAACATTTTTTCTGTGAAATAAAATCTGAAACACCAGTTCTCAAGTCATAAACACAGAAGAAAGAGCAATTTTAGTTCCGTAGTTCACCTGTAGTCTCTTACCTTGTCATTGTTTGATGGCAGAGCCGTTGTTTGGTGTCCAGAGTCAACACACAGCGGTCCAGTCAGGAGTCGTTCAACTTCCTGTTGATCATAAATGGACAGTCAAGATCCATGCCACGTTACACTTGTGAGATTTTAAAGGAACAGTTCACCGAAAAACTAAAACTCAGCCATCATCTCCTCCTGATGATATAAAGTCAGGCTCAGCCATCGTCTCCTCCTGATCATATAAAGTCAGGCTCAGTCATCGTCTCCTCCTGATGATATAAAGTCAGGCTCAGCCATCGTCTCCTCCTGATGATATAAAGTCAGGCTCAGCCATCATCTCCTCCTGATGATATAAAGTCAGGCTCAGTCATCATCTCCTCCTGATGATATAAAGTCAGGCTCAGCCATCGTCTCCTCCTGATGATATAAAGTCAGGCTCAGTCATCGTCTCCTCCTGATGATATAAAGTCAGGCTTTAATAATTCAAACTAACATTAAGTCATCATTCAATATTTTAAGTGATAAACAGTAAAGAGGAACCTACTTAAAAAAAGCTGAAGTTGTAATTTTGTCATTTGTTTTGTTTCTTGGCAGAAATGAGCTTCTGTAAAAGGTTCACATTAAGCATCTTACCTTCTCCTTCCGGTCGCTGAGGCGGCGCCTGTGTGTCCACTCTGATCTGATCTGAAGAAAGACATTTAAAATATTTTTAATAGACTGTAAACATTTGACACACTGTAGATTCGATACGGAGGACCAGGAAGTAAAAGAAAAAAAAAAGAAAATGTTAGAAATGATAAAAACTAAACTAGACTCCAAATTCTTGCATCATTAAGTCAAAATGATGAGATTTTTTTTTTCTTGACTGTAAATATGATTATATTTATATGGAAGCCCATTTCTACCAGGAAAGGATGAATTAAATGAAATGACAAAAACTAAAAAGGTAAATCAAAACTTTGAGGAAAATTTGATTATTAAAACTCAAACATGAGAATGTCACAGACGTCGAAAATCTTTCCTTTGTTTTGTGTTTTCTTTTTTCCTCTTGGCAGAAACGAGCTTCCGTACATTAAATGAATAAAATCACATCTTTCTGTTGAGTCACTGATGTTGACTCAGAAAACTCGAGTCTCTCTCACTGAACTGTTTGTTTCTTCCCTCCCTCCTCCCATCAGCACCATTGTTGGTCTCCCATGGCGACCGGCCTGTTGGAAAATCACCGTCTCCTCAGCGCTGAGGTTGCCATGGCGACGTGCTGCGACAGCAACCCCCGTCAGCATCAGACCAATAACTGTAGATGGACGGCAGCGTTTCCTTTTATAGAGCAGACATGTTGCAGCTCGTCACGGTGTGAAGGTCGACTGCAAGAATAACGATTAATAATTAATAACGATCAATGACTCCACCTGATCGGGTCACATGAGGAGAGAGGGAGGAATCAGCCCGGTCATAAACAACATCAGAACACTCACCTGTGAGGTGACGATGAGGAGGAGGATGAAGGTTTTCAGTCCTGAGGTGACCTGTTGAGTCTTCACTCTCTGATGAAGCAGATTCATAATTAAACTCAGACTCTTTATTTATAAAAACACATTTCCAGACTATGGATGACATCTAAGTAAATACTAAATTAATAAATTAGGCAACAAGTATGTAAATAAATGTAGATACAAATATATAAATGAGTCAGTGTAGTTCAATAAATCAGTCGTATGTTTTTATTTTAAAAAGATTATGTTTGAAAGGACAACTTATTCATCTCAGTGGACTTTTTATTTAATAAAAACATTTATTACAGCTCTTTCTCTCTCTTCATTTTCATATGCAAATGAGGTGGGCGTGGTTATCTCACAGATTCAGACCAGACCAACACAAACCTGAGGGGGGCAGTAACACAACATCATATTTTCCAACTGTCATAATATTTAAAGGACGATTAAGAACCGTGACGATGTGAAAAGTAACCCAGAGGACAAACAGCCGAAGAGGTCGGTGTGTTTACTGAGGAAACTACCAAGTGACCAAGTACAGTCGTTACGATCTGCGTCACTGCGACGTGCAGGTACATTTCTGGGGAGGCGCTAGTCAGGCTACGGCGACCACATACATCAAGTATAACGCTAAGGTTGTTAAAGCTAGCTAGCTAACGTGAGGGCTAGCGTTCCCCACAAACCACTTTCATTTACAGCCCTTTTTTTAATTTCCCTGTGTCGTAAGAAAATGAGGTGGGCGTGGTTATCTCACGGATTCAGACTAAAGCAACCGCACCAGAACAGCAACAACCCTGAGGGTGGCGTTCATGCAGCATCGTACATTCAACTGTCATAATAGTTTGAAAGAAGATGATGAAGAAGAACAGAGACAACTCAGGCTAACGTTATCCTGTTCTTCATGTCCGACTCTTTACGTGTCAGGAAAAAAACAGCAAAGTAAAACAATAAAAGCAAAAAAGAGCAGATAAAAGCAGGACAATAAAAAAACACTAAAAGTCAGTGTCGCCCCCAAGAGGCTGAGATGATTACTGCACCTGATGACTAAACTGTTGTGCAGTATGTAAGAATTAGCCACCGGTCAAATACTTAAAAAAAATAGGGGGCAGCATATCACTAGAGTAACTGCTACCTGCTGCTAACTGTAGCTGCTGTTAGCTAGTTAGCTCAGTTAGTCATGCAGTTAGCGGTCTGACCAAGAGCCTGAAGCAGTGGGGGAGCGTTCAAGAACACTAGCACAGGAGCTTTGGACTGAGACGGGCCAGAGCTAGCTGGTTAGCATGCTAACGTCATTAGATATCTGCTACACAATAAAAAGATGCCATAAGATCAAAACTGTTATTTATTAACATTCTGTCAATGATTTTAGCTCATTTCTGAATGTATTCAACTAAAATTACAAACTGCAACTTAAAAATGAAAAGACAACTTTACCAGTCGCGGGGTGAAGATGGAAAGTTTGTCCTCGCGGCGTCACATCGTAGGATTTATGTCCCCGGCCTCAACCTCTGGGGCTGATAAATGAAACGAACACAGAGACATGACAGCAGGACACATCATGTAAGTTAATCAAACCACATTTAGTCATACACTTCAATAGAATATGTTTATTTAAATAGAATTAGGTTTTTTGGACACATGTTCAATATTTAATTTCAGCTGTGTAAAACGTCCACAGTAGCAGTGACCGGTATCCAAGGTGTTTATGTTACCATGGTAACACTCAGAGGAAGTGAAGTGTGCGTCTGAGCTCCGACAGCCGAAGAGGTCAGTGTGTTTACTGGGGAAACGACAGTCCCTGTACGAGCACCGCCGCTAAACAGCGAGGAGAAGCTGGAAGCTGCGATCGAAACAAGAGGACCAGTTAGTCGTTAGTCCGCGTCGCCGCCGCGTAGTTTCATTATTAACTTGTTTCATGGCTCCGTTTATTTTTCCACTTTGAAACGTTTCAGTATAAACTCACACAAACTTTCATTTTGAGGTTTGTTTTATGTTTATAAATTATAAAACATTAAATTAAAATACATTATTTTCATGAATAATCTTAGACTGCAGTAATAACCAGCATCGTGTCTCAGTGTCTTATAATAACATCACTTACAGCAGCTGAACAGATGGACGGTGGCTGAGGGGCCCCGCAAACCTGTTGTCCGCCCCTGTTCGTCAGAAAACATCCGTCCTCCTCTTCATCAGCTGCAGCTTCATCCTCCGGCGGCTCCGTGGACCACACACACACACACACAGACAGACAGACAGACAGACAGACAGACACACACACACACACACACACACACACACACACACACACACGGACCGACACACAGACAGACAGACGGACGAAACGACCAAACAGCCATGACGTGTGCTGCCTTCACGGACCTCCTCCACCCGCACTGAATCACGGATAAACCCAACATGAAGCGGTCCCTCCTGCTCGGCTCTTCACCGGTGAGTCCGCCTCTGAACACCGACACCTAACCCCCAGAACCGGCTCGCTGACGGGCTCACCGACACCGACACGTCGGCGGCTGCCAGCGGCCGTTTTCAGCTCCGACGTGCGGCCGAGCGGCTGCGGTCACCTGTAGACCTGCGGACGGACCGGCTGCTCCTGTGTGATGGTCTCTGAGGTGTTCTGGTGTGGTCCAGCGGTCCGGTCAGATGTGGTCCTCCACCATCAGTCAGCCGTCGCGGTGAATGAGATGGAGGAGCAGACATGTTGTCCAGGCCGAGCTGCCTCCATCACCGGGCTGCCTCCATCACCGGGCTGCCTCCATCACCAGGCTGCCTCCATCACCGGGCTGCCTCCATCACCAGGCTGCCTCCATCACCGGGCTGCCTCCATCACCGGGCTGTTTATCTGCTGATTGATTTGGTTTCTGGTGGCTGGGATGAACATATGTAACATTATATATATATGTGTGTGTGTGTGTGTGTGTGTGTGTGTTTGTGTGTGTGTGTGTGTGTGTGTGTGTGTGTGTGTGTGTACAGCCGGATGTATGATGGATCTGTCTGAATGAACCAGATGTGTGTTTTAATATTTATTGATGGAAATGATCACATGTCGCTCTGAGCTGCAGGTTGTTTTCCAGCAGGTACACGAGTATACAGTTAAAGTACATTTACTCAAGTACTGTCCTTCAGTACGACACTGTGATACTCTGGAAACAGATTCATTTCATTTGACACCTGAAATGTTCAATATTTAAATAAATATGAGATTAATTTATTCACTTTAAGACGTAAAAGGCTGATTTTGCTTCTCAGTATTTTTCCATCAAGACGTTTAACTCTTAAATGAGATCAGGATGGATTTAAATGAGTCTTAGTTTATATAAAATGAATCTTAGTTTATATAAAATGAATCTTAAAGGAGGAAAATGTTGCTTTAATTAATTCACACAAGAGAAGTTCTTGGACCTGTTGTATAAAACTAGTAGTTGATGGACAACTTCAGACATTTGATGACACACCACATTTAACAATTACTTTAATTATTTGAGTCATAGTTAATTATTTGTACCTGTCTCAGCTGTAAGCTTTACTGTTTTAATTGTGCTTTATTTACCTTTTTTTTTTACATGTTAAGTTCGTCTATTTAGAAATTACATGATAAATAATCTTCTGCTTCAACCAGCACACGTCTGCGTAGTGAGTGTGGATGGATGGATGGATGGATGGATGGATGGATGGATGAGGTTGCTAAGGTTGATGTTCAGCCGTGTAAACACAAAGGCAACGATAAACAAAGAGGTTTTCCCACATGAGCTTCTTCAGGTCCTTAATGGGCGACCTCAGAGGAGAGCAGGATCTCTGTGGACACTAAACTGATCCCTGAGAAGGATTAATGAAATCAGCTGCCAGCACAGGTTGAGAATTAACTGCTGCTGATTGCTTAGAGGTGCAGATATTTATAAAAAGACTTCTTTGATGCTCAGAGGTCATTATTGTGGTCCTGAAACCAACACAGTTATTTGAATGTACATCTCCCCAGATGACACTTCTGAAGTGGAGCTACGTCTTCATTAGATGTTTCCCTTCGTTATTTAAAGTCCTTGACAGCCTGCTGAGGCGTGTTGCTGATGTTGGCTTAGAAACGATCCCATCAGTCCTGTAAATGTCTTCATGGAGCTGGAGGAAAAGCATCTTCACAACCTCTGAAGTTGGAAGTTGGAGCTGGAAATGGCATCATGCCCGAGCTGACAGCGTCCCAGTACAACAAGTTGGATTACCAGTTAGCCATTGTTAGTCAATGATAGCAATACCAGTTGTTAATGCATGACATGGTGTTTTGCACATCAAATCATTGAAGCAACGTGTCCACACATAGAAGTTGGACAGTGATAAGTGATAAGTGGAGCAGCCATCTTGGATTTTGGGGTCGGGGTTGGTGAGGTGAATCCGACCTTCTGAAGTCAGGTGACGTTCCAGTTGAAGGTGCCAACTGGGAACTTGGAAACTCGACTTCCTAGTTCAAATGGAACGCAACACAACTACCCACTTACCTACCAAACTACCAACCAATCTAATAACCAACCTTCTGATCTACCAACATATTTACCAGCTGAACAAAGGATCGCTCACCCAACCTACCTACTGACTACCAACCAACTAACCAACTGACTAGTTAACGGCGTGATCCATTAACCTCTGAAGTTGGAAGTCAGAGCTGGGAATGACATCATTCCCAAGTTGACTGTGTTCCAGTAATATCGAAGGATCGCCCGACCTACCTACAGACTACCATCCATCTTACTGATCAACCTACCGAGCAGCAGACTACAAACAAACCAAGTTTACAATGAACCGACCGATGAACAGACTACCTACCAACCAACCAACCAACCAACCGACCGACCAACCAACCAACCAACCAACCAACCAGCACTGTGCCTGTGCAGAAACCACAATGAACTGTGGCCTGCACAGAAGTACTCGGCGGATGGACACACTGTTGTTTTTTTAAGAAATAGTTCCAGCACTAAGGGCTCTAATGAGGTGTTGTCTGTTGTGAGTGTCTGCTGGTGTTTGTACTAATGATGAATATGTTTCTCTGTCTCCACAGCTCGTCTCCGGTGAAGCTGTATAGCTATGGTGTATGCCCAGTCATCAAACACAGTTGGTGTCAATCCCTCCCTTTACTCTCCATCTTTCATGTATCAGATGTCATTTAACTACTCTGAGAGGGTAAACTCGACTGTCCTGGCAACCTCCCCTACAACCCCCCCCTGCAGCCTCGAGGGCTCGTCCTCCGGCCAGCCCAACAGGACCTCCATCTCCTATGAGCTGACTTCAGGCGAGGTCGCTGTCCTGGGTTTGGTGTTCGGGGTTCTCTGGCTGGTCTCCATCCTGGGAAATGCCCTCGTCTGCCTGGTCATCCACCGGAGCCGACGGACTCAGTCCACCACCAACTACTTTGTGGTGTCTATGGCCTGTGCAGACCTGCTCATGAGCCTGGGTTGCGCCCCCTTCATCCTATTGCAGGTTGCATCAGGACGATGGCCGCTGAGCGCCGCTGCCTGCAAGGCTGTTCGCTACCTGCAGCACCTCTGCCCAGGTGTGCAGGTCTATGTCCTGCTTTCCATCTCTGTAGACCGCTTCTACACTATCGTCTACCCCCTCAGCTTCAAGGTGTCCAGAGAGAAAGCGAAGAAGATGATCCTGGCATCGTGGCTGTTTGATGCAGCCTTCGTGTCACCCTGCCTCTTCTTCTATGGTTCCGCCTCTACAGGCAGCAGCCATTGTGACTTTTTCCTCTCAGACACCTGGGGCAGTATAGCCTATGCTGCCATCCACCTCCTGTTTGGGTTTTTGGTCCCAGTGGTGGTGATCATGTCGTTCTACCAGCGGGTGGTACGTTACATCTGGAGGATCGGTGCTGATGGCCACACGGTGCGCCGGACGATGAACATCGTCCCACGGACTAAAGTCAAGACCATCAAGATGTTCCTCATGCTCAATTCAGTTTTCTTTCTCACCTGGACACCCTTCTTCATCGCCCAGCTGTGGCACCCCAGGGAGTCTGATGGACCCAGCAGGCAGGGGCTGCTGTTCTTTACAGCCATCGCATGGATCTCCTTCAGCTCCACAGCGTCCAAGCCAACCTTGTACTCCGTCTACAATGCAAACTTCAGGAGGGGCATGAGGGAGACATTCTGCATGTCATCCATGAAATGCTACCGCAGTAATGCGTACACCATCACTGCGAGCTCTCGGATGGCCAAAAAGAACTATGTTGGGGTGGTGGACATCCCCGTGCAGGCCAAGACGGTCACCAAGGACTCGGTGTATGATACATTTGACCGCGAGGCAAAGGAAAAGAAGGTAGCCTGGCCCACTAATGCCAACCCTCCGAACACGTTTGTCTGAGTTTGGATGGTGTTAAAATTGTGAATGTACAAAAATGAACACGTTTAAAAACTGTACTCTTCAACAACACAACGTTGCAGGTGAGCTAGCTGGAACAAGCTAGCATTGTATTCGACAAAGACAACAGCTCTCAGATGTGTTCAGTTTGTATAAAGGGCTTTTTCTGATGTAACACACCTCCTGGCAGCCATATTGGAGGTTCCCAACAGCTGTGAACAGCTAATCATTTTTATACTTAAGATCTGAATCATGATTTCTTTCTGTGCTGTGTTTTGATGGATTGTTTTGCCATTGATGCATCTGATTTTGTGTTTCGATAATGTCAGCTTGTTAGCTAGCTAACTGTAGTCTGTGGCCATCTATAAAGTGACCTGTTGTGAATCCATCTGATTTGCTACAGTAATGTATGTGGTTGAAGCTAACATTAGTATTGGCTATTAGCCAACTGTTAACAGTGACATCATCTGCTTTGCTACATTAAGAGTAATGGTGAGTTGGCCAACCGAGCCCTAAATATACAGTTTGTTCAGGTCAACTGAGCTCGATCATGTTAAAGTAAAGATCAGTGTTCGTTAATACAGAGTAATAGAGACGGTACATTTGCCAAGAGCGAGGAGGAAAACGAGCTGAAATATTCTTGGTTTCAAAAGTAAAAGTGACTTTAAACACTTTGAAGGCTTTGGTGGACATGAACATAAACTGTCCTCAGTGAATTCATAAAAAAGGACAAGAAATCTGTGGACATAAAAATGAAAGAAAAGGTGTTAACGCGACCTCCGAGGTACATTTCCGTAAGAAACAACCAATCACAAAGCTTTAAATTCTGTTGTGTGGTCTGTTAACGGAGAGCTGAAGAGAAAAGATTCTCACTTAAGATTGTAGAAACCTGATAAAACAGTTAAAATTAATTTACTTTTAAATTCTGGATTAGTTTTGGATGAATTTGGTGATTGTTGGAGGCTAAAGCATTATTTAACAAACCCTACTACTAGTGCCTACTTTTCAAATTTTGGATGTTGTCTAGAAGCAAAGTTGAAAATACCTTTAACTTCAACAGAGAAGTCTCACTGCTAGCTGTATTTTTCAAAAGTGGTCTTGAACGTCAGCTGTTTTGGAAACCTATTTCTCGTAAACATATCAATCAAATTACAAATAGCAGATCTGCAAATTCATCATGCAGATGCTTAATTATGCTCTATATTGTATCTCAATGTCTGTCCTTGTGAGGACTTCTTGAATGTGTTGGCTTAAAAATGTGGAGTTCTCAGTTTTTCTTGACTTTGGACGCAGTTGTTAACGAAACATTTCCACCTTGAGGTGCATTTAGTACTTTTTTATGTAGTATTTATGCTGTTTCGAAGTATTTGCGTCATTTATGAACTATACTTCTAAACCAACAAAAAACATGTGCTTGGTGTCAGTGACTAGCATTGTGTAGCTAACTATCTAGCTACATAACTTCTGGCTACATGAAACATAGCAACAGAAATGTTAGAAGTTTATTGATGGGTTTTCAACAAGTTAATATACATTATAGGAGCCTTATGGCATCCTGAAGAATATTTTCCTTTCATGTGCACACAAGATTAGAGTCTAAGAATGAGACATGCTTAGGAGTCAGTATCTAGCATAACTAGCTGACTATATAGCTACCTAAATGCTTGCTAATGTTCTCATCAAGTAAATACACGCGTATGGGGAACACACCTTACTAGAAGTCCTTAGATGAGTCAGTAACTAGCATAATTAGCTAGCTTGCTAGCTACGTAAACTGGCTACATGTACGGAAAATAGAAACACAAAAATTGTCACAGGTCTATTTCTACAAGTATATATTTTTTCATCGTGCACAAAAGATTAGACACCGAAAACAAGAAGGCATAAGAGGAGTCAGTAACTAGCATAACTTGCTAACTAGCTAGCTACATAAATGCTGGCGTCTTACATGAAACATAGCAACAGAAATATGGCCACAAGTGCTGCCTTTGTTAGAAGTTCTCACCTTGGGTAGATATTTATAGGAAGGCCTTACAATGTCCTGAAGGATCATTTTGAATCTTGTGTGCACAAGATTTTCAAAAATATGTATAATTTGGGACGTTTGGAGCTTAGAACATGCAGGTTAGCACTCCCCAGTTATAACGCTTCAGCTACCAATAAAAGGAAACAGCTTTGCAGGAACGTTGTGACACAGGACGGTCGATCGTTCAGCTGTTTACAGACGACACCCGACTGTCCGTTCACATTAGTAACTCTGACTTTTCACTAAACACAACAAGCTTCTTCAGACGTGGCTGCCCAACACAGACAACAGATCACCAGCTGAATCACAGTCATGTAGATGTTTATAATACTGAAGGATTTCTCAGGTAGCGCAGTCTGCAGTCAGGGGCCTGCCCTCATTTTACTCATGGTGACGGGGCAGTTAGGAAGAAATGTATTCATAGTATTTGTCGCACATGAAGTTATATGAACTGGTTTCTGTTATTTCCCAACGAAATTTGAGATAAAACTCATTGAAGACTGCTGAGGTCAATGACGTCTGTCTGGACTGTACACGCCGTGCTTTGGTCAGAATATAAATAAATGTATCTACAAATACTCACCTGGTATTTTCACAATGTATGAAACTCAACCTCTTCATCTTTTCCATGCGGTGGTGGATCCATCACCAAACTAAAGTTCTAGAGAAATTCTGCAGCTTCGAGCTCTTCGAGATCCTGTCGGGTGTTTTATTATTCATCTGTTTATTATCATCAACTTCTATCTGTGGACATGATATGTAAACTCAGGTTTGATGGCATCAGCTACGAGTTCTGTGGTAAATGAAGCGCACCGATGCTCGTTACAGAAATAAAATAGTTGAAGGTCTCAAACTGAACTCCTCAAATAGCCATCTGACGTTCTGGGACAGCGACTGACCCGATTCACAATCCCAGAGCTTCAGTGCTGAACGAGTCGGGAATGACACTCAAAAATCTACTTTCTGTCAAAATGGATCTAATGTCGTAGTAACTCTCCAGAGCTGGAGCGTTTTGGTGTCTCAGAAGTTTTTCACTGGTATTTTAAAGAGGTCATATTATGCTCACTTTCAGGTTCATACTTTAATTTTCAAAATCACATTTTTCTCAAACACCCAGTTTGACACAGTGTCTTGAATGCTCAGTTTTAGCTACGGAGTGAGACATCTGGCCTCTGTTCAATCTTCGATGAGGGTTGCACAAGCACATTACTTAACGGTGAAGACTGTAGCCAATCAGAGGCAGAGAAGGGCGGGTCAGAACCAGGTCTTCTGTGGGAGAGAGGGACTCCCTTTGAGGTGAGCTTTGGACTTTTTCACTTTGCAGAACTTTTACATGCACAAAAAGCTTCATAACACAGTAAATACAGTTGTCTTTGAGTAATTCAGTAAAGTGGTCAAAGTAAACAGTTAAACAATTTCAGCTGAAAGACCTCAACCACCAAACAAACTCTGGCGGAGACACAGAGACACACTGAGACACACTGAGACACACAGAGACACACTGAGACTCACTGAGACAGGGAGGTTTTCAGTCTCCAGCCGGCCAGACGGTCTTGATATGTCCATGTGTCCGGGGTCACAGAGCTGCTGTGCTCAAACACTGTGACATAAATCAGCGAGGTCAATGTTCAGGTCGTAGTGAGGACAGGTCATATTCACAGTACTAAAGGTTTAATAAAGCGTCAGGTCAAAGGTCAATACGTGAAACAGTGCACGGTGACAACACGTGTGGTTAAATGGAAATGACACATTTAGCTGCCACAGACGAGCTGCATGGAGACACCTGATGCTTCTGTGGTTGTTTTAAATCAGGTCTGCAGCTTCAGTTGTTCCTCGTCATGGAGGAGATGATGACGCAGCAAAGACTCTCCTCACACGAGCAGAGCCGCCTGAGACACATCATGTCTTTAAGGTTTCTTCAGTACCACAGTGGTCCAGTGATGGCTGGCGGTTCATCCATCAGTACACTGCAAACAGGAAGTGCTAACAGCTGATTCAGCAGAATTTTAATGGTGTTTTCTTCTTTAAGTTGTTTTTATGTTTTATAACGAGTCCGCAGCTGCTTCAGCTGTTTGTTTTAGGGTGAACTGTTCCTTTAAACATCTATCTTGCTGCATTATCAATAATCTATCAAACAGATTAGCTCACATTAAATTCACATCTCATTTAATAAAAAATATTTAGAGATGTAAAATGTAAAAACAAGAGGTGTATCTCATGCAGCCAGTGTAGTTACATGATCCCAACATGATTTTGAGTCAATTGGTCACATGACCTGGAAGCTATTGAGCTAACATGCTAATATTTACATATAAAAATTAAGTGCAACTCCACCAGTTTCCCACATTTGAGGCCTACATTACCCATAATGCATCAGAGCCACTAAGTGAGATCACTGCAGGTGAATCATTATTTATTATTAGATGACATGCAGCTTCATCCTACTTGTTTCACATACACAGCAGTTCTCCCCAAACTGGTGGAATGACCCTTTACATGACACCAGCTGCTGACACAGCGCCCTCCAGTGGCCGTTAGTGGACTTCAGAGAATGAAACGTCACCAGTCAGAGTCAAACACACTTTTATTCTCACAGACAGTTCAGACAGATACAATCATCCAACAAAGTGCTTCAGCCAAACTCAACAAAGTGCAACAGTCAGCGGCGTCTCTTCACCTCCGCCAAAGAAAGAGCTTCAAACACGTCGGTCAGGAGTTAAACTCAAGGGAACATTTAGAGGGAACAAACTCAAGGAAACATTTAGAGGGAACAAACTCAAGAGAAGCTTTGTGTTTAATTTATAGTCACATTTCACTCTCAGAAAGCCGACGTTAAAAACAAGTCCAACATCCACGAACACGACGACGAACTCTGAGCTGATAGAAAATACAAAAATATATCCGACTGACTCGCTCGACTCTTCGTCCTCTCAGCTGACACTTGATGCTACAACAGGAAGGCCTTCAGTTATTCTGGACACAACAAGTCACATGTAAAAATACTCTGTTCACTGAAGTGTGTAAATACATCATGAAGGGCAGCAAGAGACAAGAAACGTCTTCAAAGAGCAAACCAGGTTATTTTATCCACTGATGCGTTCTCATATACAGTCAGTCAGTCAGTCAGTCAGTCAGTCGTGTGACTAATGAATCATCATAAATGTTACAAACCGGCTGTTCAGAGAAGTTTATTCACCTCCTCCTTCACCTGCTGATCGAACGTCAGGTGAAGGTGAAGTGAGGAACGAAGATGTTTGATGTTCTGACTTTTTATTTTAAAACATTAAACAGAAATAAAAACAGCTGCTGCTGAAAATTCACCTTAAAAGAGAAAAGTTTGTTGTTGTACCGACATTTTAATCTAATGCGATTGTTTAAGAGTTTGTGGGAGAAACAAACTAAACTAATATTTAATTAACCATCAACACTTGAAAACTTTTCAGGTTAAAACGTCCCAAAATAAAAAACAACCTTGTTTTCTCTCTCAGGAGTTACGACACAGATTAAACCTGAAACGCGTCACAGCAGCAGCACGACTTTTAAAGACTAACGGATGAAATTCATCTCGGCTGGTTTGTATTATTGATGTTGATGAAGTTGAGAATCGTTACGTGAAGACGTTTTTAAAGAACAAATGAAGCAACAAGCAGCTCAGCTCAGCTGTCGAACATCTTTTCTTTAACTCAAAAGTTCACGTTGTTAAAAATAATTGTAACTGATTGTTCAGATGTGATGAATCAAAGAGCCTGAATCAGAAATCCTCAACAGGCATTTTGGATTTGTAAAAACTCTACAAAGATGATGTTGTTGTGTTAATCATGATTGACTGACTGCATATAAAGAAAGCAGGAACCTTCAGACGCCCTGACGGAGGACAGACGGCTGAAACTGTTTGTTGGAGAAGAAACGAGAAACATCAAGAGTTCATGTCGAAGCTCAAAGTGACCTGAAACCTTCAGCGGTCACAAACCAAACTGTCAAAGATTAAGTATGAAGTGTAAAATAAAAACTCAGGGGCGCTCGGTGTCCGTCACATCAGCCCTGACCGTTGCTGCTGATGTTGTTCTTGCTGTTCTTGGACGTCTTGGTGCTGCTGCCACCCTGAGGCAGCTTCTGGTCGTCTCCGGTGAGCAGAGCTTTAATCTCAGAGGGGATCTTCCCCTGATCCATGGCTGAACACCACTGCTTGTACTGAGGACGGAAACACAACAAAGAAGAAACATTAATGCTGTTTGTCTTAACAAAACCAATGTAATCACCATGGTAACAGATGCTTCACGGCTAACATGTTAGCAGACATTTAATCCAGACGTGGACAGACGCAGTTAAACCAGGAGATAGATCCCTTTAATCACCAGTGACACTGTAATGAGTAACATCATTCACCGATAATGTTCCTGATGGAGTGAGTCCACCACCGCCCTCACCAGGAGTCCCTCAGCTGTTTCTTACCTCGCAGACACGCCGGAGGGTTGAGATGCAGTAAACTCCTTTAAGTCTTCACATCAGGAACACGACGACACGACTCAGGGAACCAATCAGGCTTCTGATTGGTGGGCGGCAACGCGGCCGGCACACCGTGTGAGAACCGACACCGGTGTCACGGTGTTCAGTGAAATGAAGTCGAAATAAAGTGACATCGACTGACAGCAGACGGTCTGAACAACGGGGGAGTAATGATGATAAAAATAATAATAATAATAATAATAATGACGGTTTCTTTAGAACATTTCTGTAATTCTTGTTTTCTCTATTTTATCAGACCTGCATGTTGAAGTTTCATCGAGTCTGTTCACACCTGGTGTTAATATTTGTCTTAATGTGATGTCACTTCCTGCTCTGTATGAAACAAACCCGTCCATCACTGAGACAAACAGACTCCATGTTTCTACTCAAAGACAGAAAGAAGTTCATGCAGAACATTTGCTGAATTTACAAGAAGGAACAAATAAGTCAGAGTCTGTCAGAGACAGAGTTTCACTACGTTACAAAGTTTGTTTTAACTCAACAACTCTTAAAATCACCACATTTGTTAAGGGAGTCTGGTGATGTTGTGGTTACTGGTTCAATGAAACAGACGGTGTGTTCACAAACATCTGCTGCTCACACTGGCAGGCTAACAGAGACCAAACATGACCAATACACTTGTATTTAGAGCCGTCAGCTTGAGTTTGGTTCCCCTGAGACCTGTCGGGTTGATGTGGGCTTGTATGAGGTATTTATCTCTGCTCAGTGTTTTACCTGCAGTAGATGACCGTCATCTTGCACTGGTGTGGAGAAGCAGAACATTTAGCATTTAATTTTAGCCAAATATACTCCAAAAAAGTCCCACCTTTAAAATACATATATCTGTTTAAGTGTACAGTAAATTTGATAATCTATGGTGCTTTAAGTTGCCGTTTAACAGCCTTTTCTTTGCACTACATTGCGTCTGTGCGTAGGAATACAGACGTTGTACGGTTGAGCAAATGTAGTGTCAAAGGAAAAGGCTGTTTAACGTCAACGTAAAGCACCAACATCGTTACAGATATAGTGCACACTGAAACAGATATATATATTTTAAGGCAGGACTGAGTGGCTAAAATGTTTTGCTGGTTCAGTTTCAGCAGTACGAAGCTCGACTTCCTGCCAGCGCTCTGTGCTGCGTCTCCACACCAGCTGGGAGATGATGTCGTCCACTGCAGGTAACACACTGACGGGGGATAATTACCTCATACAACATGAAAACACCTGAACTACCCCTTTACAGGCAGGTGTAACAACATCAACAGTTATCAGTTAGTATTTATCTCATGATCTGATCTGTGACATTAACTGCTGAGAAAATAGATCCGGAGGGGCTCAGTCAGTCAGTGAGCATCAGTAATGAGTCAGTGTTAACAAATGCATTCAAGAGAAACACTTTACCATCTCCAGCTCCTCCCGCAGGGCGCAGATGGCTCTCTCCTTACTGGACACCAGTTCCTCCAGGTACTGGTACCTCAGCTTCTTCCTCGCTCGGCACTCCCTCGCGCTCTGACGGCTTCGCTCCAGTTTGGCCTTCAGGTCAATTTTTGCAGGTTTGCGTCCTCGTTTGCCAGGTTTCTTCACTTTACCAGCCACCATCTGAAAACACAGTGATGTTATTAATCTAGAACGGGAAGTTAATGAGGAGTCCATCTTAACACGTCTCCAACACTCAGTACGTCTCCCTGCTGTCATCACCTGGTCAGGTCAGTAGACATGTTCTACCATCATAAGATCAGAGGACGACAACACAAACACGAGTCAACAGCTGATCCAGAATACAACAACCAACAGTCATCGTCTGTAATCCAATATTATTCATATCAATATTATTCATGAGGCTCAAGGCTCCTCCAGATGAGCTGCAACAAGGACCGTTATTTCCCAACCGGACCTGACTGACCCCATTTTAGATTTATATTCAATTATATTTTATTTATTCTGTCTGTCCCTTTGTAATGTTGCATTGTTGTGGCTGTATGTATTTATTTAATTAATATATTGTGTCTGTGTTGTATTGTGTGTTTTTGTGAGTTTATGTTGATTTCTACTGAAACAGGATAATTTTCCTTACAGATTAATAAAGTACTCTGTGTTTCTAACACATGAAGTTATTATGATATAACCAACAGGCCAAAGAACAACAGCACAATAACACTGAGTTATACTCTCTAACTATGATCAGTGAAGTGTTAAACTATTTAAACATCACAGCTACATTTTATCCGACACGACTTAAACTATTATAACTAACTAGTTTAACTAGCTGTGTTATCAATGTAGCCGCAAACACAACGAGCACGCTAGCCTAGCAACAGCTAGCTAGCCAGCTAACAGTAGTTAGCTGAGTATATGTTCTTATTCTGCCTCACTTAGCTTCACAAGCTCGTTACCATGAGGACAGTCGGTGGCCCTGACACCAGCCTCACCACCCAGCGGACAGTAAACTCGTGTTGTTTCAGATGAACCGTCGATAATCAGCCGCGAGCCTCTCACCTTGTTATCATCCATGTTGGTGAACGCTACCGCGCAGGCAGCTAGCTCCCGTTAGCTACACTCAGCTAACAGCTCGGGATGCAGCTGAGACACAGAAAGTGTGAGGACACAAAGTTAAAGTGAGTCCGCGTCCACAACAAGCACACAGACAACAGCGAACACAGGTTATTAGTGAGGCTGTTCGTCTGTTTACATCGTGTTTCCTGCTGACGTAACGCGCTTACGTCAGCTGAGCGCCGAAGACACGCCTCTTCCGGTTTGTCCCACAGCACATAAACCTTTGTAGTGACTGAAGACAGATAATGTGCTGATCCTGGTGGAAAGATCACTTTTAAATCAATAAAGTGTCAGTCTGTCATCAGACTAATGAAGTAGACTGTGAGAAGATAGTCTGTATTTATATTTTCATCTTTTTTTAACTTTCTTTTTACTCTATTAACTATGAACCGGAGCTCTCAGACGTTTGACGTGTTTACATTTTAAACATTATTTTTTTGGAAGATTTTTAAACATTAGTCTCAAGTTTGCTGTCTGCACGTTGTGTGAATTTCAGCTGTTCACTGTTCACATTTGATGTCTATAAGACTTCCTGTTTAAATAAACGGTTACATTGTTAATCAACAGTCCAGTTCAGTAACAACAAAGTTAAGTTTAAAGACTGTTGTTGAACTTCTTTCATAACTTGTTCACAAAGTTCACTTTGATCCAGACGCTGTTAAATGTCCTGGATGTTGTTGGTTGCCATGGAGAAGGCGATGAAAAGAGACAAGATCACGGTGAACGACCGTCAGCTGGCGTGTGATCTGAACTTTTAAAACCAGAATTTGTTGGAGAGGTTTTGATGAGTTTATTAAAAGGCACCATTTTGACTGGAGAAGTGATGTTGAGGCTCAGTTGGTCTGACACACTGATAGAAACATATGAGGTCTGATACAGTGAAATAATTTACATTCAGCAAAGAAGCAAACAAAATACTTAGTTTGTGTCTCTGTGGTCGTTTTGTGTTGTTTTGTGGCCGATGTGTACGTACCTCCTGGGTCACTTACATTTCAAAATGGCCGCCATTTCAGCCATTATTTACCTGAGAACGTCGTCATCCAGGTTGATTTTGATCGTTCAGATGTTTCCATCAGAAATCCATTTTATCTGCTGAACCTTCCTCCATTCACTCAGAACACTTTAAGACTGATGTGAAAATAAACACGACTTTGTTTTAGGAAAATCCTTTATTAGAAATGATGTTAGCTGTTAGCTGTCAGCTGCAAGTGGCTGAGCACTTGTGTGGTGCATGGCCCTTTTTAAATGAACTCAGACCTCTCTGTAAAACAACATCATGCCGACTGACTCTTTAAACTTTTCTTCTTCAGGCCTTTTCTAAAGTGTTTGGCACCACGCCGGACGACCTCGACATGCACGTCATCTACGACGTTTCTCACAACATCGCCAAAGTAGAGGAGCACGTGGTGGACGGGAGGCAGAGGACGCTGCTGGTCCACCGCAAAGGATCCACCCGAGCTTTCCCCCCGCACCACCCCCTCATCCCTGTAGACTACCAGGTACAGACTCATCAACAAACTGTTGAATCAGGTTTTAAAAGTGCTGCTGGAGATCTGACTCTGCGTCCATCGATGTTTCATCCTCTTGTTTCAGCTCACAGGTCAGCCGGTGTTGATCGGAGGGACGATGGGAACCTGCAGTTACGTCCTCACAGGGACCGATCAAGGCATGACGGAGACGTTCGGCACCACCTGTCACGGAGCGGTACGAGTCTCTAGTGTCCTTACGTTTTAAAACAAGCTGCTGCAGTTTTTATCCAAGTATATATATTTTAGACAACCTTAAAACAAAAACCTAAAATAAAACAAAGTGGAATGAAAATAAGCAGTAAAAAACTCAACTAAAACGAGCAAACACAAAGATCAAACTAAAATGTGCATGATTACAATATATATATATATATATGTGACTATTTAAGAAAACTAGGCGTCATGTGTGTAATCACAGTGTCATCTTATCGGCCCGTCATATTAGCAGAGATGTTTTTGTTGGAGTGATGTCCTGTTTCAGTTTAAAGCCTTTATGGGTCCATACCGATGACGTGCCGGTGTTCTGGTGCATCCATAACTTCAGGTTCTGTTGTCAGAACCAGAACAAACCTGCAGAGTCACTGTGTGTTCAGGATATCAGAGGATCAGAGACAGAAAGACAACAGAGCAGTTCAGACTGCAGCACTGACAGTCATCTCCACTTGTTGTGATCGGTCCGTCAGTCACTGCTGGATGAAGCTCTCCTCTCCACTCCACCTCCCAGTAACACGGCCCAGTCAGAGCCTCTCCACCCACCAGCTGATGGTGCTGCTTCAACCTCTCTGGATCACCAGGACACAGCTGATCCTCTCAACTCCTCCACCTTTCACCACCCCCACCTGATGAGAGAAGCAGAGAGAGCAGCAGATACATGAGTGTTGACAGAGACTCCCTCCATCAGCTGTCAGTCAGTGATATAAAGACCAGCAGGACTTCAGTCCTGTTCAGACCACAAGTGGAGCGGCTGTGTCCCTGAACGCATCATCACTGCAGAAACACTGTGATGATGATTGACTGCTGTTAAAAACCAGTCTCAGTCACACCTGAATATTTCATCTGCTTTGAAACATTACAAATATGTAAATATGGAGTCTGTTGTAAAATGTGTGGAGCAAACAAAAGACAGATGGACAGATGAATATATGATGTTAAAGCTCCTACATGTTCACACACAGACTGACAGTCCAACATCAGCTGTGGTTACTGGACTTCAGCACAGCTTCTGCTCTGTACAAACACCACATGGTTACTAAATGTAATGATGGTTCTCTGAAATCAGAGCAGTGATCTGCAGGCTTCAGTCAGACTGATCTGTACGGTGGCCCTGAAGGTCCAAACACACCAACATCTCACATTACAGAAAAGGTGGGACAGCGTTCTTGTTTGTAATTGGACAGAACCAGAGTCCCTGTGGACACTTTGATGTTTGTGAAATGTTGTTGTGTTTTGACCTTCAGGGCCACCGTAGACCTGAGAGCTGTGACACAGATCAGCTGATCAGTTCTTTAGTGTTTTAGAGAGATCACGTTTGATGAATGAGGACGACTGTCTCTACACATCCTGTGATGCTGTCAGCTGTGATCCAGCTTTACTTCCTGTAGACATGAACACAACAACAACAGTCGTCTTCACAACAACTCAACACCAGATCACAACAAGCTTCTGGCTCGTCTGATTGGCTGACTGTTCTCTCTCTGTCTTTCTGTCCAATCATGAAGCCTGTCACCGTTCTCCTCTCACAGCTTCACTGAGGAAAACAGGAAATACTGGATCTTTACTTTGATACTGACTGTGTTCAGTACAATACTGCTGAAACCAGCGTGGACTGACTCCAACCCTCTACTGACCTCAGAGTCTCCAGTCGACAGTGTGGACTGTCCTTCAGGTCAGACAGCAGCTTCACTCCTGAATCCTGCAGGTCGTTGTTACTCAGGTCCAGCTGTCTCAGGTGGGAGGGGTTGGACTTCAGAGCTGAGGCCAGAGAAGCACAGCTGATCTCTGACAACCTGCAGCTCCACAATCTGAATAAAGAATAAATGATGAAGATAAAAATCAATTTATGATCCAATCAGATGTGTTCAGGTTTAAATGTGCAGCTCAACATCACTGTGTCCTAATTAAGGGCGGTCCGATTGTTATCAGACATGTTGGTTCTGAATAGTTTGATGGGCGGTCTCTAAAAGGACCAATCAGAAGAGGCGATCAGATAAACACAGGAGACAGTTTGTGTTTAACACATGCAGCATGGAGAGAAGAGCCACAGCGCTCTCTGCAGTCTGCAGGTGGTCTTGACTTCTACACAGCAGAACAGTGGTTACAGACTGTATGACAGGTGTTACCCATGCCTTCCCCAAGGCAGCGACCCTCTGATGTTTGACTGGACAATAAGTGTCCTCCTAGCTGCCTTCCTGTTATCATCCTCATATGAACTCCTGACCTGTTCTGTCCCTGACAACTCCCCACAGCTCAGGTGAAGGGGAATCTCCCCTCCTCTCACATCCTCACATCTTCTCTACCATACGTTGATATTTGAGTCCAACACTGTTTAATTCCCACCAGTTAGAACAGTGTGTAACTAAAGTGGGCCTGTAAAGACGGACTAGTGAGTAGATGAGTCTCCGTGTTCGCTGTGAGGACGTTTAATGTCCCCGACAACCTCTGTAGTCTCATTCAGACGCTTGTTAGCCGCTAACCGCTAACAGTTTTTAACACATGAAGAGCTTTATAATTAAACTGTGGACATTTAATGATGGATTTTATGTTGGAGAACAAAACGTGTAAATATGTTCAGCCTGTGGTAACCACACACCTTATTTCACACATTTAACTGAAGACACATTCAACTGACTCACAGACTGTAACAGGATGTGCTAACATGCTAACATGCTAACAGGTTTCTGGCTGTAGGACTACAGACTCACCTCTCTATAGGGAGGGGAAGCCCCGCCCCTTCAGGTGGACCTCATGGACCTTATTTCAGTCACAAAGTGTCTGTTTGTTGTAAATAAAGTCAAATCTCATGTAGTTTTGTGTTAAAGCGCTCAGTGAACTACTTGGTCTCACTCAACATACGTCACCAGCAGCAACATGGCCGCCGCCTCAACACAGAAGAAGGTGTGGTCGTACTGACAGCTGCAGTTATGTGAAAGGAGAGTTGGTCAGTTCTGTGAGCTGCTGATATTCAGGACGACTCTACAAGGTTTCAGTCAGCGTTAAACCAGACGTCACTTAACCACTGTCGGCTGTGTCGTCTTTATAATTACAGATTTTCACTCTTATATTTTATTAGTTTGATGACAAACTGAGACTTTCTGGAGAAAATGTTTCTTTTAAACTGACAAACATCATATGTGAGATTCATGACACAATTCAAACCAGAGCAGAAAATTATTTGTGTCATTTCTTCTGAAATCAGGTCCCAGGTGGTCGACCAGAGGGGGCGTGGCTTCACCTGCCTATTGTGGATCATCGTCATGGTGACATCATCCTGTCAACACAACATTCACCCACCTGTTCACATCAACACAGATTAATAACATGCTGCTGATCTCAGTCAGGTCTGGGGGGTGTTCCAGAAAGGAGGTTCAACAAACTCTGAGTCTATCCCTGAACTCTGAGTTGACTTACTCTGAGATGGGAAACTCTGAGTATCCGGTTCCAGAACGGCTGATCTGAATTAGTTCAATCAACTCTGAGTATGTTCACCTCGAGTTACGCGCGTGCACAACCACTATAAAAAGCCATCGTCAATGGAGCCCTGATACCACGATCGTCACCATGACATCAGACAAAAAGAGATCGAGTTATTTTACACCCATGGAGCTTGAGGTCCTAATGCAGGCATACGTAGAATATTATGGAAGAATTATCCTATCTTTATTCAAGAGCGTAGATTTTCAGTTTAAGAGCATGATTTCATTCCTTTTCAGTGACACAGCTCCTTCTCGCGCTCAGATTTATTCTCCTTGCACTCATATTTTCTGCTCGCACTTGGATGTCTGCTGCTTTCTTTCAAAATGTGTGCTTGAACTCAAAAATCACATGCTCGTGCTCACATTTCTTCTGCTTGCACTCAAAAATTTCGCTCGCATTCAAATATGTCCTGCGCTCGCTCAGATCTAAAGTCTGCGCGCTCAAAACTAATGTGCACGCACTCAGAACAAGCACCTCCTCTCAGGTTGAGGAGTCTGCTCAGACTCAAGGCTGTCACTCCTCGCGCTCAAAATATTGTGCTTCACCAGCCAATAGGGGACAGCTAGAGTGTGGACCAATCAAATGACGGATGCCGCCTTGGGTGCGTTCCTTTGCACTTTTTTGAGTGCTCCGTAGGGGCGGGTGTATGGTCTGTTTGTAAAACTGCTTCTCTCAAAATACACCAGTTTACCATATTAGCAGCTATTTGAATCGTCACTTATTTAAGACGCCAGCATATTTATGTATAATTATTCTTAAGTAATCGTAAAACGAGTTATCGTAGTTTAGATTCTCTTTCTCATTCAATATTAGCAGAAATATGTTATCTAGTGTGAATACTCACAAAATAGTGTACGTGTTACGATGGCCGAGTGGTCAAGGCCAATGGCAAGTTTCGCATTTTAAACCATCGGACGTCGGTTCGCATCCCGGTATGTGACCATGGTGACTGACCCAGAGTTTCAGTTACCTCTCTTTCTGGAACGGAAAACCCAGAGTTTCCCTCATCTCAGGGTTAACTAACTCTGAGTTTTCACATAACCCGCTTTCTGGAACACCCCCCTGGAGTTATAGTGTGTGTGTGTGTGTGTGAACCGAAGGAAATTTAAAACTTCTGTTCTAGATTTAAATTTAATATAAACAGAGAAAAAACACATGAACTGACCCCAGAGTCTCCAGTCGACAGTTTGGACTCTCCAGTGCAGCACACAGACGCTTCACTGCTGAATCCTGCAGCTTGTTGAAGCTCAGGTCCAGCTCTCTCAGGTGGGAGGGGTTGGACTTCAGAGCTGAGGCCAGAGAAGCACAGCTGATCTCTGACAAACTGCAGCCCCACAATCTGAATAAAGAATAAATGAAGAGAGTTCAGAAGACAATGTTCCTGCTTGAAATCATTCAGAGTTTAATCTGTTCAGAGCTGAACACGTTTAGAAAATGAAGGTCCAAACACCTGAACCCAACAGCTGCAGGTTCAACACTGTCAGATACACAAAGTGAACCAGAGCTTCATTAATATTAATGACAACGTGCTGCTGCTTCAATAAAGACGTGGTGACTCCACCTCTTAAACTCTGCAGCTCCACCAGAGGCTCCATCGATACAAACTCATGTTGTGCAGCCAAACAGAAACCAACAGGAACTGACTGCAGATCTGATTCTACTGTTTCAGATCAGAATCATCCCGAGTTTAAATATTTCAGTCAGTATAAACGTCACATGTCATCACAAAGCTTCAGTTTGTTCTTGTCTGACAGAGAAGAAAACACTGGTTTCTGTTTTTATTCACAGAAGCACGAAGGAATCAAATGATTCAGAGTTCAGAGAGAATCAACCAGTGATGAATGTTTCATGTTATATTACATCTGTTTAAATATGAAGCTGAACACGACGCTCAGAGTCCATCAGCATCAAACCTATGAGGTCAGATCCTTCAGACCTGATGACATGAAAACTGAGACTCACACAGTTCTGAATAATGTTGTGAACGTGTGAACAAAGGTTTCAAATAAACATTCAGATGTGATTTAAACACGTGAAAACAACAATAACATGTCTGAAATAATGCTGTCACATGTATCACTGACATCAGCAGTGTGATATGTTCAGTGTTATAAAGTTTGTCTTCAGAGGTTCAGTCAACACGTGCAGTGTGTCCAATCAGAGGACATTAAGTTACATTCATGTGTCTTTTGTCCAGCGTGACTTTAACATCATCAAAGATTCAACACTTTCTATTCAGAGGTTTAAATGTGAGTGGGGCCACACCTTTCTGATGTCAGACTAGGACGCTCTGTGTCCAACAGTGTCTGTCACTTTAAACCAACAACACAACATTAACACACACCTCGCTGTGTGATTGGTCACCTGAGTGCAGGTGAGAAAGGAGGCGGGGTTTGAATTTCTCTCTCAGCTCTTTGTTCATTTGTCCCACAACTATTTCTGTCACTGTTCATATGAACAACTGAGTGAAACACTGAATGTCTTCAGGAGAGACTGTCTGAACATGCGACACCTTTTCTCCACATTGAAACCATCGTTGTGTCTCCAGCAGCTCTTCACTCCACCTTCGGCTGTTTGGACCAGCTGTGAACACTTGGAGCTCCAGGTGTGTTCAGACAACACGTCGTACCACTGAGCTTCTTCTACAAATATCCAACCAGCAGCTCTCAAAGAAAACCAGTTCAGTGGATTTGAAACAGAAGTGAGTCCAACATCCTGCTTCTGTCCGCTGATGCACAGTGAGCATGAGAGCCAGGTGACCTCTGAAGCTGCCTCTGGTGCACAACTGACCACAGTTACTGAGAAGAATTACTTCAGAGCTCCAGCACCGATCCATCTCATCCTACTCGCTGAGGAAATGACGTGAAGGACGCTGCAGAGGAATTATGGGATTGTTCCCGAGGAATTGTGGGAATTGTTGTCGGATGTACGGACTCTAAGCAGCCTGGGACGCCATTTTAATCACACGACAGACTTCAACGACCAAACAGAAACGTTCTGCACCATCGATCCACCTTCAGCACAAAGAGCAGCTCTGACTCACACACATAGAAAGCTGTAATCAAAGCTCAGATCTTCATCACCATCACCTCCATCAACACACAGCTGACTGACTGTGAGCTTCATCCTCCATCATCTTCATCACTGATCAGACGTGCACTGAGCTCTGTGTGTGTGTGTGTGTGTGTGTGTGTGTGTGTGTGAACTGAAGGAAATGTAAAACTTCTGTTCTAGATTTAAATTTAATATAAACAGAGAAAAAACACATGAACTGACGTCAGAGTCTCCAGTCGACAGTTTGGACTCTCCAGTCCAGCACACAGACGCTTCACTGCTGAATCCTGCAGGTTGTTTCCTCTCAGGTCCAGCTCTCTCAGGTGTGAGGGGTTGGACTTCAGAGCTGAGGCCAGAGAAGCACAGCTGATCTCTGACAAACTGCAGCTCCTCAATCTGAATAAAGAATAAATGATGAAGATAAAAATCAATTTATGATCCAATCAGATGTGTTCAGGTTTAAATGTGCAGCTCAACATCACTGTGTCCTAATTAAGGGCGGTCCGATTGGTGTCAGACGATGTTGGTTCTGAATAGTTTGATGACAAACTGAGACTTTCTGGAGAAAATGTTTCTTTTAAACTGACAAACATCATATGTGAGATTCATGACACAATTCAAACCAGAGCAGAAAATTATTTGTGTCATTTTTTCTGAAATCAGGTCCCAGGTGCTCGACCAGAGGGGGCGTGGCTTCACCTGTCTATTGTGGATCATCGTCATGGTGACATCATCCTGTCAACACAACATTCACCCACCTGTTCACATCAACACAGATTAATAACATGCTGCTGATCTCAGTCAGGTCTGGAGTTATAGTGTGTGTGTGTGTGTGTGTGAAACTGTTCTAGATCTAAATTTAATATAAACAGAGAAAAAACACATGAACTGACGTCAGAGTCTCCAGTCGACAGTTTGGACTCTCCAGTCCAGCACACAGACGCTTCACTGCTGAATCCTGCAGGTTGTTGTAACTCAGGTGCAGCTCTCTCAGGTGTGAGGGGTTGGACTTCAGAGCTGAGACGACGACTTCACAGTGAGTCTCTGAGAGTCGACAGTTCTTCAGTCTGTGAATACAGATAATAAAACATTTAAATGTGATAAAATCTGAGTCTTTACTCTGAAAACAGACTCGATACATTTTGCATCACAAAGCACATGAACATGAGCAGCTGTAGCTCAGCTGGTCAGTTGTTCAGCTGAGCTGGTCAGTCACTGATCACAAGGTTTGTAGTTTGAAACTTGAGCTCCTCCGCTCCACATGAGCCTCCAGACTTTGACCTGCCTGAGGAGATCAGCTGGGCTGAATCAGTGCCCCATTTTAAATCCCCTCAAAACACACCTGTATAAAACGGCTTTTAACGGCTGATTGTGATGATGTCATCTTTGTGTGATTTTGCTTTGACATGTTTGTGTTTGTCCGTTTCCTTCATGCTGCTGTCTTTATATTTATATCTGTAATTGTCCCTGTAGTACTTTTCTTGTGACTCTTTCATTGTTGTGCTGTTTTATTTGTGTCCAACAAACTGATGTCACTGCTTTTAAAGTGCCACATAAATAAACAGAAACACATGTTGAAGTGTCCTTGAGGGAAATAATGAAGCAGAAATGACAGTTTGGGACAAAAGTGTTGAAATCAGTGAGACGTGAACGTGTCAGATGTTAGTTTACAGGCTGCTGTGATTTATATTGGTTCAGCTTCATGTTCACATGATGATCAGTGAACTGTGAAGTCACTGTAGGTTGTAACTGCACTCGTATGTATTTACTCAGTTATGTGTTTGTGTGTATTGTCTCAGTCTTTGATGCATTTTATTCTGTCGCTGCTTTTCATCTCCCATTTCATTCATTTAATGCCTCCCACTGCACAAACACAAGAATTACAACTAAACATTGTGTTATCATCATTTTAGGAGCTGAATGTTTTGGAAACAAGACGACTTCATGTCATTTCTACTCTGAGCTCGGTGATGATCATTGATTCAATCAGCAGGTTTAATACTTGTTTTGGTAAACGTGTATAGTGTCGAGCTTTTATATTATTCATGTGTGTAAAGTGTTGATCTTTAATACTGAAGGCTTCAGCTTCACCTCACTTTATAATGTTTAACACATCTGGACTTACAAAGCCTTTCTGCAGTTCCTCACAGCTGGAATCAGTCTCCATCGTCCCTGTTCTGATGTGATGTACTTCTGCAGGTCCAACTCATCCAGAACCTCCTCTGACATCTGCAGCATGTAGGCCAGAGCTGAGCAGTGGATCTCAGAGAGTTTCTTCTCTGATCTGTTCTTTGACTTCAGGAACTCTTGGATCTCCTGATGGACTGAGTGGTCGTTCATCTCCATCAGACAGTGGAAGATGTTGATGCTTCTGTCAGGAGAGACATCATCTCTGTTCATCTCCTTCAGGTTGTTGATGGCTCTCTGGATGATTTCTGGCCTGTTGTCTGTCTGACCCAGCAGGCCTCCTAAGAGTCTCTGGTTGGACTTCAGAGAGAGGCCATGAAGGAAGCGAACAAACAGGTCCAGGTGGCCATTTTTACTGTCGAGGGATTTCTGCATGGCGCTCCTCAGGAAGTCATCCAGGGATGAGTCACAGATCTCATGGTCATCAACACTTCCAACAAAAAACTTAGAAATCTTGTCAAGAAAAGACTTTGGTTCTCCCAGGAAGTCCTCCACCACCTCTGTGTTCCTGCTGGTGTGACAGTGGAACATGTAGACTGCAGCCAGAAACTCCTGAACGCTCAGATGAACAAAGCAGTAGACTGTTTTCTGGAAGATCACACTCTCTCTTCTAAAGACCTCTGTACAAACTCCTGAGTACACCGAGGCCTCTGTGACATGAAGACCACACCGCTCCAGGTCTTCTTGGTAGAACATGATGTTTCCTGTCTCCAGATGTTCAAACGCCAGCCTCCCCAGCTTCAGAAGAACTTTCCTGTCAGCCTCCGTCAGCTCCTGTGGACTCGTCTCACGTCCCTCATCGTACTTCTGCTTCTTCCTCTTTGTCTGAACCAGCAGGAAGTGTGAGTACATGTCAGTCAGGGTCTTGGGCAGCTCTCCTCTCTGGTCTGTAGTCAACATGTGCTCCAGAACTGTAGCAGTGATCCAGCAGAAGACTGGGATCAGACACATGATGTGGAGGCTCCTGGAGGTCTTGATGTGTGAGATGATTCTGCTGGACAGATCTTCATCACTGAACCTCCTCCTGAAGTACTCCTCCTTCTGGGCGTCAGTGAAGCCTCGTACTTCTGTTACCCTGTCGACACGTGAAGGAGGGATCCGATTGGCCGCTGCAGGTCGGGAAGTTATCCAGACGAGAGCCGAGGGAAGCAGCTTCCCCTCGATGAGGTTTGTCAGCAGCGCGCTGACTGATGACTTCTGTGTGACATCAGACACGACCTCATGGTTCTTGAAATCCAGTGAAAGTCTGCTTTCATCCAGGCCGTCAAAGATGAACAGAAGTTTACAGCCAGCGAGCTTCTCTGCTGTCACCTTCTGTAATGTTGGATGGAAAACATGGAGCAGCCTGAGAAGACTGTACTGCTCATCTCTGATCAGGTTCAGCTCCCTGAACAAAAACACAACCAGCAGACGGACATCTTGGTTTTCGGAGCCCTCGGCCCAGTCCAGAGTGAACTTCAGCACCGAGAAGGTTTTTCCAACTCCAGCGACGCCGTTGGTCAGAACCACTCTGATGCGTCTCTGTTGGTCAGGTGAGGCTTTAAAGATGTCGCAGCACCTGATTGGATCGTCATGGAGGGCCTCCATCTTGGAAACTGTCTCCAGCTGCCTCACCTCATGTTGGGTATTAACCTCTTCACTCTGTCCCTCTGTGATGTAGAGCTCAGTGTAGATCCTGTTGAGGAGGGTTCCACTTCCTGTTCCATCACTTCCTGTTCCATCACTTCCTGTTCCATCACTTCCTTCAGTCACACGTTCACATCTCCTCCTCAGACTGATCTTGTGTTCATCTAAAACCTCCTGAAGACCAACTTTCACTGAAAAGAGACAAATGTTGGAGAAACTTTGACAATCTGTGGATTATTTTCATGATCAATAACAATCATCAGTATCAGAAGATATAAAGTTTGAGTGTCTTCAGGTCTTTTCATTGACTTTGTGTGTCATCGAGACAATCTAGTAATTTGTCCTGGTGTTGGTCTGATGCCTCCTGAGTCTCTAAATAAATGTAGTGACATGTAGAAGGCGAGATGTTTAAAGCAACATGATGTAACTTTGTGAGGTTAAAGTAGCAGCTTCAGAGCCGTGTTGATGGTCCAGTGTGTTGTAACAGGTGAACGGTGTCTCTGTCACTTGTAGGATCGCAGCCTTACATACGTGTTGACTTCAACACGCAACATTGTGATGATGTCATGAGTTGTGTTTGTAGTCAGCGCCTATATTACGTCTGACAAACTGTTACACACCTGGGATTTGTTTTTACTACAGTGGTGTTGCACTCACAAACTGTGGGGGGCGCCAAATCACACAACATGACAATTTCTACATAATGTGGCTTTAACATGTTCAGACGTTCAGTCTGACTCGGTGCAGTTTGTCTCTGACTGTCTGTCCACAGTCCAGCTGTTGTTCTGGGTCTCACCTCCACACTGGGGACAGGAGGAGTCTCCTGGTGAAGCAGACTGGTCCCAGTCTGAGGTGATGCAGCGTCTGCAGAACCAGTGTCCACAGCTGGTAGAGACCGGATCCTTCAGGACGTCCTGACACCGAACACAGCAGGTGGGCTGCTTCTTCACAGAGACATGACTCCTCTTCCTCTCTCTGTGAACACATTTCTTTATAACTACAGTGATTTGATGATTGTTGTTAGAAACATCAAGATCTGGTCGACACTGTTGAGAAGCTCAGACGGTCACAGAGAAAAGTCAAAGTGTCGATACTTTTCAGCTTGAATTCAGCATCAGTCTGTCATGAAAATGATGTGTGAAGATTATCTCTCAGAACAAAACGTGTCAGTATCATAAACTTGTGTTTGTCACAGACATTATTTTCTGCAATAATCCAAAATCCAACTCAAACATCTCTCAGGCTTTTTGTGGAGGGAGCCAGAGCGATGCTAACTTCAGGGTCAGCCTACAAAAACACGTCATGGTGACACCAATCTATTTCATCCTGGTGAGATGTGTTAGTGTCCTCCAGGATCTGACTGAGTTCAGACATGTTAGTGTTCAGGAGACTTTCAAAGAGTTTCTGTTAGTGTGTCTTCAGTCCTGGAGCCTGATGTTACTCTACAGCAAAACATTACCAGCAGACACTCAATGAGTCCGTCTCAGTCCTCTTACTTTGTGTCTGATGGTCCAGGTTCAGTACTTAAGTCTGGAGGTTGATCTCTGGACCAGTCACTCTTCATAGAGGGACAGATGGATCCTGGAGACTCTGCTCTCTGTCTGCTGGACTGAACTCTGCAAACACCAACATGTTTTTATTCACATCACATGAATCCTTCATCAATAAAGTGATTTAAGAAGCTCTACATACACAAACTGCTGCTGCTGTCCATAAAAAGGAGGTTTAAAGTTTCTGTTTGTCCTCTTAGATCAGATTACAGATTTATAGCAGACACACAGAGGAACATGAGGCGTCAAGAGTCTTCAACATGGACACAAAAGACATTTTAGTGGACATTTGAAGACATGAACACAAAATCAACTAAACAAAGATGTGATCATCACTGAAAAATGAGTCATATAAATGAGTTAGTATCAGCTGTCTTACTTTGTGTCTGATGGTCCAGGTTCAGTACTGAAGTCTGGAGGATGACCTTTGGACCGGTCACTCTTCATAGAGGGACAGATGGATCCTGGAGACTCTGCTCGGTCCTCCTCTTCCTCCACACAAACACTCATCTTCAGGTCTGAGAGGTGAAACATGAACTGTGAGCTCAGAACACAAGAACCAGGAACAAGTTTGTTAAACACACACACACACACACACACACACACACACACACAAACACACACACACACACACAGTGTACAGCACCACAGAGCGGGTCAGGGTTCTGGTCTTCCCCTCTGGGCTCCTCGTCTTTAGTTACAGCAGTTTGAATGTGTGTTATTCAGCCTATCAGGACTTTGTGTCCACAGAAGAATCAAAGTGTTGACTTTATTCTAACATGTGTGTCCTCTACAGTCCACAGAGACAAACGGACTCACACTCTCACAGTAACATCACAAACACGTTGTTTTAACTCACCTGCTTCACACTTTAGCTCTCCTGCTCCGTCTTCTTCTGTCTGTTCTCTCTCAAAATGGAGTCTGAGGACTGAACACTTTCACTTTCAGCCTCCTTCCTGTTCATGAGTCTGGGTCACATGATCAGTGGTGCTCCTCGGGGTTCTGACTTCTGAGCTTTGTGGGTCTAATAAGGAACCGGGACTGACTTGAGGAGCGGAGACAGATGACTAACACCGGCATTAAAGGCGTCTCCACATGGGACTGACTGACCTCTTGTCATCGGGTCTCTGTGCAGATATACAGCTACATCTCAGTGACGACACGATATCACAGAAAGACTATAATCATGTGTAACGTTTGCCGAATTAACAAGCAGGTCCAAACAGTCCAGAATGTGTTGTACACAGCATTTCACACAGTTCACACAGTTTCTCCTGACGCGATGACTCCAGAAAATGAGCCTTTCTTAAGGGAGTCTGGTGACGCTGGAGTTTGCCTCAGATTCACAGCTTGTTATTGACCAGTAGATGGCGCTGTTCAGTCACGTTCAGGCCAGTTCATGGACTGGAACCCGTCATAAACATGGGGAGATGAAATGAACCGGTCTGTAACTGGTTTACAGTCCTGAACTTTGATCATTGAACCTCCAGCATGTTGCTCTTGTTGTCGTTGCTGCTGGTGAACTGAGCTCCGGCTCCTCGGAACCGGCTCCGGCTGGACTTGCTCCCTCTTCCGTCGCCTTGCAGCAGCAGCACCGTGTAACCACTTTCTGATATCCATTTATATTTTTAGCAAATGTTCGTTGGCGTGTGTTGGCTCGCTGTGAGCTCCGTGCGCGCTTATTTTGACGTGATGAAGACGTCAAGTTGACGTCATCAAGCCTTCAGCTCATAGGTCAACAGGTCAACACCTGACCAATGAGCACACTACTGACCCAAACTGACTGTATGCAAATGATCAACACTGTTTTTGTGATTATTTTGTTTTTATTATATTTTAAATCTAATCCTCACGGTATAGTGACAGGAATGAATATATTAACACACAGATTAATAAAATATAAAGTTCGGAACCAGAAGTTTGGACTGCAGGCGGGTGAGGGCGGGACAGGGGGGGCACAGTAACTTATTTGGGGGGGGGCATAAATACAAGTTCATGCAGAGTTGTAAAACACTTGACTCATAGTAAACGGTGTCGTTAGTGCCGTCACACTGTAGAGCTGCTCCTGTAGATCAGCAGCTCACAGAACTGAACCAGAACTGCAGCTGTCACTATGAGCAGAGTTATTGTGACGTTCATCTTGTTTACAAGCTTTTCTGAGCCCAGTTGGCTCCATGCTGGTGTTGGTTCTGGTGCTGATGAGTTGATGTAGTTCACTGAGCGCTTTAACACAAAACTACGTGAGGTTTGACTTTAACACAACAAACTGACAAACATCATGTGACTCATGACCCAGTTCAGCTGGATCAACATTCGTCTCCTCGTCACTGAACAGTTTCTCTGTGATAACGTCCGATGAGGTCCACAGGAAGGGGCGGGGCTTCAGCTCATTAAACTGAATGAAATAAATGTAATTAATAATAAAGGAGCACGAAGTTTACTGATGAATCTCAGTTTTAAACTTGAGTCAGAAACATTAAAGTCTCTGTAGTTTTCAGGTGTTTTAGTGTCAACAGGACGATCGTCACGTCTGAAAACAGGAAGTTTAAAGTCACAAGTTGTCCTTTTTTCAGGTTTTCTGTCTGTTGTCCTGCTGCTGTGTACCTTAGCCTGACCTTTGACCCCACTGCAGGATGGACCCTGACGTCTGAAGCTGCTGCAGCGTCTGTCCACACGGTGGCAGCGTCCTCTCAGACATGGAGGTGGAGCAGCTGGTGGAGAAGCTCACACAGACAAGATGTTTGAGTTCAGTAGTTTCACCTTCATCACGTCAACATGTTTCACATCCTGAGCAAATATACAACATGTTTAGTTTCACATGAAGTCAGCAGCTGGAGCCCAACATGACTTTAGTCACATGATGATTGGTGCTCTTTTGCTTCATGTGCAGTGATGACAAGTAACTAAGTAGTTTTACTTAAGTAATGTGCGAGAGTATAATGTTGAGGTACTTCACTCCACCACATGTTAGAGACTAATATCGTTCTTTGTACTCCACTACATTTATTTTTGATAACTTTAGTTACTAGTTACTTTACAGATTACATTCTGCATCAGAGCCACATTTTTAAATAAATTAATTTATTGACACAACTTTGATTCTGATCATCAGGAAAATGCTGAAAATCAAACCAATAATCAAACTAAAACTAATAAATTGATTAATAAATACGTCAACATGAAATTAAATGCACCAAAAATAATACGTGAAATAAACGTAGGCATTCATTAATTTATAAAAGGTGACGTGACATGATATTTGTTTTAATTTTATTTTTTGTGTTGGAAAATGCAAAAGGAGAAAAATACAGAAATATACAAGAAGATTTTAAAATAATTAAATAAATATATAAAATGAATAATTAATGTGAAAGTTAACAAACAGGGGAATTATTACAAATGTTAATAAATACAGAGGTGATTTACAACAGAAATATCAGTTATGTCACATTTTATAAATTAATGAATCATCTCTGGTGCATTTAATTGGATATTAATTTATTTATTGAGTCATTTATTCATATTATTTACCAGTATAATAAACACCGTGCATGTATAGATACACATATAAACTCTTTTGATACTGAAGTACATTTAACATCAGATACTTTAAGACTTTTACTCGAGTACTTTTCACTTTTACACAGTAATATTTTAGCCCATTACTCGAGTATGACTTCCGGCTGCTGGTTACAGCGCTGACTGTTAGCTGATGAACAGTTAGCTGCCCAGTTAGCATTTAGCTCAACCTTCATTAGTAGGTCCAGTTGTGAGCTGCCCTGTGCTCCAGTGTGCCAGCAGCCTGTGAGCTGGTGGAGGCTCATCCTGATTGGCTGCGGCTGATTAGCAGGCTGCATGCTGGGAGCCGGCTGGTGTTACAGTAGGAGAGGTGGAGGTGCTGTGGAGCTCACTGGGTGTGTGAGGGAGCAGCAGTGGGTGGCTGCAGCAAAGACCTCACTCAGTGATGGAAAACATTCTTCTCAATGAGTCACAGTCATAAACATGTAAAATCATTACAAATAGATGAAGACAGTCCAAGTCTGAGCTGACTTCACCCGGCGGTATGTGCGGCGCTCTCCAAACCAAACAGCACAAAAATGGGACTCGGCCGGTGATTCTGATGCTTAATTAAATTCTAATACACAGCCGCATGTTTATGAGCCGGATCCAACTATTAGTGCTCGCTGAGCAGCAACTTTTTCCATTATTTGTGAGCAGCTCTTTAAAGAGCACTTCAGACAGGAAACAGGTTACAGCTTCAGAAATCAGTCCCACACAAAGACGCTCAGTATACGCTGCAGATTTTTACTGTGGGAATTAAAAGCCTGTTTAGAAATACGTCTTCGCGCTCTGCACACAAAGTTTAAGTTCTTCCCAGTGGAGCTCATTGTGAACGCCGAGTCGCCAGAAACTCAGAGGCCGTTAAATAAAACTGGCTGAGCGCTCTGCCCGACGTGAATGTTTGAAATACTGTCGACTTCCTCCATGAAACATGAAGCACGGGCCTGTTGGAGGGGGCCGCGCCATTGTTCAAAGACCTGCCCCACTGGACCCAACACAAAGGCCCGCCGCTCCGATGCACAGGAGCCACAGGACGGGTGGAGACTAACCCTCCCTGCGTTATTCAAATATAACAATCATTTATTTAAAGTTTATTCTCCCGACAAACAGCGGCAGCATCTCACCAGAGGAACCCTGATGTTGTTCCCAAAAAAATCTAAATAATGGGATATTTCCACGAAGCTAACGCTGTCCTCTGCTGTGTCGCCTCACGTGCACACTGACGCTGTAGGTTCACCTCCAGCTGAGCGGCAGAGAAACTGACACAGACGCTGCAGATTTGATCTGATTTTTGTGGAGACGAAAGGAAAGACTTTTATGAAAAACTAACTAAATAACGGATTACTTGAGTTGCAGAACTAACACGTTACATTACACATTACAACAAAAAAGTAATCTGAGTACTTTAACAGATTATATGTCAATTTTTTAGGTTATCAGCAGGATGTGACGCATCACGCTGAAGAGACATCCACTGAAGTTAGCATGCTAACCCCGTTAGCCCTGTGTGGGTCCAAAGCTCCCGTGTGCTCACAGTTTTGACCACCTGCTCCATTGCTACCTGCGCTAGCTAGCTAATGGCAGCTACTGTTAGCAGCATTTGGCGCTAACTCTGTTGAAACACTGTTGAAAATTCAATCAGTGTTTCCTTTCTGCCCCGACCTGCTGCTCAGTTTCAGTGTTGGGTGCCGCTGCTCTAAGTAATGAGATCATACAGTGAAGAGTGATTAATGTTCTGGTTGGTTCAGATCACTGTCATCAGCTCACAGGCCCGCCTCACTTCATATTTCTGGCCACTGATTCATCTCTCTGGTCAGCTTCAGAACAAACGCAGTAATTCTGCCATCACGACGTCTTCGTACTCTCTCCAGACAATAATCCTCTCCACCTCCTTCAGCATGTTCGACCCGGTCCGTCCTCATCTCTTCCTGCCAGCTGCTTCCTGAAGCTGCGACAGTACGAGTCTTTATGCCCTGTGGACTTTGAGGCTTGAGGCTTTGCCGCCCGGTGCCCACAGAGAGTTCTTGGAAGGCCGGGGATCCACAAAGCCTCCGGGCCGCCTCAAGCCTTCGGCGCAGGCCACAGACGGTGAACCTGGCAGAGAATGAGACCAGACTGTGGTCAGGTCCAACCCTCAGAGCCGGAGTCAGGACTCCCCTCTGAGTGAAGCAAGTAATCACGACGTGACACTGAGCGACACTGAGCACTGATCACAGATGTGCAGCCTCATTTACAGACCAGAACACACCTTGAATTAATAATTAATAATTCAAATGACAGCAAACTGAATCAAGTCCTGTGCCGCCATATTGGAGGCCTTCAGTCCGTCTCCTGACTGTCACAGAGTCTCGGATCAGAATAAAAGATAAAACCAGAGAGCTCGTCTGAAAGTTCTCCTGATCATCTCCTGATCATCTCCTGGACGATCGCTTCCTCCCACAGAGAAAAGACAGAGCCGCTTCGAACACAAAACCACCTTTCTTCAGTGGAGTAAAAGCCGGCTCGGATATCAGGAGCGCGGCAGAATCCACAACCTGCTGACTCAGACTGCAGGCGTTTGATTGACTGGCCTAAAGTTTGCTCAGTTTCCTCCAGGAGGAGAGCGAGGCCGGGACAAACCAGGACTGAACCCAGACCACGTCTACGTTCTGCTGCAGAGGAATGTGCTAAAAGCTCCGTCCACACCAGCCAAACACTTCTCCCTCGCATTAATGTTTCTCAGAACCTCCCACGAATCTTCGGACCTGCCGGTGCCAAGACGACATGTAATCACAAAGATCAACAGACCCTTAACAGCTTTTACAGAGGATCACCATGACCAGCTACAGGCCAGCTTTATAAAGAGGTGGAAACACACACACACACACACACACACACACACACACACAGGGAGAGGCTTCAACAGTCTGAACAGCAGCTACAGTCAGGCTGGATGGTGACACCTGGTGGTCAACACTTCATAATGCACCTGCAAAGACTGAAACTCTGTGGGTCACGTCAACCGTCTGGACCCGGACTCTTCATCTGGGTCAAGAAAAAGCACCGTGACTCTGCAGACATCAAGATGAATTAAGTGTTGTTGTTGACTGACTCTTTAGGTTTTGATTTTTTTTCCATAATTCAGACTTTAATCTCTGAATTAATTTTAAGAAAAGTCTGAATTCTGAGTCTCGAGGTCTTTGGTCTCTTTACGGAGCAGAAGTCAAAGTCAGCCTCCTCTCAGCTGATTAGTTTGCAGCTCCTCTTCTTGCTCCTCTGCCTCGTACAGCCTCTTCTTCTTTGGTGGCCTGGAACGTTTGTGTTGTTCAGGTCTGCCGGACGCTCGCTCACACTTCAAACGCCGTCCGGTTGTTGTTGGAGGGACTTCAGCTGGACGCGTCCCGCTCTGCTAGCGTGTCTGCTGTTAGCAGTTAATCAATGCAGCCTCGTTACAGGAGAGGATGTTGGTTTAAAGACGGAAACAGTTAAGTGCAGCTCGTTAATCCCATTAACGTGCGTGAAAGTGTGTGTTTGTTCTGCTAATTGGGCTGAATTATTCAATTTGGCGCTGATGTTTGGATAGCTAATTTGTGGAGGACATTTTCCATGAAGAGAAGAAAGACAGAGTTGGTGTCTGACGCTGGAGTTCAGAGAAAATAAACCAGATCATCAGACAGAGAAAGAAGCTAAATGTGGTTCATGCAGCATCTGTAAGTGACAACCGGACAACATGCAGAGACATCCTGCAGTGAAACACGTCAGGCACCTGCAGAGGACGATATGAAGAAGTTATTTAGACGATTAGATCTCATATTGATGAGTTTGTTTGAGGACGCAGCTCTCACGCTAACAGTTCACGATGATATGTACATGTATCAGTCTCTGATGACGAGAGACGGATGTTACGTCTGTTTATGGGAATCAGAATAAAAATGAATACGTTTGTTTTAAATACAGCAATTCACCAAACAAAGTAACAAAGAGCTTCACCTGGTCTCATCAGGAGGAGACATTTCAGGAGGCAGATATGGAGGAAGGATGAAGGATGGACAGACGGACGGGGGACAGACGGACAGACGGTCGGCTGGTTGTTGGTTATTTATAAAACTTCCTAAACGTACGTCGGGCAGAGAGTCATGACTTTGTCTTTGTTGGTCCATCTGAAAGTCCAGACTGGACTCAGAGGACAGTGTCCACCACAGAGACAAAGGGACAAACAGCTTCTCATCAGTCCATGCTGAACTGAAGGGTCCACAGACAGAGGACACGGACGCCTCTGCTTCCTGGTCTCTGCTCTCTCCACTGTTCTCACGGACCAACACAGGAAGTCAACTGGCTCCAACGTCCTCAAGTTTTATTTCAATTAGTTTGTTGGGTTGTTTGTTGGTTGGTTGGTCAGCGGGGGTATGCACTCTACAGAGAGCCATTCTAGTTCACACATGGTATCATCTGTGATCAATCTGAGACGTCAGTGAAGAATTTCCATTCGCAAAACTGAACACACAAACAAATAAATTACTGAATGTAATACAGAAGGAAAACTACAACAGGAACTATAACGGAGCTGAGTCCACGCTGAGGTAAAGCACGTCTGATGACTGATGATCAGTCAGAGGTCCGTGTCAGTCCGACTTAATGGTCTCAGAACAAACTCAGGAGTTTTGGACCTGCTGATTGATCCTCAGGTCTCTTCTGTCATCACTAACCAGGTCGGGGACTGATGTAATAGCTGATCTTGGATCTGCGGTCTGCTGGTTTCTCAGTGGTCCTGCACGTCCTCCCTCCGGGTTCATTCAGTCAGGGTGAATAATGAAGGACGGAAACGAGCCATTTGTCCTGAAGGGATCCTGTAAAACACATCCAGTGACAGGAGGAGGGAGGACGCAGGTACTCTGACTGTAGGAGCTTTGTGCTGTTCAGCGTCGACATGAAGAAAATCATTTGAGGAAGCTAAAAGTGGAAATAATTACACAGGAGTCTGAATTTTCTCACGCCTGCAGCCCGCACACGACTCAGAGAAAACACCTCCGACCTGCCGAAGGCTGCGACTCAAGGAGATGTGTGGCTGACTGAAGGGAGACGTGGACCTGCAGAGGCCTCAGAAACATACTGAATGTACTTTACATTTCATCCTTGTTCACCTTTAATTACCTGACATGGAGCCAGACCTCAGTTTCCTCGAACATTGAAGCTCTCTGAAGATGAATCCTCCTCTGGTGTCACCATCAGGACAAAAGTTCTCCTCTAAAAGTTAAAGGTGCATTTCAAGTATTAAAATAATACTTCAGTAGTAATCTCGCAGTACACATGTGCAAAAATAACATGTCAATAGTCGACAATACGTTCATAGAACATTTAAAGTATACTTGCAGTATAAGACTGTTAAACTGGTAGTTAACTGAGGAGACACTTGAAGGAGCACAACGTTTATTATTCTCTGAGAAATTAATGAAAAACTGAACTGCTTCAGGCTAATTGTGTGTGAGAGATGCAGCAGACATCAGCTCCTGTTTCATAAACAACATTTTCTCTGAGTGGATCCTGGACTGTTCAATGTGAGTCTGTAGTCTGATCAACAGAAAGCTGACTGATGTTCTGCGTCTGTTATCTGCACTCAGTGTTTCTGTCTTCGCGCTGCTCGTTGGTACTTCGTGTCCCATGTTGACGTGTTGTCAGAAGTCACAGCATCCTGGAGCCGAGCTCGAGCCTCTCCCTGCTCACAATCAAAACAAGGAAGAGAAGCTTTCAGCGCAGAGCTCCACGCCCAGAGAGAGAAACCCGAGCCGGGGTGGATCACACACACGACGTCCTGGAGCCTGGAGGACGGCTGGAGGAGCGAACGCTGACATTCATTACAGCTCTGCACAAAAACAAACAGACCGCTCGGCTACGACCGGGCCAGAGTTTAATGTTGATCCTGCTTCTCGATTCAAACCTGAGATCCAATCTGGACTCGTATCAGAGCTGGAGATTAATCCACAGACTGGATCTGTCACCAGATTTATAGACGTAATCCTGCAGCATCTTTTCCTTTCACCTTAAAGTTTTCACCCATAATCCTCTTTGTGTCTCGTCCTCAGTCGATGGTCGTTTCTCTCAGCGACGTTTTGGATTCGGCACCCTTCAGTTCTCGTCTCAGGGTGAACAAGGTGTCTTTGTGGATCCACCTGAACCGGGAACCGTACGGGTTCTGATCCATGTTGATATGATCAATAGAGTTAGGGTCGGGTCTGCTTCTATTACCTGTCCTGTGTGTGTGTGTGTGTGTTGGCAGGAGGTGAAGGGTCAGAGAGCAAATAAGCAATGCTAGCATTAGTAACCATAGCAACAACAAAGCCATCATTGTTATAGATCGGCTGGAGACGAGCATCATCAACAGCGAGCTCAGACGAAGATGTGAAAAAGTAAAGGAGGAGCTGAAACCAACTGTTTGTCCATCATGAGCCTCAAGTGTTGACGTGAGGAGAACACGAGGCCGTCAGACGTTAATTAATCATCAGTCATCAATCATTAATCATCAGAGTACGGCGACGGTGTGTTCGGTTAACTTTGTGTGAGCTCACAAAACGACCCCCTGTCAGACGTGGTGTTAACCATTTAATGTATATTGATGTGTTTCCTTGTCAGTCCTGATCAATATTCTAATCTATGATCGACGACCTCTGCAGTCTTGTTTAGTACTCGAGAGGACGGCATCGTTGTATTTACTTTAGGACAGCTTCAGGATTAAAAGGATCTTTAATATAAATCGGATTATTCATTTTGGGACATTTTGTAGGAAAGATAATAAAAGTAAAACAACAAATGTGTGGAAGTGAAGGAGCCAGACAACAGTGAGAGCATGAGCAGAAGCTCTGGCCTCAGTTTACCTGTGACAGTCTGAAGGCGTCTCGGGAAGATCTCTGCTCATCCAAACACCTTTTCTATCCTCGCTTTCTTCAGGACGCCGTTAGTCTCCAGTCTAAACTCTCTTCAGGTCCTTTTCTTCATAGACCATTAAATATTTCATTGTGAGGTCACTGCAGCAGAGACCACAGGAACCACAGTCCACTTCCTGCTCGCAGGTAGAGCAGGTATTTCAAAATAAAATATGAGTGTTGAGGTGAATAATTCAGCGATCAGAGAGCGTGTGGAGGAGAGTTACGATGGGCGGAGGAGAAGGCTGGACAGGGTTACAGACAGATTCATTAGACCGTTATGATTTCTGAGAACACTTCGGGAAAACAGCCAAAGAAAACAGTTTGGACTGTTTGTGGTGGTTCCGACAGTTGGTGCTGTCCTCACCCTCAGCGCTGTTACCAGAACTGACTCTGAAGTCATCTGCTACATATCTGATGTTAACGAGGAGGCGGCGATGTCAGACACAGATACGCTATCAGCACAGCTAAAAATAGAAAGATGAGCCACACATCAGAAATAAAACCGACCCAGCGAACAGACGAGCTCATTAAGAGCAAACGAGGATGTTTGGGGTGGAAGAGTCTGTCAGCGCTCCTCGATAATGGACCACGACTGTTATCACAAAGTCAGTTCCACTCGGTGGTTTCTAGTAAAAACTTGAGTATTTTTAGCCTCGACGGCAAACAGAAGCTCGTCGAGGACAAATAAGATGATTTAGAGACTAATTATATCCTCCGAGTCCACGACGACCACGAGCTGCAACGCCAGTGATGCAAACAGATTCCTCATTTCACTTCGTTATTTTTCATGTTGGGTGGTTTGTTGGTTGATTGGTTGGTTGGTTGGTTAGTTAACTGGTTGGTTGGTTGGTTGGTTAACTGGTTGGTTGGTTGGTTACTTGGTCTCATCTTCAGAAGACACAACATAAATGATCATTTCTCTTCTCTTGACTTAACATTTATCTTCGTGAAGCAGCTGATGAACCTTCCAGCAGTCACAGTCTGCAGGAACATTTTACTGCAACGTGTACTTTTACTTTTATTACTTTAAGTACATGTTCCTGATTATACTTGTACACTTTCACATAACATTTCCACTCCTGGACTTTTAGCAGTGACAGAGTATTCTGAGTATTAGTAACTTTACTCTATGGAGGGTCTGAATACTTCCTGCTGAGTGATTTTACTTTGAACTTCATTTTACTGCTGATACTCTTGTACTATTTTGAATGTACTGTAAGTATTGTAAGTATTGTTACCGGGTAGTATCATCACTGCTGTAGATGGTCTCATCAAACAAAACAGCTGAAATCTTGTGACGAGATGAATGAATCCAAAACTAAACTGAGGAATTTAAGTCGGGTCACTTCCTCTGTTTTTCTTTGAATCTTATATTGAAGCACACTGAAGCGGTGATCTTGCAGTAGCTGCTGAAGGCCGACAGAGATGACCTCACCTCGTGACCTCTGACCTCTCAGTCGGTGGGTGTTAGCCTGCCGTACGTGCCTCTCACAGTGTCTGCAGCTGGGTGTGTGATCTCAGCTGTCATCAGCCTCCTCGCAATGATAAGAAGCAGCACTGTGGACGAATGTAAATACACTCCTTATCACCTCATCAACCAATCAAATCAGACTGTTTACCATGATGTCATCCTCAGAGAGGGGGTATTAATAAAGTTATTTAAACCTGGACTCTGTAAACGTCCTGCAGCCGAGGCTGACGGAGGACGTATGTCTGCACTCACCTACTAAACGGCAGACTTACGTAACTTCTTCCACATGTCATGAATGTTGTTCAGGTCGATGGTCTGGGTGGACGTGGACAGGTGGTAACAGGTAGTGAGCGACAGGACGCAGACATCAGGGCTGTGTTTCCATGCTGCTCGGACTCCGTGACCCATCTGGACCAAAGCTGTGTTCAGTTTTTGGGTCACATGAAGCCGAGAGACCTGAATGTGAAGTGCACAGCAGAGAAAAGGAAACATGTCGTGTTTAAAGATTCATGTTTCACAGTTTGATGTCGAGCGACAACAACAAGTTTCATCTCTATTTAATGACACTGTAAGGGGAGGAGGAAGCGGAAGTGCCCTTTAAAGATGTTATTTAAAATATTATAATTCCAGATGGGAGTCACAAACACACTGCACCACTGAGCTCAGAACGACGGATGAATGACGTCGTACCTTGTGATTAACTGAGATGGAAAGCTGCAGGTGTCAGGTGAAGCTGTGTTTTAGCAGTGTAAGTTTAGGGACTTGACACACGAACAAAGGTTTTTAATTGGCTGACTGATCACAGATCAGAGTTCAGAACAAACAGCGACACCCTGCAGCAGCTTTACATCTGATGTAAGTGCAGCTCATGTGGGCAGCGCAGCGTGACGTCTGCAGAGGATCCCCCGCTCCGCTCTGGACGTTATGAATGAACAAGTGTTTCATGTGGAAATTGTTATTCTAACCACATACATAAGTGTTTCAGGGCTGTTATGGAAAAGTAATTGGCGCAATTACAGAGGAGGGGGACATGTGTCAGAGGGTCGGGGGCTTTCCCAGAACACAAAGTTTCCTCTGCAGCGATCTGCAGCAGCAACATGGAAACAACATGCAGGCGTCTGAGTTTCTGTGCAGGCGAACTGCCACCTGAACTGTAGAAAACAAAGATACATCACACGATATTACATGTGCTGCGGTGTCGGGTAAGAATTTTTAATGTGAGGTGGAGTTCATCTGCAGGTTGTCGATCAGGGCTGAAGACCTTGTTGATGGTCTGAAGTATGTAAACAAACTTTACTGAGCGTGGAAATGCTTTAAAATAAAGAAATGTAGAGGAGATGCAGAGAGGAGACATTAATTATACAGCAGATCAGTGAACTTTAAAAAGAGAAGCAAAAATGGAAATGAAAAAGAAATGAAATTGAAAATGATGGAAACTTAACCACTTGGTATTTGACATTTCAAATTTGATGTGAACGACAAGGCTGCAGGGAAACAACTGGACCTTTCAATGTATTCTACAAGCTTCAGGTATGTCACAACTTTTAATCTGATATTAAATTAATGATTCTTTCTCATAGTGTTGTAAAATATTAATCTTTTTTAATTTATATCTCTCCTTTAATTTGAATAACAACCAACATGATCCTCCATATCCAGATGCATTTTTGGATAATTCCAGATGTTGTTCTTGTTTCTGATTTATTCAGGTCTGTCAGTGGATCATCAACACACTGACCGACCACCACAGTTACACTGATCTGATATAAGAGGAGAGGCCCCAAACAAAATAACACTAAAGCTCGCAGCCGCAGACTGAATTCATTTTAGTGTAAAATGTACAAAAACACAGACTCTAACTGTGAGGTACAGAATCACAACATGAGAAGATGGTTATCTCTGTAGTTTGTGTGTTTTGCTTGGAGGTCTGTCCTCACCTCTGATTGGTTTTCCAGACTCCTCTCCCTGACACATGTTGTCGGTCTATGCCTCATGAGTTGACCTCTGACCTCGCCGTAGTCTAAAAATAAACCTGACAGACTGAATAAACATCTGTGCTGCAGGTCCGGATTTGGCACTTCTTACTGTGTGAATGTCGGCGGTGGGAACTGAGCGGAGAAGATGGAAATAAGCCGGATGGACTGACAGATAACAAACTCTGTCTTTGGCGCCATGATTTGTACAAATGGAGATATTCAGTAGCTGCGTTCAGCGCGACTTTAACCTGATGTGGATGCTGTGGGTGCTGACGTGGAGATTTCCAACAAAACAACACAGAGTCGTCTGCAAAAACTCGAATCATAAAGCAAAATGTTGTGATGCACACAAGCAACTTTGCTATCACTGGCTGACGTTAACGACGCTAACACTAGCTAGCTAAAGTTCATGTTGCTCATGCTACGGCAGTAAAGTAGAATCAGCCATTTTTGCTTCTTTTTTTTCGCAAACTGGCAACAACCCAGACTGCTGACACTGACGAAACGCAGACACCACCTGATGCCAACGGTGTTTTACTATTGGCTGACAAATCTTGTTAGCTGGAACCAACTGTCAGATTTCTGACAGGGAGCAAATTCACACTCATAATAATGATTTTAAGGGAAAGATGTTTTCGTTCTGCACCTTAATCACATTTTGAGTTAAACCTGCTTGAAAACTCAACAAACTTGGAACACACATCAGTCGTGGTGAAAATTTACACCTGTTATTGCTCTCTGAGGGGGCGGGGCCGCCCCTGAAACAGTATGAAGGATATTTATGATCATAAATCAAATTAATTAGGTAAAAATAGAAAATGAACAGAGATAAAATAAGAGATAATTATTTGACGGCACTACTGGAAGCAATCAGGCCCAGATTAAACTTATTAAAAGAAAAAGCTAATTTAAAATGTAAAATGAAACCTGAAATGTAAAGTGAGTAAATGAAAGAAGTGAAATGTGAAATGGAAAACATTAAATTGAAAGCTGAAATAATGTTCATGTTTGGTTGGTTGGGTCATTACAACATTGTGTAACTTGTAAAAACAAAGTTATTTCATGAAGCTCTTGAAGCATTAATCCGGTGAAACTCTGCTGCTCGGTGGTTTTGACCTCCGTGGAGGAAAACGAGCCGCGCTGCAGCGTAAATACGGTTTAAACAAGGAGTTATTCTGCTGCAGAAGAAAGGCTCCATAGATTGGTTTACACCTGAACTCCCACATGTGGCTCCTCTCTCTGGATCCACATATTGGCTTTGATTACTGTAATTGGTTCTGAGGCCCAACAGAAACCAGCAGGACCAGTAAAAAGTACCCTCTCACTAAAGCCATTAACCCTGTCATAACGAGCGGGGAGGAGGGGGTGAAGTGGCTCCCAATTAGCTGCGTGAAGAAAAGCCGAGCGGCCTCTTACCTCCATGTTACAGGAAATAAGAGTGGAGAGGACGAGGCACAGAAGAGTGTCTGTAACAAGAAACTGAGCGCCGCCGCCGGCCAATGAAAACACTTTGCCTCATGTCCAAATCAGAACCACATGCAGGTGGAAAGAAGCACAGAGAGCCGTAATAATCAGGAGGTCCTACTTCCTGTCTGCTGATTGAGGGGGGGGGGGGGGCGCCGCTGGGAAAAGAAGCAAGCTGGGGGTCCGACAGCCAATCAGCACGCTGGTAGAGTCACACTAACAAGCCAATCAAATCAGTGTGTACAGTAGCTTGATGTCAGAGGTCAGAGGTCAGAGGTGACGGTCAGCTGTGAGAAGCTTTCTTCTGATGACAGTTAAAGAAGAACCACTGAACTCACCTTCACTCACCTGACGACTGAGGTTCAGTTACATATCTGTGACATCCTGTGGAGATCAGACCCGAAGCAAGTAAACGTGGACGTGAGCGACGCATTATTGGGTTTTTGAGGATGGAAATGCAGTGATATCAACGTGAACACTGGATGTAACTGAGTGCTCAGATTTATTAACCCAAACATTGCAGATGGTGTCGTCCTCCTCTGAGATGGCTGCTCACAACATGAATAACATGGAAGTCGCTCTCCAGACGGCTGAGACGTGACTCGTTTCACGGTCAGAATTTGAGCCATTCGGTCCAATAACATTTGTAAAGTCTAGAAGAGCCGCTCGATTAAATTATTTTATCTCTATTCAAGTTAGCCGGCTCAGTTGGCGGACGTCTCTAGTGAGAGCAACACAGACGATCTGAGTTATTTTTATATGCAGGACGTCGAGCTTCTGGGCTTCTGCTGCTATAAAAGATGCTTCAAACACCAACAAATTCACCACCCGGTGCCTTTAAGCCCTTTTTCCAGCTCCGGTCCTGGGTGATCTGGAGGTGATGTCATGTCAAAGTAAATTTAGCTCCTTGTTGATTAATGAGGTCCTCCTGAGGTATTTCCCCTCTAAAAATACTCCTCCAGGTGGAGTTTGTGATGAGCCGTGACACACAGGAAGAGTCGTGTCTGCCGCTGGAGGATCTGAGTCTGTCTTTAGAAAGAAGAGGTCAGGTTCACCGGGCCGAGGTCGGCCCTCGGCCCTGATCCTCGTTTCTTTATTTGGACCTCACCTTCACTCTGAGGACTCGTGTGTTTAAACGCTGGAGCTCCATTAAGAAAAATAACCGGCTGAGGGACTCCATGTGGTCCTCCACGGTCCAGCAGCTCCTCCACCATCAACCTCGGGACGAGCTGGAGGGAAAAACAATCCATCATCACACACCTTCATCCTGCTGCTTCACAGCTGCTGCACACGCCGTCCTGATGTGGTTTCCATGTTTTGGACGTGCAGATTGTTCCTCCGTCACACCGAAGAAGAGATTATGTGACAACAACACAAACTGGGCGCTCCATGTTTGGACCTGGACATCGTTAATGAGATCTAGATTTCATACTTCAGTATTCATGGATGTCACTGTTGAACTATTTCAACACAAGCTCTAATGTACGAACTGTTTCCAGAAGTCTTGACACAGCTTGTGTCGGAGTTCCTCTGTTAAAACTGAGAGATGCGATTTGTCGCTTTTTACGTTTTCAGTTCAGTTTTAGTATTTCTGGTCGATATCGTACGTTTGTGGACCGGTACCAACCCTCTGACTCACTGCTCACATCTCCCATCAGCTGGAGAAACAACCGACCGACAAGATATTTGCAGGCTGGATTAGAAATGAAGACGTCAGCTTATAAAGTGCTTCGCCTTGATAAACAGTGCAAATGGACACAAAAAGGGTGAAAAGTGGACGAAGCTTTTGGACGCGTCT
>NC_140205.1:924166-1155602 GCF_965226575.1 Pagrus pagrus
AGCTCGGTACCAGTGGCCCCGCTGACAGAAGCCTCTTTGTGACGACTGTCCTTTATCTCGGAGAGAAACTAAACGTGGATCAAACCAGTTTCATGCTTTTCTCTTTTCCAACATTCCCAGTCTTTTCCACTCACTTCCAAACGTCACTTGGCTATTAGCAGCAGGACTGAGGGGCGCTGTGTGAGTCAGGACTCTGAACACTAACATGTTGGCCGTCCCGTCCTGAAACACTCCAACAAACAGCTGCAGCTCATTTTCAGGCTCCTCTAAACAGAGAAGGCCACAAAGATGTTTTCTGCTGATACGATTCAGACGTCTGTGACCCTGATGACTTCAGGAGATCTCCAGCGTCTAAAAAGATTGTTTTAAAGAATCACAGATGATGTAAAAGTACTTTCACAGAGGCTGAAAACCAAGTCAGGACAGAGTCTGAGTGTGCGATGGTATTGGTAGCTAATAAAAGAAAAGCTAAGATGTATTTATAATATACAGCATGAGGAAGTGTCTGCCTTTGTCTTCATGTGAGATAGTTTAAGTGTAACTGTCAGCAGAGTGTCTCAGCGGTGAAGCTGCAGGATGAACAATCTGCCCTGAAGCTCTGAGTTCAACCAACAAGAAGAAAAATCTGCTTTCTCTATTCGTGATGAAGCTGAGCGAGTATTTCTTGGAATATGTGGCTTGATTCTCTGAATCAGAGGAGCAGGTCAGGAGTAATTGTTGTAATTAACTGAATGTAAGTTATGTAAGTTTCTCATCACAGGAGGTCTGAAATGTTCAACAGCTGCACATCTCACATCGTCTCCTCCTGACGATATAAAGTCAGGCTCAGCCATCGTCTCCTCCTGACGATATAAAGTCAGGCTCAGTCATCGTCTCCTCCTGATGATATAAAGTCAGGCTCAGCCATCGTCTCCTCCTGACGATATAAAGTCAGGCTCAGCCATCGTCTCCTCCTGACGATATAAAGTCAGGCTCAGCCATCGTCTCCTCCTGACGATATAAAGTCAGGCTCAGTCATCGTCTCCTCCTGATGATATAAAGTCAGGCTCAGCCATCGTCTCCTCCTGACGATATAAAGTCAGGCTCAGCCATCGTCTCCTCCTGACGATATAAAGTCAGGCTCAGCCATCGTCTCCTCCTGACGATATAAAGTCAGGCTCAGTCATCGTCTCCTCCTGACGATATAAAGTCAGGCTCAGTCATCGTCTCCTCCTGACGATATAAAGTCAGGCTCAGCCATCGTCTCCTCCTGACGATATAAAGTCAGGCTCAGCCATCGTCTCCTCCTGACGATATAAAGTCAGGCTCAGTCATCGTCTCCTCCTGACGATATAAAGTCAGGCTCAGTCATCGTCTCCTCCTGACGATATAAAGTCAGGCTCAGCCATCGTCTCCTCCTGACGATATAAAGTCAGGCTCAGCCATCGTCTCCTCCTGATGATATAAAGTCAGGTGAAGTCTCGTAGTCCACAGAACATTTCTGGAGCTTCACAGTAAAACAGAGTTGCAGCGTTCTGCTGAACACCTGAAGCAGCTGGAGATGATTTAAAACAGTGAAACAGAACCAGAACAAACCTCCACAGGAGCCCGTATCACTTACAGATACCAGCCACCTCAAGACCCTCGATTGATTCATGCATCTGATCCAGGCGACCAACAGCAGATAATGTTTTACTAGTTTCATAAAGTTGCTGCTGTTCAGCTCCAAACTGTTTGTCGCTGGTGTTGGATGATGTTCTGCTGTGTAATCTGAGCTGAGTCTTTGTGTATCTGTAGGTTTTACTTGACCAATTGTTGAGTGAAATCTTCAACATCTCATTTCCTGAGCAGTGTGAGTTCACTTTCCACATGAAGTGGTGTTTCTGAGAGGCCTTCGTGTCCCACCAATCAGAGCTGACAGCCGGCTCGGTCCCGGGCCGCCACTAATGGAGTCCACAATGAAAAGAGAGCAGTGTTTGGTAGCTCTGACCGCACCTCCTCCTGTCAGCCGGCAGAGACAGAAGGTCGCACACAAACAAACCATTTGGATTTCATTTAGATTTACCAGCTCTGAGGAGATCTGAGCAAATCCTGCAGAGGAAGGAAACACGGAGGGACCGGCAGGGTGGAGGTGAACGCAGGTATGAACCAGCCGCTGAGGGATGAAGAGGGATATTTTTCTGACCCGCTCCTTAATTGAAAACACAGGAGAGGAAGGCCGGCCCGCCTCCACTGAGGCACAGACTCGGGGGTTTCACTGGATGACATCATGCAGAGAGGTGAGGCCTCAGGTGGGCCGACAGAAGGTCTGTACGAGCGGGAGGAAGCACTCAGATCCTCAGAGACCAGCATCTGATGTTGGAGTCTCTGGTACGTGCAGATGTGCACGTGGTTCAACATTTGTAATGAAACCGATGGATATTCTTAGCAAGACGTCGGGACATCACCCAGAGATGACTGTGACGGCCAAAACCCGACGTTCTCTGAACCACAACCAGGTGGTCGATGTTCCTGAACCGGAGCATCGACGGCTGTGACGAGACATTTTTAAATTATAAAAAATATCAAATCAATAATCCGTATGTGTAATGCATATAAACGTCCACACGTCATGTCTGTCAGTACAAGTGGTGTTTTTGTTGCTATGAACTTTTGTCCCCTGTGGACTCGGAGGACGGACAGGACAGCTGATGTGAGCTTCAGACACTCTCGCAGGTTAAGGGAGCGGTCTCTCTCCAGCCTGACCTGCTGTGTGAACTTTACATCGTCACAGTCATTAACACAACGTCTGTTCACATTAACACCGACACCAGGCGGAGAGTCACGACCCGCCCGGCCGTTAATCACCCGGCAGGAGACAACGAGGACGAGAATTAAAGTGACATTAAAGTCACTTCTCTACAGGTAGCTGCTGGGACCGATCCTCGCTGCCTCACCTCCAGACAGGAAGTCCTGAAGACGAGGACGCTCCTGCTGTTTGATTGGACCTCACATCCAGACACTCTGACTCGTTGATGAAATGTTAGCTGAGTGTTTGACAGCGTGTGTGTGTGTGTGTGTGTGTGTGTGTGTGTGCGTGCGGCAGTGACTTCCTGTGTTAATCAGTGAAGGCGAACAGGGTCTGAGCTGTGAATTATCAGCCCGCCACGAGGCGTTTATTTATCGGGGAAGTGCGGAGCCACTGGGTGTTAATTTGGCCCCGAGGGGCCGTTTGTAGCGTTGATGAAGATGCGGTGTGAAAAGTTGTTTTTATGAGTCAACAACAGAGGAGGCTGCTGCTGGACGGAGACACACGATGGCTCCTGATGGCATTTAAAGGTTTGATGCAGACTGGCTGTTGAGTCATTTAGTTTGATTAGTTACTGAAGTTTACTTTCACTGTGACTTTAACTCCCTGCGGCTCAGGATGAAACGGACCAACACAGCGCTGCACTCAACATGTTGCTACAGGAGCAGCATTTAGTAAGCAGCATAATGTACTGAAAGTATTAAAGGCAGTGAAATGTCCCTGCAGGCTGCGACTCAGTCATTACAGATGGGATATGCAGGAATCCAGGACCGAACGTAACGTGAACAAAACTGTAAACATGAGCTCGTCTGTGAACGTTCGCGTCACGTCAGAGAGATTTCCTCAGTCGTGGTGGTTTTTAATGGTTTCACCACCAGAAAGAGTCGGACTGCAGGATCGTTTGTCCAAACAGTCAGTTCACTTTACTGTACGTGACACGTCAGCCCTCAGCAGAGACTCTGGTTCTGGTTCTGGTTCTCTCTCTCCTCTCTGTGACGTTGCGTTCATGAAGTAAAGTCCATTTCCCCTCCAGCTCCAGTCAGCAGCCAACAGAACAGAACCTGGAGGTCACCTCCGGGTCACTGCTGCAGTCAGGCTGATCAACAGGACTGAAGATAAATCACCTTTTTAATCCCACAAGTTATAAAGTATCTCTGAGCTCTCCTCCCGTCGGTAAACAGCTCCGGATCAGAACCTGATGAGACTCCAGGTGTTTGTTCCTCCAGGTCTGGATCTGCTCCTCCCGTGGCTCCACCCGGCTCTGTTAACGCTGCTTCAGTCACACATTGTTTTGCTTCATAACCTTCGATATCGTCCAGTTCATCAGAAATCTGCTTCATATTTCAGTGACGACATTTTACTTCCAAATCAAAAATCCTCCTTCAGAGACTGTCGGACTTTGTTCGGATGCTGAGATCGGATCAGGAGGAGTCCGGTCTCCTTTTCCCATCAGTCCCGTCTTATCTGGCTGTTTGTTGTTGGAGGCCCGGCTGCAGGACTGTGTGCACCTGTGGCCGCTCAGCCTGCAGCCTGTTATTGGTCTTAAGACCCGTGGGAGGCGAGCAGTGGCCCGAGCCGGTCCCACCCAGCCTCTCCACCGGGGTGTGCTGATCCAGATGTCAGCGCATACCAGCACTACAACAAAGAGGGCAGGATTTACCTCCAATCCCCCGACCTGTTGACAATAGCTGCCAGTGCTACTGTGGGAATGTGCTCTGTTATGGTGAGACCCTCAACCCATGAGGCCCCTCAGCACCGGGATGAATACGGGCCTCCAGCTGATGTGGACTCACCAGAATTTCAGATTTTTGTGGCTCGAAGACGAGAGCGGCAAGATGTCAACCGAAGTGTGAGATCATAAATAAATGTGCTTTCTATCATCTGCAGGTTTGTTCTGTTTTATCCCTTCGAACACAGTCGTGCCTCATTGATACCGACTGAGATCAGGACGCAGACGAAACCTTCACACCTGCTGATTCACCCGATGAACCGGACTCTGGGTTGTAGAACCGGACTCGACTGTGCAGATATTCATTCGTTGGATAGATGTTTGTTGTTTTGTGTTCTTATACATCTGAGGGATGCAGCTCAGCGTCACATGTACACTGGCTGCATAGTCATACATTTTATATCTTTTCTTATCAAATCAAATATTCTGTTATTGTCATTTTGTTGCTCTGTTCTGTAAACACTACATCTATTTCCTGTCTGTCCTCTGCTTCTTCCTGAGGCGAGTTTCTCCTCACTTGAGTCGAGGGTCTCAGACCAGAGGAGCCCACTGAGGCGATGGGACTGTGATTTTGGACTGTAGAAATAAAGATTGGTTTGATTTGGTTGTGAGGTCACGAGGCGTTGAGGGTCGCTCTGTTCTGTTCAGGGGAAAAACATAAAAAAAAAAGAAAGCAGTTTACAGAGAAGCTGAACTTCAACGCTGACCACAGGAAGCTTGTGGATGGATATCAGAGACATTTCACCAAACATTATAATTATAATGTTCTCCACTGATGATGAAAGTATTGAGCGGTGTGTGTTAGACGATGGCTGAAGACAAAAACTGAAATGTTTCATAATTCGGAGGAGATACTGGCCGTTGCCATAGCAACAATTACAGCTGCTGTTTTAGCGTGAACCTTCTGAATGTTGAGATCTGCCAGTGGAGTTTCCCTGTGTGTGTGTGTGTGTGTGTGTGAATGCACATGTGTGTGTCTGCAGGTGTACATGGCTGGCTGGAGTGTGTATGTTTATGTATGGGGGTGGTGGTGCTGTGGGGAAGGTTTCTGGGTTGATCTGTCCAATCTGTGATACACTGACTTACTGTCCTGGGAAGGGAACTCCAGGCTCGGCTCGGCTCGGCCAGCTTTAGGGCTTAGCTCCTCTAACACGCTCCAGACGCTGCAGGCAGCCCTGCCCTCCAGAGGCCGACAGAGAGGCCTCCAAATGCCCCATCAGCACATCCAGCGCCTGGCTGCTCTCCAGCTCCTCCACACTCTGCTCCTCGGGTTATTTTCACAAGAGGCCGATCCCACAGAGAAGTGACATCTCTGGGTTGGACCAGAACATCTGTTTGTTTACACCGGACTGTGATTAAAACTAGACATCAGTGTCATCGTGGAGAAGACGTGACTCTCGTCTGGGTTGGATTCAAAGTTTTAAAGTTCATCCCTGACCTTGGAAACAGCATTTAAACAAATCTGTGTCCATTCAAGTTCTGGAGCCACTGATTGGATCCGTAATCTGTCTCTCGACCAGAACAAATGTTTCAAAGACAATGCAGCCCACTGACGTCCTTACAGGGTTCAAAATTAAAGTTTCTACAGTGTAATTTTAGCAGTGTAACTTCTTTTCAACTTCACGACGTCTGAAGAACTTCTTGTGGTTCAATTTACTTCATATAACAAAAACTACAGAGAGGATTCAAACCCTCAACCTCAGCAGCTGCATGAGGCCTGTTCTTCACCTGAGGAGCTGTCCAACCTTGTAACATTAGCCGGCCTGATGAAGGTCCGATGACCAGAACATCTTCTGTAATCAGGCTGATAAACAGCAACAAAGACTTCCACTGTGGCTCTCCACTGGACGTCTTCTCAACGTTGTCAAAGACGTCTTCTGGACGTCTTCTGGACGTGGTTCTGCTCAGAGGGCATGAGATCAAAGTTAAGACACACAGTTTCCACACAGGAGTCAGAGGAGCGTCAGGGCAGTCGCACAGAGGTAGTTTCAGCTGTGAGTGCTGTGTCATGAGGTCAGGCTGTGATCTGAGGCGCTGTGAGGATAACATCCTGTCCCTCGGGGGAAGTGTTGAGCCAACACTCACCCTCCGTGCTGTCTGCAGTCAGTCTGGATGTGTCATGTTCACTTCTTGGAAGTCGCTTTTTATTTTCGGAGGAGATGAAAGTTGTGGGTGGCACAAAGGAGACAGGAGTCCTCTGCTGGAAATCACTCACTGAGCCGTGAATCATGATATAACCAGGACGTCACACATTCAGTCGCATCTGCAGCCAGTTTTATTTTTACGTTTTATATTTCATATTTACTCAACAAAAGCAACTTATAATGATCTGGATTTCTTTTTTACCGTTTTAGATTATGAATCTGATCAAACTGAGACCTGAGCTCATGACAGATCTGACTTCAGGCCTGTTCGCTGTTAGCTAGTAAAATTATACGTTCGATAAAACGGTGTCAAGTTGTTTATTTTCACCACAATGAGAAGAACAGTTTATCAGGACTTTCTGTGTTTTCAGGATCGAACAGCATCAACATACATGTTAAAAAATGTCAATTGTGTGTTTTAAATGTAGAGAGTCGTATTAAAGGGTCAGTTAACCAGATTAAAGTATATCTCCTCTTTCCCTCTTTTGGTATCTGGGCTCTTTTTTAACGAGCAGACTTTGTGATATCCGCCTCTCGTTTTCACTGGAGCTACTTTCTGCTGAGGAAATGGTTCCTATTAAAACTCCAAGAAGTCCTCCGACTCACCGACCACGACCCGGCCGTCGGCCTGCTGCTGTGGTCTAATCTTGGATTTACAGATTAATTAATAAAGACTCGTAACGTGAGAGTAGTGTGTCAGGTCGGAGGATGTGTGCCCTTTTCAACCAGCCGCACCACGACGCTGACAGACGCTGTTAGTGTGACGCAGGAGCTCGGCACTGACATTTAAAACGACCCGATCGTCTTCGTACGAAGGCGGCAGCCACCAGAACAGCCGCAGCGATCGTGGTGAAACATATCAGACGACAAAAGCAAAGATACGGTGTCAAATATTACTTTGGTAACAGTGGAAGTCACCCGTAAGAACAGTACTCGAGTAAAAGTCTGAAAGTATCTGATATTAAATGTACTCAGGTATCAAAAGTGTGTACATGTATACATACTGTATATATACTGTATATATACTGTATACTATGCGGAGGACTGATAGTGCCAAAACCCAAAATAAATATTTGAATAAATGACCCAATAACTAAATTAATATCCCGTTAAATGTACCAAAAATTATACTGAACATAAATGTAGCCATTAATTAATTTATAAAATGTGACAAAAAAAATCATATTTCTGTTTTAATCTGCATCTGTTTTTATTTACCTTTGTGTCAGTTCCTTAACTCTCTTTTCATTTGAATGTATTTATTTATTTACGTATCTATTTATGTATTCTTCTCCCGTGTGCAAGATAATACAAACAAATCAAATAAATAAATGAAAGTAAAACATTAATGTGCTGTATAAATACATAAAATGGTAAAACAAATGGGAAAGTCAATAAAAGTAGTTAAATATAACAAATATAAAGTTTGAAAATAAATATTATTTAATGTCGCATTTGATAAATTAATTAAAGCCACAACGCTGCTGTTGTTCAAAGCATCTAGCTAAGTTATCGTTAGCTAGCTCGCTAACATCAGGGCAGCACAGTACGATCAGCTGATCGCTGACGAAACTCACTGTTTCCGGAGTTAAACTCGTGGCTGACAGATCTTGTTAGAAGCTGGAAGTCAGAATTCTGACAGAGATGAACAGAACAAACACTTTGGACCCAACAAACATTTAAGAGATTATTTAATATATAGATATAACGATTTGTTTACATAAACATGTTATCGATACGACCTTTAAGTATTTTTTGACATATTCATGTACTTATTGAGCCATTTATCAATTTCTTTATTTAGTTTAGATTTTTGAGGTTTCAGTCCTCTGAGCGTTTTTGTGATTATTGGAATCAGTGTTTGTTTTTTTTAATCATGTTGCCGATAAAAATGATGCAGCATGTAATCTACAAAGTAACTAGTAACTAAAGTTATCAAATAAATGTAGTGGAGTAAAACAATATCTGTCTCTAAGATGTGGAGTGGAAGTATAAAGTAACAAGTACCTCGAAATGACACTTCAGTAAATGTACTTGTTACTTTCCTTCACTGCTTCTCAGTCATCTTGTGACCTCTCAGATCCAGAACCACTGACCTACATCCCGGTCCAGCCCGTCTGTGTCAGTGCACAGCTCGTTACAGACGTGCAGCGCTCGGGCTGACTGAGTGTTAGCGCCGCGACACTGTCATCATCCGTCACACCGAGTCGCGCTGCCTCCTCTAATTCAGCCGGTGGTTACGTTCCCGTCAGGAGTACAAGCTGTAAAACTCACTCGTGTTTGCCCTCAGTAAATTATACATGTGCAGTATTCGTGCTGTGGTTAACCAGCAATGTAAAATCATTTTCTACCCCAAACCGCCGTGTGTCTGTGCCTCACAGTCCATCTCCAGACTCTCCCCTCACACTGTAAAAATGCAGCACAGTTATTATAACAGCCCCATCACTTTCTGACCCGGCAGAGTTATTTCTCGGGGTATTTGATGCTCAGGAATTCCTGTCAGCTTCTCAGATTTGCATAAGTGAGCAGCCAGCTGAGGCGAAAGGCCTCTCAACATCAGGCTTGGCTGAACAGCATGTGGCTTCAATACAGATGCTCAATTAGGATTTGAGATCGGAGGGCTTACTGGTTCTCTGCTACTCCACGAAACACTGGAGCTGGGTTTGTTTAAATGAGCCAGAAGAAGGAAAACAGGCAACACACATCCAGAGCAGCGAGAGTGGATCTATAATCACAAGATACGACCAAAACATTTTTACTAAATTCATTTTCCATTTGTTTAAAGTTTTTCTACAGCAGGTCCAAACTTAAATTTGACAAGAACATGAAAAACTAAATGTTTGTACACATTTTGCACGGAACAATTTTACACATCAAGTCCAAGATAAAGTTTTACACCATCATCTACTATTTTGTTGCGTTTTTTACCATCAGCAACCCACAGAAACCTCATTAGTCCAGCTTCTTATTGTGAGAGACACACATTTACGACTTCTCTCACACACTGTACACTCAGAAACAGCCATCACACAAAACTCCTCTTTGATTTTTATCTGGACCAACCATCCAACCAACCCTCCATCCAACCATCCAACCATCCATCCAACCAACCATCCAACCAACATCCAGCCATCCATCCGCCCTGCAGTGTGAAACAGTGAAGTCTCAGACTTCACAGCTAAACATCACAGTGAAAACGTGTCTGAGCTTCAGTGAACATTAAAAGTGGCGTTTCCTGAGCAGATCTCCTCGGAGACTCTGACAATTTGTTTATTAAAGTTTATCTAATTTTCCAACGTTGCGGTTGCCAACATGTTTGGAAATAAGCGGTGATGTCAGTGGTTTGTGCCTCTCTGCTGCCTACAATGAGGCCAACTTGGACAGTATGTTGAGGATCTGCAGGTCCAAAGAAAAGCCCAGAGGGCAGCTGAGCAGGCTGCTCAGAGATGATCTGGGTGTGGACCACAGGGTAAGATGTCCTTAACCTATCAGATTGATGAACACTTGGACTGCTCACCTAAGAACTGGTTTGTTTATTGGTTTTGGAGAACCACCCTGGAGTCCTTGAAGCGGTTCCAGGTGCTTCGATTGGGTCTGACAGTGAAACAGAGCTGAGCTGAGAGAATGAGAGAGGGAGCTTTAGCAGAAACTGATGACACAGCTGAGACTCTGCTAATGCTTTAAGAAGGGAAGGATTTGAAAAAGAGGAGAGATTTTCATGTTAAAACACGTCCTACTCTCTGCCCTGTTCCCACTCACGCTGAACCCTCACATTCACACAGTGTGTTTGTCCGAGGCGTGGTCCAGAGCCACGACTGCACCAGAGACATCCGCTTCACTTCACGCTCCGTCCTTTTGACTTGTAATAGCATCAAACAATGTTGTAAAGATGCCTAAATGTAAATCTGAGTCGTCTCCTCGGTGGACACTCTGAGTTAATCAGAAGGGAATCATGTTGGAGGTAAAGGTGCAGAGATCCAACTGAAACCAGAACTTTTGGTTCGTGTTCAAGAAGTAAGAAAAACTCCTCCCCGACATTTATAACAGCAATTATTTCTATAAATTCATCCTTGAAACAGAACAGCCTTTAAAGGAGCAACGTGTGGTTCTGGAGAAGAAGATTTTAATATGTACGATATTAATGAGGTGATAATACAAACGTTTTCCATAAGTGAATAAACAAGCTGGAAAATAAGGTCCCAGAACAATGTTTGAAGCTAGAACGGTGGCAGGGTCCGCCACATAGAAACAAAGCAAAGCAGTATAAAGTGCGTTGTTCTTTAAGGTCAGTTTGTTTAATGGGAGAAAAACAATTTAGTCTCTCAGCATCCAGAACTGTAACACAAACACCACAGCGATGGCGATGCAGCTGGATCTCACCTGGTTGTGTTGTATGTATTTGGAGTCCAGGAGGAACCAACCGGGCCTCGCTCAACAAACGTAAAGTAACAAATCTGATGAAGTGTTCGTATTAACGTTTCCACAAACAGAGGGAAGAGGGAACAAACCAAGCACCCGCCCTACAGACGACACGACACCACTGTGTTAAAGTAAAATACCTAGCAAACAAGATGAGGTTGTAAAAAGACAGAAGTTTCCTTTAGCTCAGTATGTGGAAAGTTTGGATCAGAACCCAAACAGAATTCTAAACTCTCTCCAGTATAAATTCTGGAGGCGTTCCCATTTTATGCATTTAAATGATTAATTGTGTGCAGCACAAAAGAGCGAGGTCCTCCAGCCGGCGGGTCGAGTTCCTGCATCAATACCTCTTTGATTCAGACAGTGGCTCTTTATGGGAGAGCAACTAACTGAACTCACATCAGCAGATACTGTTCCTCAATAAAGGAAATGTTTGCCTTGGCCTTTGTAGAAAAGGCTGACTCCCTCTTCCTCCTCTGACAACCTCCCAGGGAATGTCCAAGTTTACATGACACAAGCAGAGATCTCGCTCCAATCCTGCTCCGGAAAAAAAAAAGAGGGGAGTTTGTTCAAAAGAAGCCGGAGAGCTGCTTCATAAACCGGATACAGAGAAATGTTCCTCTGTGGAAGGAAAAGGAGGCTTCAAAGAGCGATTTCTACGGGGAGTATTATAAACTCTGGAGAAAATGACCACACGCAGCAGCGCTGACCCCAGAACTGCTGAACAAACAGCCGATGCAGCGAGAAAGCAAAGAATTACTTAATTCTCCACTTAAAACATAAACCGTGAAACGGATTATTCCACACAAAGAAGAGCTAAATTACACAGGTATCAGGTCACAGCAGCTCCACAGTTCCCGTCTGATTACTTAGAGCTGCAGCCAGCTGACAATTTACACTCGCTCTCTGTATTTACTCTGTATACGTTTCTCTGTAATGGTTCCCATGCAGTTTGGACTCAAAGACACACTTGTGGAGGAGTCGGAGAGCTGGTTCCTCAGATTCCCACAAAGTGTTGTTCAACATCACTTTGTGGCCTTATCTGAGATCTGGTTGTTGAACTCTGCAGCGGCTGAGGGTAATTTACCAGAAAGGAAAAATATTGGCTGAAGGTATTCAGCTATAATCCAATTTCATGTTCATGTGCACCGCGGCCAAGACCCAGCGTTCCCTCTGCAGCTCTCCTGCTCTGTACATTTCCCCGTATGGAGTCGGGTCATCCCGACCTGCCATGTTTAAAAAGGAAAACTACCCACCGCCTTGTGTTCATGTCACCACAGAGGAACAATGTTTTATTCACATGAGAGTTGTTCTGTTTGCTGCTCCTGAGCTGTGGACATGAATAATGGGCAAGTCTGAAGCCTGAAGCCTGAAGCCTGAAGTCTGAAGCCTGAAGCCTGAAGCCTGAAGTCTGAAGCCTGAAGCCTGAAGCCTGAAGTCGGAAACCTTCACAGTGACCTTTGACCTTCGACCACTCAGATCTAATCATTCATCCTTTAGTTGTTGTGCACGTTTGTTTCAAAGTTGCAGAAATTTCCATTTTCAAGTGTCAACATGCATCAACGTTGCAGAAAAGCAGCATGTTATCTCGAGCGTATCCGTCTGTGAGGCCTTCGGCTGACTGCATTATGATGTTTGAGACGATATAACAGAGGATTTAGGAGCTCATCCTAAGAGAGAGAGAGGACACCACGGTGAGCAGAGACTCTCCAGCCCGCCCTCGTTGACCTCTGCCCGGTGGTCATGTGACCTGGGTGGATCTCACCTGGCAGCCCTCCCTCAGCTGCTCATCCTGACGTCCCACTGATCTCGGCCAGCCGACTGTTTGAAGGCTCCGGAGGAAACAAGAAATACAAACACTGAAACTGAATCTGAGAGTGTTTGGCACCGCGGCTCACCTCCACATATGACCTACTTTTACATGTTCCCTGGCAGCAGCTCATCTGCGGCTCAGAGACACAGCGGTGAAATGTATAAGAGGTACGGCCGGCGAAACAACAGATTCTGCTGAGAGAAGCTTCGTACACCTGCAAACTGCAACAGGCCGAGGTGGCAGCTGTCCAGTGATTGGACGGCTGGGTGTGACCCCCACCAGAGAAACACACCTTTATCTGGTCCATCTGTCTGACCTGAGTCTGACAGGTGGACCGAAGAACAGTCCTCAAAACAGAAATGCACCAAAAGTGCAGTTAAAGCAGCTGATGGTCTAATTCACACGGCTCTCCTGCCTTCAAAAGAAAACCACAAACTAGAATGTCACTCAGTAGAGCGCATACCTCCACCAACAGTCCCCTTTAATTCAATCAAGCCTAATCGACCTGGAAAACTTTCAATTTTAAACCGTCCAGAATAATTTAAGATCAAGGTTCAGTAGCTTTTGTGTAATTCTGCTGACAAACCAACAAACCAACAAACCTACAAAACAACAAACCAATCAAAAAAACAACCACACAACCAAACGGTCCTCAGGCTCGTATAGGCACCGAGAGAGACGGAGAAGGTCTGATGTTAGTTACAATCTGCTCCATTAGAAAACTGATTAATGCAATAAAAACCTGTTTCTACACCCTGAACTGTCCTGAGCTTCTCATTGGTTGTTTCTGTCTGCGTGTTGATAGTTGCAGTTCTGTAGAAACAGGCTCTCTGGGCCGTCTGGGTAACTGGGTCATGATATCTGGAAAGAGACATTGCTGTCGATTTTTCAGTTCCATGTAACTGGAGTGAAGACATCTACACAACCCACTGAAGTGATGCAGGAGGATGAGCAGCACTACAGGTGAGAGGTAATGAGGTGACTGCCCCTTTAAAATGTGCCTTCTTCAGTCAGACGCTGCGGTGCTGTGAAACGTCTCCTCTGATGTCCGGGATGTGATTCAGAGATTGTGAGTGCAGCTCTTGGCTCTCGGCGCCGCTCTGTGAGGCTGCACGCATCAATGTATTTACTGTTCTCCTATGTCAGTTTGGAACAGCGAGGCCACCAGCGACTCGCCAGCTTTACTGACATCACCGGCTAAATAATACCACTTATGAGAATGCAAGCCCCGCCCTGAAGCTGGAGCCGGCTTCCCTGAGCTTAATTTAGCTCTGAATCACTGCAGCCATTATGAAAACGTCTCAAAAGTGCATTCATGCCCCGCTCGCCTCCAGCATCTTACCTCCTTTTTCCACACGACTCCTCGCTTCACTTCAGCCTGCTGAGTCCACAGCACTACCACAACAGAGGCGGCCTGCAGAGGGCAGGGACGACTCTGCATTGTGTCTTCAGCAGGGCTGGAATGTAACTAAGTACATTTACTCAAGTACTTACAGGAAGTGCAAACTAGTACTTTACTTTTCTCTAGTTCTACTCCACTACATGTCAGAATATATACACAATTTATACTGTTTTACTTTGTTTATATGTGAAGGGTCCGCCCCTTTATCTGGACCATCCAACCGACAAACCAACCAACCAACCATCCAACCAAACAATCAACCATCCAACCAGCCATCCAACCATCCAACCAACCAACCAACCATCCAACCAACCAACCATCCAACCAACTAACCATCCAACCAACTAACCATCCAACCAACCAACCATCCAACCAACTAACCATCCAACCAACTAACCATCCAACCAACCAACCAACCAACCAACCGACCAACCATCCAACTAACCATCCAACCAACCAACCGACCAACCATCCAACCAACCAACCATCCAACCAACCAACCAACCAACCATCCAACCAAACAAACAATCAACCATCCAACCAACAAACCACCCAACCAACCAACCAACCATCCAACCAACTAGCCAACTAACCATCCAACCATCCAACCAACCAACCAACCATCCAACCAACCATCCAACCAACTAACCATCCAACCAACCAACCAACCAACCATCCAACCAAACAAACAATCAACCATCCAACCAACAAACCACCCAACCACCCAACCAACCAACCAACCATCCAACCAACTAACCATCCAACCATCCAACCAACCAACCAACCATCCAACCAACCATCCAACCAACTAACCATCCAACCAACCAACCGACCAACCAACCAACCAACCAACCAACCAACCATCCAACCAACCAAACATCCAACCAACCATCCAACCAACCAACCAACCAACCATCCAACCAACCATCCAACCATCCAACCAACCATCCAACCAACCATCCAACCATCCAACCAACCAACCCGTCCACAGGCTGTTATAGACCTTTTTCACGGCAGCCATTTTGACTTGAGATAGTAGGACAAATACAGGTGTTACCAATGATACTAATTAAGGTTCTGTTTCATTTAGTGTAGCAGAGCTTTTCTAATGAGCCAACATGCGCAATAGCAGCACCCTGACTCTGTTTGGCCTGAATGGAATGGAAACTTAATTAGTATCATTGGTAACACCTGTTTGTCTTCTGTCTCACATGTAAAAACTCATGGAACTATGTTAAACTGCATCGTACAATAAATACAATAAATACAACCCTAAAAAAAATCCTATTAAATACAATTGTGAGACTAAACAAACCTTCTGGATCATTGTCAACACATGTCTCAGTAGTTTCACTCATTTCAGAGTTTTATACATTTTATTGTGCTTTTTAACGTCATAATGTTATATTCTGATTTTATTTATGAATTCCTAATATTTACTTTAGTTTACTTAAAGTAACACTGCGTTTCAGTTGGTGGCCTGTCGCTGTAACTTCCAGGACTGCAAACTAAACTTAATGACACTTAAAATCATTTTTAAAAATAATAAATCTACAGAGCTCGAAGGTGCAGAAGTCTATTTTCCTAAGAAATGTTATTATGATTATGAATTAATGCTTTTAAAATGTTGATTGTTGATTGAAATGATTGTTTTTTTTCATTTGAAGGTTCAGAGTGAAAAACACGTCTTGTGTGAAGCTGAGTGACAAAAATACTGATTTCTCTCAGATGGAAAATAAAATAAGGAACTTTTATTTCTCCCACCAGCTCTCAGTCATAAACACAGTTTGGATCAGAACAGAAAATGAAGCACCAGATACATGTTTTCCTTCTCTTGACCTTCAGGGCTTCTGTAGACGAGTAATAAAAGTAGAGTCACATCATCCTATAATGACTCGTATCATAACCAGATAATATCCAGACATTGATCAACGTGCGGTCTCTCCTGTACAACAGCATCAGAATGGACTCGAGGTCTTCACGTTCAGCAGTCACACAGAAACTCTTTGTTGACTGTGTGTCTGCTTGTTGTCGTCAGGCAGGATTGTGAAAGACGAGCGCTTCAGTGCAGTCTGCCGATCACACACAGTGAGTGACTCAGTCCGACTGTAACATGACGTCGCCCTCAGAGACGGACCACACAGGCTGAGAGACGCTTAAAGAGCAGAGAAGAAGAATGTCGGACATCCGCTGATGGAAAGTCAGGCCAGTGAGAGGAGGAGAGTGAGGGTCACCCCGACTGATCGGCTCAGCCTCACCACTTCACTCAGGGTCTGATTAAAGTGGACTCTCAGTGTTGCTGCCTGCCGACTGATGTCCTCCTGATCCCGTCTTCACTGGGACTGAAAACAAGTGGGAGACGCTCTGCGCTGCATCTTTGAAGCAGATGTGAGCCTTCAAACATGATCCCACCTGAAGCCGAGCGCAGCTCTGGGGAATATTCAGGTGGTTGGAAAAGAACATTCTTGGAAATCACAAACTGAAGAGGTGTGAGAGCAGAAGGCGCTGCAGTGGCATTGTGGGTAACCCGGGTTTATTTAGACTGGGTTTGTAGGCCATCACATACCAACAGAGCCTGCTGGCACGAGGCTGCAGAGCTGTGGTTCACAGGTACACAGTCAGATCCACTTTGCTCTGAGAATAATAAATAAAGCTGGTTATCATCAGTCTGCACGTCCATTTTCACAGGATCCTAAAAACCTGAACATTTCTAGACACTGAGTATTTAAAGACATCAGACACTGATTCAGAGACAGTTTCACAACAGAAAGGTTGTTTGAACTCAACTCTTAAAATCACTACATTTCTTAAGGGAGTCTGGTGATGTTGAGGTTACTGGTGACGTCACTTCATTATTTAATCCATGTCCACGACTTTCACTCACAGCAGCACGGTACTTCAGTAAGTCATTTAAATGTGAAGAGACACTGACGTGGTCGCCGTCATTCAGAGAGAATACGGCTAAAAACTATTACATTAACATTAATGTAAAAAATACAGTGACCTCCACACTGAACCCCGGCTACATGTGTTTTTATCTGACGAGCAGGAAAATGTGACTTTGTCTTTAAAAGTACTGGAGGAGTAATTAAAGAGCAAAGAGGGTTTTATTAAATGTGTGAAGTGTTTGATGGAGCTGCTAAACAAAGACAGACGGTATGTTTTGTGTTTTTGTGCAGCGTCCACCTGGTTATACACACAGTGAGATCAGTGTTGTGACTCCTCCCACAAAGTCCTTTCAATCAGCTGACGAGGACACAATCAGAAAACATCAGCGCTGATCAAAGATCTTTAATAAACTGGGAACGACTTTACGAAGCGGGAGCGAGGTGCTGTGGATGTGGCAGCTGCAGGCGGCGTGCAGCCTTTGAAGCAGTGGAAATAAGACTCAGCGGTGCATTTACATCTTCCACGGCCCGTCGATTGTTTGTCTTTTCATCGCATTAATCCCGAGCCTTTCTTCATCTCTGATCCTTACAACAACACCGGCTCTGAGAACTAATAAATGGAAGGGTTTGATTTCCGTCGGCGGTGCCAAACACCACAGGCTCACCTTCACGGTGCAGGGGTCAGGACGGAGCGCTCGGGCCCCTGAAGACCGAGGGGCCGGACCGGGGGCCGGGGGAATGTTTACCCACGGGGCGTTCCCTTATTGATCTTATATATCGGTGCAGGGCGGAGAACCATAACAGATAAGCACAGGGCGAGTGTTATAACACGGATCATGTCAAAGCAGCTCGCTCTCTGCTCCGTCTTTTATTTCTAAAGCTCGAGTCGGATCGACGGACGGTGGGAAAATCAGGTTTTAACCCTGTGAAGTCACAGCTTTCAACAGCCGCTCGGTTCATAATATTTATCAATGAGTCATTGTTTCAGAACAAAGACAGAAACAGCTGAGCGAGTGCAGATCTGCATGCTGAAAGCTACGTGCTCGACATGATTACAGTAAACATGTTGACGAGAAACACTTGTGTGATGAAGATGACGGGACTGATCTCTCCTGTGACACGTTCAATGATTTCTGTGAAATAAACAACTGCTGTCAACTCTCTGACTTCATGACTTCACTCTGCTTCTATCTACTCTGTTATTTAGATAGCCTAGCATACTAGCTTAGCCTCTAGTCCCCCACAGCTAACGCAACCTCGCTAACTGTATTATGATAGTTTGTTCTGTTCTGCAGATCTTATCCGCCTCTTCTAGAGAGACCTGAGAGAGAATACAGAGCAGAGAAGACGGTATTTTTAAAAGATTTTGTAGAAACAGATGTTCACGTTACAGCTGCTAAAGAACAAATAATCCAACCAAGTGAACAGCTAACCAACCAACCAACCAACCAACCAACCAACCACCAATCAACAAACCAACCAACCAACCAACCAACCACCAACCAACAAACCAACCAACCAACCAACAAACCAACCAACCAACCAACCAACCAACTGAACAGATAACCAACCAACCAATCAACCAACCAACCAAACAATCAACCAACCAACCAACTGAACAGCTAACCAACCAACAAACGAAACCAGATGGGCTGCACGCTAACACTTTTTATTCTAGCAGCTCCAGTGAAGACTTCATGTTAAGAAAGGGTGTAAATCTGGTCTCCTCAGATCAGGTGGTGATCTCTGTGATCACATGGAGACTACGAGACTTCACCTGACTTTATATCATCAGGAGGAGACGATGGCTGAGCCTGACTTTATATCATCAGGAGGAGATGATGGCTGAGCCTGACTTTATATCATCATATATTTATTATTCATATATATATGATCATATTTAATCCCTGCAGCACCAGCTTGCCGTCGGCTGAGTTAACAGCGAGCTGACTGGAGGTGAAGACGAGAGTAGTGAAGCTGCGTCTCCACCTCAGTGCCTCTGATTAGAGTTTGAGACGACGATCGATGGGCAGCTCCGTCAAACATGACCTCACGACTGAGCGGAGGATTTCAGAGATGTTCATCTGTATCCTGGATCACGCTTCAGTCCGAAGCCAAACGTGTGCTTTGCGTTAAAGCGCAGACAAAAAGCCTCTGTTCTTCTGTCTCACAAACGTTCCCACGCGTCACAACTGCTGAAACCTCGACGAGATTTCATGAGCAGCTGGAGAGAAATCAGAAAAACAAACGTTCATTACTGAGAAGCTTTGCTATCTTTCTCCAGGAGCTTTGTCCTCAGACAGGTGGAGCGTTATCTAACTGCCATCTTTCTGAATTCCTTCCTGCCGGCCTGTTTGCCTTTCCTTGAAGCGGCTTTGTTTTCTTCCAGAGGAACATCAACACTGGCTCACACTCTGCCATCAGGACCGTTGCATAACGTCTTTGTGTGAAAAGAGGCGTGAGAACAGAACAAAAACAGATAAATCAGAGTCGTTTATTTCTCTGTTTGTCACTGTGTCCTCACAACTCATCAACAGCGTCTCTGCATTTGGTTCTCATGATCTAAAATATGAAGAAAACATGTCAGTCTTCAGCCTGTAGATCACCGCCCGCCACGCATACTTCAAATCCTTCCTCCCGGATCAATCAGCAGGGCTGAAGTGCAGCAGATTAACCGCCGTCATCTACTCCAGAGACAATGACACCAGCAGCATGAAGATGCAGCGTGAGTTCACTTCCTGGTGTTACAGGAGCTGGGTCAGCCGGGACCATCTTCAGGTGGACATCTCATGGTTTAAAGGGGTGAAATGAGCCTGACTGAGGTTCAGTGTCTGACTGGATCTGATCCTGAGGTTCTACAAACTGACCCAGAACAGCAGGATCCACCGCAGGAAGAATGGAGCCAAATGGTGAGGCGTTCAGGAGCAGTGATTTCTGTGGGAGAGAGGAGCTTCTGTTGGTGCACTTTGACCTTTGTGACTCTCAAGATCTTTTACATGATCCTCCCGTCTGTCTTTCCCTCCTTCCTTCCTACCTTCCTTCCTTTCCTCTCTCTGTGTTCGGAGGTACAGTGTGTGTTTTCCAACAGTCAGTACTGTGAGTACTTGAGTACTTTTACCTGTCAGCACTTCTACTTGAGTACAGCAGTACTGTGGCTTGTAATGGAGTATTGATCCGTATCTGTCACAGTGAATCTTCATCTCCCTCCACATCTGCTGGAAACAGACAAACAGCGTCTGAAGAATTTTCCGGAGCGTTTTCTTTCCACAGAATCAGTTTATTTGGAAAGACGCAGGAGGAAGTGAGCGTCCAAACAAAGAGCAGCGATTGTAAATCTGAACCTGGATCCATCCTGCAGGTGTGTGGGCGACCCGCCCGCCCACCAGCCCGCCAGACGAGGCGTGGGCGGAGGTCTGCGTCTGACAGACGGACGGACGGACGGAGGTCTATTTAAGTCAAAAACAGACTCTCACACACACACACAGTTTATTATACCACCCAGAAGACACACACACACACACACACACACACACACACACACACAGAGCAGTGGTAGAAGTACTCAGACTTTTACTTCAGTAAAGTATTAATATAAAGTGCATGATTGGAATATATTGATAGATTATTATTGGATATGATCAGATTAGATCATTGATCAGATGTTATTGGTTAATATTCTGTATGAATCATCTCAATCAGTAAAGTAACTTGTAACTAAAGCTTTGAAATAACTGTAGTGGAGTAAAAGTAGAGCAATCCTCTGTAACATGGTGGAGCAGAAGTGTAAAGTGACTTCTGTGTTTTCAGTAAAAAGTTTAACATCATGAAGTAACATTAGTGTTAAAGCAGTTCTCCTTCATCAGTGTTTCCTGTGCAGCCTCGTGCTCGTGCTCGTGCTCGTGCTCGTGCTCGTGCTCGTCACCTCGGGCTGCTGTGAGCAGATGCAGAAAGTTTCCTGGTCTGATGACGTAATGACCTTTTCATTGTGTCTCGCGTTAACGTCACTGCAGACGGAAACATGGCTGAACAGCGTCTCCGGCATTTGCTTTTGGCGAGCGTTGGCCTTCTGCTGCAGTCTGAGTGACATCCTGACACTCCTGAACGCAACACCGAACCACAGTGACGGATTCAGAGACGACACGGCTCCGGTCTGATACCTGAACACGTGAGACCACTGCTGACTGGCACCTCCGGCACAAACACAACGCAGGAGGAGGAAACATTCAAACATCTTTGTGTTGCACACACGCAGCTGTGGCTGTTTCATAATGTGAAGAAGTGTGTTACGTTTTATTTACTCAAGCTGAGGATGGAAACATCATCTCCTCCTGATGATATAAAGTCAGGCTCAGTCATCGTCTCCTCCTGATGATATAAAGTCAGGCTCAGTCATCGTCTCCTCCTGATGATATAAAGTCAGGCTCAGTCATCGTCTCCTCCTGATGATATAAAGTCAGGCTCAGTCATCGTCTCCTCCTGATGATATAAAGTCAGGCTCAGCCATCGTCTCCTCCTGATGATATAAAGTCAGGCTCAGTCATCGTCTCCTCCTGATGATATAAAGTCAGGCTCAGCCATCATCTCCTCCTGATGATATAAAGTCAGGCTCAGCCATCGTCTCCTCCTGATGATATAAAGTCAGGCTCAGTCATCGTCTCCTCCTGACGATGTAAAGTCAGGCTCAGCCATCGTCTCCTCCTGACGATATAAAGTCAGGCTCAGTCATCGTCTCCTCCTGATGATATAAAGTCAGGCTCAGTCATCGTCTCCTCCTGATGATATAAAGTCAGGCTCAGTCATCGTCTCCTCCTGACGATGTAAAGTCAGGCTCAGCCATCGTCTCCTCCTGACGATATAAAGTCAGGCTCAGTCATCGTCTCCTCCTGATGATATAAAGTCAGGCTCAGTCATCGTCTCCTCCTGATGATATAAAGTCAGGCTCAGTCATCGTCTCCTCCTGATGATATAAAGTCAGGCTCAGCCATCGTCTCCTCCTGATGATATAAAGTCAGGCTCAGCCATCGTCTCCTCCTGATGATATAAAGTCAGGCTCAGTCATCGTCTCCTCCTGATGATATAAAGTCAGGCTCAGTCATCGTCTCCTCCTGATGATATAAAGTCAGGCTCAGTCATCGTCTCCTCCTGATGATATAAACTCAGGTGAAGTCTCGTAGTCCACAGAACATTTCTGGAGCTTCACAGTGAAACAGAGTTGCAGCGTTCTGCTGAACACCTGAAGCAGCTGGAGATGATTTGAACATCAGATGTCTCCATGCAGCTCGTCTGCTGTGATCACAGAGATCACAGCCTGATCTGAGGAGACCAGATTTACAGCGTTGACGTGCGGTCGAGCTACATGCTAACACTTTTAGCTCAGCAGCTACAGTGAAGATTTCAGTTTAAAAAAGGCTGTAAAATCTGTAATTTGTGTATTTTTTGGTAGAAAAAACTGTTTGTATTCATTCATTTGTGTTTTTATAGATCTCAGTCACCTGATAATTCATTGATCAAGTCAATGTTTCAGCTGCTGTAACAATCTGGCAAAAAATACTGTGAAGTAACTCAGAAAAACACTTCTGTTATCAAAACACAGTTTAGTTGTATAATGTCTGTAATTACTCCAGATATCAGTCAATTAAATAAATCTATTACACTATTATTATTATTATTATTATTATTATTATTATTATTATTGTTATTATTGTTATAACTACAGAACCAATACTTTTGTTTCTGCTCTCATTGAATCTAATGACATAAATGTTTTAGTCATTTATAGTTACGGATACTTTATATCTGTGTTTTACAAAAATACAGGAGGAACCTGTAAACTTCAGATTTTATAATCTCTTCACATGTTTTGTGTGTAAGAACTTGGACCTGTAAAGTAACTAAAGCTGTCAGGTAAATGTAGTCGAGTAGTATTTCCCTCTGAGATGATGAAAAGAAAATACTCGAGTAAAAGTACCTCACAGATCTGACAGTCCTCGTCTCTCGATGATTTATGTGAATTCTTTGCATTTTTTGGAACCTTTTTGTCCCTCGTCAGACTCCGTCGGTGTTCCTCCGACCCGCCTCGCCTCGTTAAACACTTCAAACGTCTCGCCGGCGTATAACTGACACACACACACACACACACACACACACACACACACACACACACACATTCCTGCACACAAACCTTCTATTTTTAGGATGTTCACCTCCTGAGACGTGGAGTTAAAGGGTCACCGCTGCCCAGATGTGTTTCCCATCCAGACTGCGAGCAGACGACTCCACATCATGTTTTCTATTTAAAGAGAAGTGTCTTCACCTCACACAGCGGCCTGCTGAGGGCCTCGCAGGATCAGAGCAGCTGAAGCAAAACATCCTGCAGCTTCTGTTGGTCTCTAAAACGCCTGAAAAACACAAGAGAACAAGTCGTTCACAGGGAAAGATGAAGAAGACGACTACGACTGTTGTTTTATCTTTACGGCTTCCTGTCGAGATCCAGGTCAGTGTCGTCTCCCTGAGCTGCAGCGCGACAGAAGCTGTGATGAGACTCAAGTTAATCAAACAGTACTTCTGCGTTCACACTGGACAAAACAGTCGAACAGATGTTGAAGTCCAGATGTCGTGGCCCGGGCGGGTGTCCGGACATCAGCGACGCATCTTTTCATCGACTCTGTGCGAATAATTCGGCTCCTGTTTGGTCTGAACGCAGCTCGCCACCTCCTGACGTGAAGTCAGCTCATGCAACGTGAACGTGATATGACGTGTTGGAGAAATGTCGTATGACACAATGTGAACGTCTCTGTGGTTTGCAGGCGACGGCTGGTCCTGGTGACTGGCCCGTCAGTGACTGTACACAAAGACTTGAGCTTGTTCCTGTTTAATGTGGGAGAAGACGACCTGCCGTCCACGGATGATGGATGAAGCCCACTTGTATAAATCTGGACCTTTAATCAGCCGTTTACATCTTGAACAACTTCCTCCTCATGGCTTCATCTCTGTCAGCTGTCGTCCGTCCGTCCTCGCCTCCCTTTCAGCAGGATGTCACTTTACAACCAAACATCTCTGCTTCAACATCAACATGTGGTCACTTCTGGACCCGATGCGCAGCGATTATCAGCCGTCTGCGGCGCCGCGAGCCAACGTCTGCTGGAACGATCACAGCTGAGCAGATCTGCAGTCAGCGTTCACTCAGAGGGAACCGAGCGCCCGGAATGAAAACAGAGTCCAGCGATGGCGTCCTCTCCCCACACATCATCATCATCATCATCATCATCATCCTCATCATCATCATCAGATTGTGTTGCATGCTAACGTCTGAACGTGATGGTGGTGATGATGATGTGGCTTGTTGGATGAAGTCTGCTTGTTGTTTGTGTGTTTGCGTAGAAACGGCAGCAGAACACAAAGACGGGAGATCAATCAAGTTTAAAGGGACAGTACACCCAAAGTCTCACTCCTCTGCTGGACTGGAGGGACGATGAGGCGCCGCACATGAATCGATAAGATGATGATGTCACTTCTGCCTCTACGGGTCTCTGTCAACACAAAACAACACAGAAGGTGTTTTCCAGGCGGGAGCGGCCCGGTTCTGGAGGAGTAAACACCCAGAGTGACGTAACAACACAAATATGTCGGAGTTGAATCGATTTGTTCATGAATACGACAGAAGATCAGACGGGTCGAACATGTCGGTGGTGATATTCATACACTTACTGAAGCACTGAACTTTTAAACCTTCAGCTTCGACTCTCCACACTGCAGCTGCCAGCTTTAGTTACTAATTACACTTCAGATTACAGTTTTTCTTCCTGTCCAGTGAAAACAGAAGTATATCAGAGTGCGCAGAACTTAGTTCAGTGTCATAAAGACAGATACTGACTTTGTCCAGCTGCTGTCGACATGTGACACAGTCAGACGAGACCTCAGCTGGAGGACGCTCTTCATCCAGATCAGCTGCAGGTCTGTGAACATTTATGTTCAACCTGCATTCATCTGAACTCTGTCATGTCACATGTGAACCACGGTGTCTGTAATCATGTCAGATGTGCCAGATATCAGCATCATGATGACGGAGAACTTATTTCTACAAACTGTAAATGTGCAGATGATAACTGAACCAGTTAGGAGTGGAGGGACTGTCTCCATTCAGCCAATCAGACCATTTCATTTCACTTTGTTCTACCATTGGCTGTCTCTCAGCCGTCAGTCACATCCAGCAGCCCGCCCCCTCAGATCCCCCCTCAGTATCTTCTGACAGAAAGTCTCTCGTGCATAAAGTACTCGAGTAAAAGTACCCTGTGTGCAGCAGCAGCAGCAGCAGCAGCTCTGCTCGTATTGTTCGCTCTGCCTCATCGTCTCATTTAAGCTGCAGTCGTCTTTTTAAAACCACAAGTCTAAACACACTTAGCCCCGCGGCCGGCCACAAAAGCCTGCTGTTCACCTCTGCCTGACCAACATGCACCCGTCATGTTTAGAAAATAACCCTGCGGTCCAAAACACACAGCCCACTTCACCGCTGAAATAAATCTCAATTTCCCTCGGCCACTTTCTTCATTTAGCAGTTATGTAATGAATCCTAAAGGCTCCGAGTCCGACAGCTCCTCCCGGCCGGTCGATCGGGATCATCGGACAGCAGACGGGTCCGTCGGTGACGCGTTAACGATGCTAACACGTGGATCGGTCGGAGCGAGCTCTCACTGTGATCATTATTCCTGCGCTCAGCACACCCACGTCAAATTTAATGGAGCTGTCAGAGGAGGCTGAGGTGTGGTCGCCAGCCATTTTCCAAATAATTACCCTTCACAACAGAGACGGTATTGTGCCGAGCCGTGGGCCTCAGAAACTAGGTGAAGCACGCCGAGCACGGCTCAGACCTGCAGCTCCTCCAGGCCCGATGGTCCTGCTGGAGCAGCGACACCAACACAAGCTGGAAATAATGACACTTCCTGTTGCACATGTGGTTCTGTGTGGACAAGCCTGAACCCAGAACCCAGAAATAATGAGCTGCAGACCCACAGCAGGAGCAGGATGTGTCCGTCAACCGGAGAGGACAGAAGCTCGTTATGTTACGTAACGTGGACGTCTCCCCGGGCTCAACGTCACGTCCCCCCCCAAGTCTGCGTGTCTCAGAGGACGTCAGACATTCAACACCTTCATCCTCAGGTCCAGAAGAAAACACACCAGGTTCTCTCTGGAGCCAGGACAACAACTGCTGAAATATACCGTCCTCTACTGTCCTCTACCGTCCTCTACCGTCCTCTACTGTCCTCTACCGTCCTCTACCATCTTCTACCGTCCTCTACCGTCCTCTACTGCGTTTCTTTACGCTTCTTGTTGTGTATCAGTTTTTACTCTAGACTTTCAGGACGTTGTCTCATTTTGTTGATCCTGTCTGTCTTCACCTCCTGTCCTCCACCTGTGTGGCGTTCACTGACTCTTTAATCGCTGTAAACTTGATGTTTGTGAATGTGAGCCGACACTTTTTCCTGTGGACAGACAGACGAGTTGGACGGGTGGTCAGTGTTGTGATGTCTCAGAGGAGACGGTCTGACCTCAAGTCCATCTTCCACCCAGACCAGTTTCCAACAGGAAATACCTCTGGTCCGCGTGGTCCACCTCCCTCCGAGACAACGGGCCGGGACTCTCAGGGTTTGATGTCAGAGCGTCGCTGAACTCCAGACGTCTTTTCTTTATTCGACTTAAACAAAACTTTGATTCAAGAGGAAAGACGGACAGTCGAGGTCAGGAAGACACAAGATTGAGTCAAGGTTTAAAACGAGTGCATACCTCCGCCGACACCCAACAGTCTCTGTTAATTAAATCAAACCTACCTCAAAATGTAGAAAAATGCAACACAATGTCAGAGAAATGATTATATCCCGGTTTGATTTGAGACATTTTAACAAGAAAAACGTTAAATAAATGTCTTTTTATCAACACAACAGAAAATGACTGTTTTCATGAGTCATTTTCTTTTATCCGACAGAAGTCTTTGGTGCCCAGTTGCCAGAAAATTTCCGTGTTTTTAGTGGCTGAAACAATAAGTCGATTAATCAGTTAGACTGTGAACGAGTTCTCCCATTTTTTTCTGGGTTTTGCCAACTCACCAATAAAGTGTGTTTCAGTGGAGCATCAACAACATCTGTCTTCTCTTATTCCCAAACGTCCACTAGATCCACCTCAGTCACATATTTAGTCCAAAACACAGCGTTCATCATTAAATGGATCCATCATCTCTCGACACCGGAGATCCTAAGATGGCCGACATTTGATTGACAGTTAATTTGAGCAGATTGAGCTTCTGTGCCCGCCCTCGAGCCTACAACAGCCAATGAGTGATGGTGTAGACCAGTGACCCACTCTCTCTTCTTGCTCCTCTCTCCTGAGCCAATCACACGCCAGCCTCCAGATGATTGATGCATCATGGAGCCAATGAGAGTTCAGATCCAGTAATATATAGTTTATATCAGTTTTAAAGCCCTGGACTTGGAAATGATGCAGGTTGATGTAGTTTTCTGTGTTTTGTCTGTTTGTGCAGCTCAGCTCTTGTTTCTGACTCTTGTATCTGCTCACAGTTAGTGTGAAGAAGGAAATAAAGAGCTGTAATGAGTTAATGCTGGTGTTTCTCTCAGGCAGGACGACTCTGAGGACACAACAGGACATTTATTAAATATTTCCTCAGAAAAACATTTGTTCAGAGTTTATTTTCTGTGATATTGTTATTAAATTTGAAGTTGGCCCATGTCAGACGACATGATGTGGACTCATTGTGTTTTCCAGCTCATCTGCACGATTATTTTTGCTGTAAGTGTTCAGACTCTTATAGATTATTGACAGAACAAAACATTCAGCTTATAACCTTTGAAAAGAGCCCAACAACACGTCTGTCCTCCTTCAACAACAGCTCTGAATGTACTTTGGACTGGGAGAGACACTTTATTTACATTTCCAGGTAAAGAACCAGTTTAACATACTTTTAAATGAATGGACACATGACGGACCTCCGGCATCACGCCGCTGTGTTCAGATGAAGGTGTGCAGCATTGAGGACATTCAGACTGACTGAGGAGTGAAACAGTGACACACATCCTTGTTGAAACCTCCTGCTGTTTGGTCCTTCCTCCATCAGAGGGCAGTGTGTCGAGGTGAGTCGGAGCTTTCTGGGCCTTCAGATGAAATTACATAATTCTTGGAAAGTTTTGTTCAGTGGTGGTGTGGAAAAATTAATTGAGGCTCCCTCAGCGAGCAGTTATTTTAAGACGTGCTCAATCAGAGCGCAGTGATACAAACACTCAGCAGCCTCCGTCACACACCCACTGCACCTCTTCATCTGCACAGAGCAAACTGGAGCGTTCAGGAGGAAATATGTGAGAAAAATATGTTCAAGGACTCTTTTCAAGGCTCCAGGTCTGTGAAATAAAATAAGTGAGGTCTCGTCTGCCAGACTTTACAGTCGATTGGAAGACGTTCAGGATGAAATACACCCACTCTGTGCTCAGCGAACGGGCTGAAACTAACTGAGGGAGTAAATAAAAATCATACACACACACTGTAGGTGGAGGTGGTGGACTCTACTCTACTTTACAACATATAAACCACCAGTAACGGGCTGCGTTTAACTTCTGAAGTCAGGGACATAAAAATGTCTTCCAAGTCCTTCAGCCGTCGTTTCAGATCCTGAGATTTTTTTTTATTTTCAGGTTATTTTACGACGTTTCTGAATGATTTCACAGAGAAGTGGAGCACGCCTGCTCTGTCCTAAAAAAAAACTAAACTGCAGCTCTGTAAAATCAAATAAATCTCTAAAATTTTAATCAGATTTGATTTAAAGTCAAAGTTTAATTTGTGATCTGTGAGGAGAAACAATCATGGCGACTGTAACTGATGGATTAACTGCCAGTGAACAACGTTTATACCGATTTACATCAATGCAAGTGTCTCCAGCTCAACAACTCACTAAACTGACACATTTGTTAAGGGAGTCTGGGACAGAAGTCGCCTACACTGGTTACTGTTCAGTGTGTTTGTAACATGTGACATGTTCAGATCAATAAAGTGTTTCTGCTCTCATCTGTGTGATTCATGACACAATTCAAACAGGATCAATAAATTACTTGTCTCTCTTCATTCACCACCTGACAAAGGTTTTATCAACAAGGTCCATGAGGGGACCCTGAAGGGGCGGGGCTTCAGCGACGGGGCGGGGCTTCAGCGACCGTACGGAGGCCTGAACGTGCCAAAATAAATACACAATTAAATGCACCAAAAATAATATTAAACATAAATGAGATAAAAATGTGAAATAAATCAAAATGTTTGTTTTCATTTCCGTCTGTATTTATTTACTTTGTTATTCTTTATTTACTTTTGCATTGAATGTACTGTTTATTACTTGATTAATTCATGTACATAATGATTTCTTTATTGTTTTCACTTTGCATTTCTCAAATTTATTTCTGTTTTAACCACGTTGTGTCTGAACGCAGACGAGACGCGATTCAACTTTTCACCTATTTAATCGACATCAGAGGTTTTTTACACAAAGGCAATAAAATACAGAAACAAATTAGAATAGAAATATTAATTTATGTCACATTTTATAAATTAATGAATGCCTGTTTTTTTATTGAATATCATTTTGGTGCATGTTAGTTTATTAATTTACTTCTGATTCTGTCGGTGTCAGTCCTCAGTAATATTAACCTGCAGCGCTCGCTGAATGGAAACGTGACAGATACTTGTTCAGATAAAGTGAGAGCAGGAATGCTCGGCGGCGGCGGCGGCGGCGACACGTGGATGACGACGTTGTAAATCAAACCTCAGAACAGCAGAAACAGAAACAAACTCATCGGTTGCTGCATCGACTTCATGCAAACGAGGCCGTTCCAGCTGAGCGGCGTTCCCTCCTGAACTTCTGTTGGGAAACAAACATCCATGTGATCACGTGGAGCCGCTGCGGTGTCACCGACAGACACCCAAAACACGCATTACTGCATCCAAGGGGAATTCTGGGCCGGGATTGGTCGGCGTGGGCGGACAGGTACGAGCCGTGTGATGCGTTCAGACCACACAGAGCCGTCGCGCTCACGCTTCACGTCGCTGAAGTTTCCTCTTGTAAATATTTAGTGCTGTCGGTGTCTGAGGCCGCAGCTGGTGTGTGTGTACGTGCACACACACTAAAGCCTCAAGGCGAACTTTAATTACACTGTTAGCAGTAAAGAGGATCTCTTTCATGTGGTGCATACCTGTCTGCAGGTATTTCTGCAGGGGGAGCGTCTTTATGAGCCTCCTTCAGTCGGAGCATGTTCAACATCCTAGAATCCATCAGGCATTAATGCAACGACTGAACCGAGCAGAGCTTTGTTCACGACACTGGGAACTACTTTCTGTAGCACGTCAGGCAGTTCACAGCTGAGCTCCACCAGATCTCTTACAACAGGAATCACTTTGTCAACATGGAGTCAGAGAACAAACAGTGATCTTAAGCTTCAGGCTGAACTCAGTCACACCTGACATCAACGAGCTCCTGCATCTGATGTCACTTCCTGCTCTGTATGAGACAAACCGTCCATCACTGACAAACAGACGCCATGTTTCTGCTCAAAGACAGAAAGAAGTTCATGCAGAACATTTGCTGAATTTACAAGAAGGAACAAATAAGTCAGAATCAGTCAGAGACAGAGTTTCACACAGTTTATAAAGTGTCTCCAACTCAACAACTCACTAAACTGACACATTTGTTAAGGGACTCTGGTGATGTTGAGGTGACTGGGACAATGGTTGGATCAGTCTCCTTCTTCTTCTTCGTCTTCGTCTTCGTCTTCTTCTTCTTCTTCTTCTACGTCTTCTTCTTCTTCTTCTTCATCTTCTTCTTCATCTTCTTCTTCGTCGACCACCTCAGTGACCTTCTCACCTGTGATCGGGTCACTCGGGTCACTCGGGTCGGATGTTGAAGGTGTGAACTCTGTCAGATTTCAGTTTCCTGCCATTAAACACAGTTTGTCGTATGAACGTTGAGCGTTTCTCCGCTCTCCGTCTGTCAGTCCTATAAGTGATGAATTATGGAGGATAAGTGGAGGAAGACAGTGACTGACCACAGGCACACCGCCGCAGACCAAAATGACAGAGGTCATAAAAAGCCTCCATGTCAGGAAATAAAAGCTGCTGCTGCCAGAGTCAGTTACTGAGCTCTTTATGTGTTTTTCCAGCTCCAGCTTCACTCTGCTGAGGTCTCACCACTTTTACTGCTCTCATATTAGGAACAATAGCTGCTGCTGTTTGGAGGCAAACAAGCCAAAATAGCTGCTGGATGCTAAACTCAGAGCAGAGCATACAGGAAGTGATGTCAGCAGAGTCCTGAATGACGCGTCCATGCAGTTTCTCTCTCAGCGAAGGTGAGTCAGAAGGTAACACCTCCGTCCGTCAGCAGACGACGACACATCACATGACACGTCATTGACCTCTGGGGATTGTGGGAAAACGTACAGAGTGTGAGTAACGCGTGGGGATTTCTTCTTCTGACGTCTGAGCTTTAAGGATCCAGCGGACGTCGACTCTGTGAGTTACAGTAAAAGGAGGAATTGAAGTTTCAGGTTGTTGTTTCCATCCGGTCAGTTAGGGAGGAGCACACGGAGCGTCAGCAGCTTCACGCCTTCAAACAGTTTAAATATAATATCTGTAACATCTCTTTACAGCCTGTAAAAGCACACAATGTCCTTCTGTGATGAAATCCTTTAAAGTGACATCATCGCCGCTGCAGTCACATGTGCAGCACATACACGCCGCAATGACTTCATTGTCTTTATTTCCTGATAATTAAATTGTTTTCTGTTAATAAATAATTGTAAACTAAACCTGAGATTGTGTTTCTGAAGCGTCAGCATCAATCTGCCCAGAGCAGAGCGATCCAGACAGGAAGTCACACAGCACAACAGCAGAGTGGTCAATTTTCAAAATAAAACACCCCACCCCTTAATGGGTGTTAAATGAGGTGTAACTTCTAATAAGAAATGATGACTCATCATCTAATACATTTAATTTCAAAATAAAGTACCAGCAGTAGTTTTCTCATGTTGATGGGTTAAATATCTTCAAAAGAACACGATGTAGTCATGATAAACAGTTTATAACTGTATAAATTATAAAGAGATGCACAATATGGATCACTTCCACTGATAACTGATTATTTCTGTTTTCAGTTTTGCATGATTAAAAATAATTTCAGTTTTATATTTTAAAATAACTTCCTGACCTGTAGTTTCATCACACCTGAGGACAGAAGTGAGAAGTTGTGAGCACAGACGTAGAGATGACGTTTCTGCAGCTAACTGCAGTTAGCATCTCTCTGGTTCCTCTGTGGGATCATTGAACTGGATTCTGGGTTATTACAGAAAATAATGTGAAGGTTCTGATCCGTCCAGGTTCTGTTCATCAGATAATCTCCACAGATGAACTCCACTCTGTGATGATTGAAGGTAAATTAAATGTGTAGCAGTAAAAAGCTAATGCTAGGCTACAAACAGACGACATCACGGTCACATGACTCAAACGTCTCCACCACTGAGCGTCTTACTGCACAATTACTATCCAGGTTTCTATAAACTGATCAATGTACAAGTTGTAAAGTCAGAGTGAGAACAGTGTGTAACTAAAGTGGGCCTGTAAAGACGGACTAGTGAGGAGACGAGTCTCCGTGTTCGCTGTGAGGACGTTTAATGTCCCCGACAACCTCTGTAGTCTCATTCAGACGCTTGTTAGCCGCTAACCGCTAACACTTTTTAACACATGAAGAGCTTTATAATTAAACTGTGGACATTTAATGATGGATTTTATGTTGGAGAACAAAACGTGTAAATATGTTCAGCCTGTGGTAACCACACACCTTATTTCACACATTTAACTGAAGACACATTCAACTGACTCACAGACTGTAACAGGATGTGCTAACATGCTAACATGCTAACAGGTTTCTGGTTGTAGGACTACAGACTACACCTCTCTGTTTCTGTATGTTGTCGTCATCTTCTCCTTGTTCTTTGTGTTTATTGCTGATCCACAAACAGCTTCACAGACGCACACTGCCACCTGCTGCATCGTGTGGCGTCAACACGCTGCTCCTGTAAATCAGTGAAAGCAGCCTGGCTTCATTGATACGACTGATACTGTAAATGTCTCGATATCCATCCCTCGTATACATGTTGAATCCTTTCCATTAAACAGTATGTATGTTTTTATATTGTGTTTATTCTGTAGTGAGCACTGGAAAGTAAAATTCACCACTGAGCGCCACCTTCAGGACAAATGTTACAGTGTATACAAGAGACAAATATACTGACTCCTAAAATTCTGTTTATTTTATTGCTGACTATTTATTTCTGTTATTAAAGTTGATATTTTTGGTGTTTATCATCAGATAAATAACCAGATAACGTGAGAAAATAAAAGTCTTGTACCCGTGACGTCTCTTAAATAAAACCCTGATCCAGCCTCAGAGTGGACGTGTCTCCTCTGGTCGAGTCCAGAGCTTTAATCTGCCGTTCGATTGGCTCTCAGGTGTATCTGGCTGTGTGTGTGTGTGTGTGTGTGTGTGTGTGTGTGTTCACAGAGTAAAGAGCAGAAGTGTGTTTGGCTTTGACCGACGCTGGCGTGGCCTCCTTGGCCCGCTGGACTGACTGAGAGTCTGTATGAGGAGAAACCACCCACACTTCAGTGATGCTCAGCGGAGCCAACAGAAACTCCTCGCAGCACTTACTTAATGCGTCTGGATGGTCTGTTTGAAAAGTCTCACACTGAAGCTCTGCAGGAGGAGACTGTGATGCTCTGTGTGCAGTAAAATATCTATTTATATAGTGTTTGTAAAGACTAACTGTGCTGCTGAACAATGTCACATCTTGGCATCGATCAGAAACCAACGTGTTGTTACCACTCCTGAAAATGTATGTGAAATGATCCTAGACGTCTCCTCAGGCCCGGTCCAAAGTCAACTCGAAGCTTGTCGAACTGTTTGAGTACAGACATGGTTTTGGGCTCTTTTGAAAGTTTATAAGCTAGATTTTTTCCCCAGCTGCCTCTTTAAGCTGGAAAACACAATCAGTCCACATCATGTCGCCTCCACGGCCCAAGTTCAAATCTACTAACAATATCACTGAAAGTGACACTTAACACGTTTTTCTGAGGAAATATTCAGGCGCCTGGTTAAAAATATATAATTTTATGTCCTCAGAGTCGTCCTGCCTGAGAGTAACAGCAGCATTAACTCATTACAGCTATTTATTTCCTTCTTCACAATAACTGTGAGCAGATACAAGAGTCAGAAACAAGAGCTGAGCTGCACAAACAGACAAAACACAGAAAACTACATCAACCTGCATCATTTCCAAGTTCAGGGCTTTAAAAACTGATATAAACTATATATTACTGGATCTGAACTCTCATTGGCTACATGATGCATCAATCATCTGGAGGCTGGCGTGTGATTGGCTCAGGAGAGAGGGGAGGGAACAGACAGTGGGTCTCCTGTCCATGCTCATTGGCCGTTGTAGGCTCTAGGGCGGGCATAGAGGGTCCTAACTGATCAAATGAGCTGTCAATCAAACGGCAGCCATCTTAGGCTCTCAGGAATGGATGATTAATGATGTTTAAGAAATGAAAAGATGATTAAAGTGTATTTTGTAGTCGAGAGCATTCACTGAGCAGGCAACGTCTGTGGACGTCCACAACAGGTTGATATCATGTCCGTCGGGCCAGGACACGCTGGACGTCCACTGACGGCCAGAATTAGTCGACAAACAACATATAAACGTCAATACAACGTCCAGAAAAGACGTATAAAAAACTTCCATTCTGGCTCCCAGAGGACGTCTTTTAGACGTCTTGGACGTCCATAAATGACGCGTAAAAGACGAGATCTCCACCACTTTCTGCTCACTGGGTTTGAAGTTACGTCACAATAATAAATAACGTGTCGCTGTGGGACCGCTGTTATTTAGTGAAACAGTACCGCTTGTTTTTGGGGCTCGGGTCACAATATAATACTCAGAACCTAAACAGAGGTCTGGTGTGTGCTGCACTTGATGGGTCCATACAGGAACCCTCGCCCAGGAGCGGCAGCAACGGGCTCATTGAAAATCAAAAGTCTGAATGTTTGATGCTTTTGACTTTCCCCCGTCACAGAACAAATATTCAGTCCATCAGGAATGTTTGCCTCCCTGTGATCTCACCGTCACTTTAATGTGCCCGCTCCCTGTTTAACACTACAAAGACACCATAGACAGATCTCATTACATCCACTGCGGCCCGCTGGAACAATGCTCCCACTCTCTGCCGGCTAATTGGGATGTTCAGCTTTAATTGTCCTAAATATCATAAACAGCCAGTGTTAGCCTGCAGGATGTGTTAGCCTCCCTGTTATTATGCACCGCTCACTGAACAATGATGATGATCAGCGAAACAAACGCTCCCCTGAACATCAAAGACTTTCACCTGACAGCTCAGCAATTACCTGCAGAGTCTCTGCGGCGGCTGATTCGGGTGTGTCGGCTCGGCGCTGCTTTGACGAAAGAAGAAAAGACGTTTTCATGGAGTCTGACGTGCAGGTGTGACTCAAAGCTGATTATTACCTGCTCAGGTGAAGCAGCCGGGAGTTTATGTCCTCTCACTGCTGACTGCGAGGACGGCGAGCTGATGGTGTTTCCAAAGGTTAACAGAAGAGGTGGTGAAATAATAATGTTCTGTTTTAATACACATTCATCTGGTTTTTATTCTGTGATCATGATATCGTGCTAACAGACTGAGGCTAACATTAACAGGTCCCAGGTCATATCCATGACTGTAGCTACTTGTTGTTAGCTGTTAGCTCAGCTAGCCGGACTATAAGGCTGGTGGTTGGTGTTTACACCGCTAGCTCAGGAGCTTTGGACTGCTGGGAGAAAGAGGTTTTCAGGCCTGGGGCTAGCTGGTTAGCATGCTAACTTCCATAGATATCTCCGCAACACAATACACAGGCGTCTTAGACATAATGTCCAAATGTTATTTCTTCACATCCTGTTGATAGTTTGAGTGTTTTGAATGTTCTGAACAATAATTCTTACGTACTGCACCTTTAAACGAAGGTATTTGAACCACGGCCTGCACTTCTTTCCACTAAACTGAAGCACAGAGAGGAAATGCCGCTCTGATTACTATTTCTTGATGTAGTCGGTAAACGTCTTTGTCAGCTCTAAATCTTGAAGCGGTTCTTCTGAGCGCTCGTGTGTTCTGCAGCCATGTGTTTCACACTCGGTTACAAAAACCCCGCAGTCGGCACCGCTGGTGCTGGACTGGAAGTTTTCACAGTTCTACATTTCAAAAGGCCCAAAATATTCACCTAAAACTCTGTACAGATTCCAGTGTATCCAACAGTGCAAGATAAGCAAATATACCTGGCCTCCCCGCGGCTCCAGTCCTCTGGGCCCGAGGTGATTCAGAGAGTGCGAGGCCCGCCGTGGGGGCAGGAAGTGGAGCTCGAGCCAATGGAGCGCTGATTTACGGGCTGATGAGTCGAGGAGCCTCCTCTGGGACTGAAAGCTCTCCAAGACCGGAGAGGATTAGTTTCTTTCAGGAGTACTCTCTATAATTAGGCCTACATCTGTACTCTGGCTGCTCGGCATGCTGGGAGAGGTAATTTACTGATGTGTGCGTGTGCTGGTATAAATTCTTGTAAAGGGTTCGGTGAAACAGCCCCGGTGGAGCCAACAGTGGAGACACCAGCAAAAGACTGAGTTTGTATAAGTGTGATACATCAGCTTTAAGGAGAAATGATTAGCGTTACTTCAGCGTGTTGACTGGAGGAGCGGCTCTGGGAACCACAGCGAGTCCACAGCCCGCCAACACCGAACCATTTAAAGCTGCATGAAGAGCAGACAACAGCAGTTTCATCTCTTTGTGTCAATCAGTGTGAATGTTGGCGTCTGTTTTAGTCTTCAGACTAAAATGCTTTTTAGTTGTAGTCACATTTATATATTAATAATAACTGCAGTGTCACGCTCAGAGCTGACGTCAGCCTTCCTGGTGAGAAGTTCAAACTGATGGAGCAAAATTACAAGCTGCTGAAACTAATAATGAAACAAATGAACTGGCAGCGACACGTGACGCTCAACAGACACATTTCAACAGGACAGACGGACGTTTACTTGTTCCTGACAAGTTACTTCATTAAAGATAAAGCTTCACTCACAAGCTGTGAAGCTTACGCACTGATGTTAGCTCACGTTAGCATGGACGCCGGGCTCATTCATTCATTATCTTGTGACTGCACATGTCAGTCTCAGTCTTTTTGTGAAGCCGGGCTGAACGATTTTTGGTCCAATACCAGTTGGAGACAAACAGCTAACATGAAGGTAGCTACATGCAGCTAATGCTAATAATGTAGCTTCACTAGACAGCTAACATTCAAATGCTGTTTTGTGGCTGCACTGGCAGTTCGTGCTAAGCTAGGCTAAATGTGTCTTGGATCCGTCTGTAGAGGACAGTGATGAAACTTTTCTGACTCTGGGTCAAACTACAAAAAGCTCGTTTCCCTGAATGCCAATAAGTTTGTTGAACGTGGAGTCTTCTCACACCACTTCACACCGAGGAGATCATCCGGACCGAGCTGAGCAGCACGAGGAGCCATCAGCTCCAGCCAGCGAACAGCCATTTGAAATAAATCCACCAATCAGGACGTCTCCATCCGTCTGCCAGAAGCACTCATTCATAATACGAGTCAGATTGTGAAACCTCTTTGAAATCATAATACAACAATTTGCTTATTAACACTGATCCCAAACCAAATGTTGCACATGCCGAGCAGATTGAAGCCGCGGCTCATTGTTGTGAATTACAGCCTGTGAATGTGGACTGTGTGCGCTCCCTGTGTGGTCTGAGACGCCTCTTGTTGTGGACTGGTTTTTTCTCAGACTATTGTTACATCGATGAATCACAGGATCTCTTTGTGTGTTTGCCTTGGACTCGTTTTCATGAATATCTCAGCCTCTTTACTGGGTCGCTCGTGAGGACGTGGTGAACTCCAGCAGGAGACTCACACCTGACGTCCTTCCTCCATCCCACAACATGTTAGGAATGTAACTAAATACATTTACTCAAGTACTGTACTTAAGTAGGATTTTGAGGTACTTTACTCGAGTATTTCTATTTTCTGCTTCTTTTTACTCCACTACATTTATTTGATAACTTCAGTTACTAGTTACTTTACAGATTACATGCTGCATCAAAGTAGAATATTATTTTGAATTCATTTATTTAATCGGCAATCAGATAAAAAAACATTCTGATCATAATAATAATAACAACTGAACAAATAAAATGATAACGAGTCGACCCAGAGGGCACAGTGCAGATATATGTAGACTTTGGAGCTGTGGACCAGCAGCTGTGGACCAGCAGCTGTGGACCAGGAGCTGTGGACCTGTGGACCAGCAGCTGTGGACCAGGAGCTATGGACCGGCAGCTGTGGACCAGGAGCTGTGGACCTGTGGACCAGCAGCTGTGGACCAGGAGCTGTGGACCTGTGGACCAGCAGCTGTGGACTGGGAGCTGTGGACCAGCAGCTGTGGACCAGGAGCTGTGGACCAGCAGCTGTGGACCGGGAGCTGTGGACCAGCAGCTGTGGACCAGGAGCTGTGGACCGGGAGGGGACGGGGCTAGCTAGTTAGCATGCTAACTTCAGTAGATATCTCTGTAACAGACTGAAAGCGTCCTCAGTCTTGGTCCTTTGTATTGGACCTGGACTGGAGCTGTCGTCCTTCCTCACAGGCTCTTGGTGCTGGCGTCTGTCCGACCCGTATGCGAGCTGCACAGACTGGAGACGCTGCAGGTGAAGTTCTGCACACTCAGTGTTTAATGTGAGTGTTTTGGAGCGGCGACAGGATCCTGCTGTCAGGACTTCACTACATCATCTTCTTGGCGCGCTCAGCTCGTCGTGACACTGAGGGATTGTGTGGAAACTCCCAGTTCATCCGGCACAGACTGAATTCAATACGACTAAAAACAGCTCCGTGTTTTGACACAAATAGACTGCGAGAATCATCAGATACCAGCCCAAAGAAAATATTGATCAAGTCCCTCATGAAGAGTTTACACTTCATCAGGGTGAATTCCCCCGACCTCAGCCTGCTCATAAAATCTGAATGAAGATCCTCCCCGCTACCTGAACGCACCAATCAGACGCCTGATCTCTGAGGGACAATCGAGGAGGGCCCGGCCCGTTTCAACACACTCTGCACAACCAAAGCTTTATTAACAACCTGACACGAACAAACGGAGGGTTGTGTTGGCCAGAAACTAAAATACAGGTGGAAACATTTAAAGTAAAGAAGTCTGAGAAGGGAAAGTAAAAGCTTCAGTGATCCTCCGCTTCAGAAGAAAACAAAGAAATATAACAGAAAGAAGCAAGAAATGGAGGAAACATGAGAGAAGAAAGAAAAAGAGAGAAATCCAAATCAAATTAATTTGTAAATTGAGGAAAAAGTTCATTAAAATCTGCTTCATTAGTCAATTAAGGGCTCTTAAATGTATTTTCCAAATGAAGGACAGGCTGTGATTCACACTGAGGATCCTGCCGGTCCCGTCCTGCCGGTCCCGTCCTGCCGGGTCATCTTGGAGCACAGGGACCACGCTCAGATCTCAGGCGAGTCGCTGTGATGCTGTTCATTAATTAACAAAGAGCAATGTGCTTTAATGAGACTCGATGAGTTTGGTCAGCAGGAAGGAGCTCAGACGCAGATAAGAGGCTGATGACATTAGACTGATGTCAAAGAAGGACAGAGACGAGCGGATGTTTGGTCAGAGATCAACAGACGCAGCTGATGTTTCTGCTCAAAGACAGAAAGAAGTTCATGGAGAACATTTGCTGAATTAACAAGAAGGAACAAATAAGTCAGAATCAGTCAGAGACAGAGTTTCACACAGTTTATAAAGTGTCTCCAACTCAACAACTCACTAAACTGACACATTTGTTAAGGGAGTCTGGTGATGGTGAGGTGACTGGTTCAATGGTTGGATCAGTCAGAACAGACAGTTTTTAGCCTCTTCTTCTTCTTCTTCTTGATAAACGATACGTGGACGACCTCCACGTGTTGATTGGCTCGTGATGCGTCTCGGTGGTCGTGCTGTCCACCTCTGATTGGATCACCTGAGGCTCGTGTTGCCGCCTGGTCTGAACGGGCTGGATGTCGGTCTGTCAGTCCAGCCTCCACAGACGTTCTGCCAAATGTATCTGAAACTGTAGGATGAAGAAATCTCATGCACTTAAAACCGTATTTGTAAATGAGGTGATTAAAAGCTGAGCTGTTCCAGACGCTGAGGAGAAAACTGTCTGAAGCCGAAGTAAACACAGAACAAAGACTCATTTGAACGTGTTTCTGTGCTGAACGCTTGGTGGTGGAACAATAATCAGATATTCCTCTAATGTTGCTTCTGTCTTTGGTCAATCTGTGAAGTCGGACATCGAGCAGATGTGGAGGTCTTTTGGAAACGCTGAACTGTTCCCATGATATTCACGCTTGGAAGCTCTGAGTCCTTCAGAGTCTGGAATATTTTAAAACAGAACGAAGCCTAAAAGCTTTTGGCCGCGAGCCACGGCTGGAATATGGAACGGGAACACAGAGCGCAGCCGAATGATGAATGATGATCCGCGGATCAATCAGTGGCTCTGATACCAGGAAAGGGATTTAAAGGCTCCCCTGGCACTGACACCAGGGTGAAGGATTAGGACGTATCCTTAAATTACACATTCCATTATTTCACTGCTTAGATAACCTTCACATTGTGAGTCTGCAGGATCCAGATTAACAGCGCGGAGCTGCTGGATGTGAGTCGATCGCAGCTCCGTCTGACAAAACTCAAACAAGTCGTCTCTTGTTCTGATTCTTCTGCTCTGCAGTCGAACAGAAAACAAGCCCTTCAAAATAAAACGGGAGTGTTTCTGCAGCGACAGAGACCTTTAATGACTGGAAACTCTGATGAAGTCCACTGTCACCACGAGGGCCTCGTCTCGTATCTGACGTCATCCTGAAGAGACGGTTTGAAAACAACAATGGCTCCTCCAGAGGTTAGCGTAGCCGCGGTAGCATCAGGCTTCAGAGCTGGAGAGCTTATCTCAATGACAGAAGAGCGAAGAACGACGCTGAAGACGCTCGTCTCTCCACTGACTGCAGGGACAGTTTGACTTACTAACACATCATGTTGGATCATCTTTAATGAGATGTCTGGACGTTGTTCAGCGTGTTAGTGACCAAAACATCAGACTTCTTCTCAACGTGTAGGAACATTTTCCAGCCAGATTAGTGACGACAACATCGAGTTTATCATTTATATTTTGGGACATTTTCCAGCTGTAGCAGAATATTCTAAACAATACGTCAGGACGTTTTCAAACTGTGTTAGTGGAGTCACAGCTGAATATTTCTGACGAGACATCCGGACATTTTTCCAGCTGTGTTTGTGGCGTCAGATCAGGTGTCTGAAGCCAAAGCTTCATGTTTTCTCACCCTAACTGAGCGTTTTTGTGGCTGAACCTGACCAGAGGATAATCACAGCATGTTCACAACTGAAACACATTGTCGACGCTCTGCTGATCAGGTTGGTGCTGGTCCGAACAGGTGAAGTGTGTCGGACCGACAGGCTGCGCTCCAGAGGTCAGAAATAAAAGCAGCGCCTCGTGATTTGTCTGCTGTAACGGACTTTTCAGCCTCTCGGCGCCACAAGACTTCAGACTTCTCCTGCAGATAAAACAGTTTCATTACAAATAAAAAGAGACTGAATGAAACTAAATGATTCTTGTAGCTTTGTTGTTCGTGTTGTCGCTGTTTTTTCCTGTTTTTTACGAGACACTTCTGCCCAAAACAAGCAATTTGTGCCTGATTTAGTTGTTCAGAAGAGGCGCGGCAGCGTCTCGACTTCTTTTATGGCCACGAGGAGTCATTTCACTAAAATGTTGTGTCTACTTAGCACTTGAGAATACAGCTATGATGACATGACAACCCACAGGATGGAGTTACATACGAGACCACAGAGCTGCTCCGTGTCATAAAGTGTACAGTCTTCTTATTGCATGGAAATTCATCCCACAAACATCAATTATTCCCCGTTTAAAGACGTTCCTGTGCAGTTAGAGCATATTAGACGCTGCACGCTGACTTTATGAGAAGTTACTGTACAATTTAAATCACATCCCCTCAGGAGCTCATTCCTGCAGGTAAACAACACAGTTACGTGTGATAAAAATAGACTCAGCAGAACGTACTGAGATAATAAAGGTGACGTACGCCTGGATTTAACAAACAGGTCAGAACCTTCCACTGGATCAGTGATCCATGAGTTACTGGACTACCTGATGCAGTGAGGAGCTTCTGATCTTCAACAACCTGTCGCTCTGTTTCAGAAGGTCCAATTATTGACCTGCATCAAGCAAAGAAAACATCTCAGGAGACGCTGAAACTACTGAAACTGGGTTCAGAACTGTCCGACCCATTATTAAAACCTGGAGGGATCGTGGTGAACCTTCATCTTCAAGGAGGAAATGTGTTGCAGAAACATCTTGACTGATGGGAGATCAGTGAAACGTTCAAACAGCAGAACTCACGACTGTTTGACAGTGAGAGTAAAACATTTCCACAATGTGAAGAGAACTGAATGGACCGGGACGAACAGCTGGGGAGTCTGAAGAAAACCACTTCTCAGTGAAGCTCGGGAGCATCAAGATTGGACTCTGGAGCGATGAAGAAAGGTCCCGTGGTTCTGATGAGTCCAGATTCACCCTGTTCAGACTGATGGGAGCATCAGGGTAAGAAGAGAGGAGGATGAAGTGATTACCCATCATGCCTTGTGCCTACCGTACAAGCCTGCGGGGGCAGTGTCATGATCTGGGGTTGATTCTGCTGTGGCCCGTATGTTGTGTTTATATTAACAAAAACAAATCTGACAGGTTATAAAATCCTAATTCAAAAATCTGACTCATGAAGAAACGATGAGACAGATTTATTTTCAGACAATCAGCAGAAGAAAATATAAATATTTGCACGTTTCCGTCCACGACGCCATTCTGTGAATATGAGCAGTTGAGTGACGGAGACGAGCTGCAGGTGGAGCTAATCCTCCGGTGTGCGTCGTTAAACCACCACAGAAGAAGAAGAGACTCGATGTGACTGAGGAAGGTTAGAGCCTCCTCATCGTCGCTGCACACGGCTGATGCTTCCAGTTAAAGCGTTCAAACCTGCTGTGATATTTAGAGCTTTTACACTCAGGTTCAGATTAAGATCCGTCAGGATTACGACTTCACAAGTCAAAATTAATACAAAACATTAGTTATCAGACTGAAGCTGATGTTTGAGTCTCGTTCCCAACTTGTTTTCATTTAAATGTATTTATTATCGTTGTCTGGTAAAATAATAATAATAATGTCAACACGACTGAAAAGAGTAAACATTATGAAATAATGAGTGAAAAGATGACGTCACTGTTTGTGTTTGTTTCATCATCTGTATGTTTGTTAACACGTTCACTCTTTACATGAGCTGTTTTAAAGATGGCGTCCTCTGATGTTATATTTTATTTATTTGGTTTTTAAAAAAGAGAAAACTGTCTCAGTCTCTCCTCTGTGCATCTTTGTGGCTGAACACATGAGACTGTACGCTTTTGACTGCAAACATACATTTGTGGCTTGTCATGCCGACCACAGAAGAAGTCGGGACCCACGCGGTCGTGGCAGCTGTCCAGGCCCGGCCCTGCGCACTGGGAGCTCTGGGAATTTGGAAGGAGTTTCCCAGTGAAATGCGTCAGCTGGTGGGCCGGAGGGAACACACCCGGTTGCATCACGGCTGCTGTCAACATCAAACGAGACGCTGCCTGCATCCCCGCTGCAGGCGTGGGCGGCGGCGGCGGGCGGCCTGCGCTGCATGACACATCCAGAATATCCAGTGGTACGCATTCCAGCTCCGGAAATAACACGATGCACGCCGTGTGCAGCTCCACAGGCCACAAACCAAACAAAGCTTTTATGTTTTCACATTTCTTACGCATTGTTTGAGCCCAGAGGAAAGAGTGGAAGAAATGGCAGCTGTATATTTAGACCAGAGCACATTAAAAATAAACGCGATATTCCTCTCTGCTCACAGGAACACTAAAATAAAACAGCCTGCGTCAGTCTCAGAGGAAACCCTGCAGCTACAGAGACCCACACAGGAAAGTGTCACCATGTTCACCTCCGTGACCTCCATCGAAACCCCCACATGAGGCACCGCTGCACTTTCCCACCAGCCGAGCCTGACAGCAGCCATGTGGTGGCTGATGGGATACCTGGCTGCAGCGGCTCTGCAGGAGTCGAGTAATGTGCATTCCTGCGAGCTGAGCGCAGAGCGAAGCTTTGAAGAGGCTCAAACCACAACAGAGCAGACCTCAGGGTTTGAACCAATCAGGCCTTCATGGGGGTAAAACAACCCAGATTTCCCTGCAGAGAACACAGAAACACCTCCGACACTGATTATCCAGTCTGGCTCACGCACATACACACTGAAACTAGCTTCATCGTGTTGCGCTGGTACTGTAACGTTTATAATAGAGACACAGTCAAATCAAACTCACACTGTGTCTGTTCTGCCACTAGGGGGGGTCTCTGAGTCTAAACAGAGGAAACACAAGACGCAGCGGTTGGATCACGGAGCTGCTGTCTGCATCGTTACACAACCACCACAGCAACACAACCACCACAGCAACACAACCACCACAGCAACACAATCACCAGTCAATGTTGGCAATGTTCCTGCAAACTGTTTCTTCAGGTGTTCAGTCTCTGGTTGGGTTTAGGTACACGGCCACCTGGTCAGGGTTAGAGACACCACAACCCGACGGGACTTCCTGAAGTCTCATGAAAAACATCATGTGTTCTCCCAACAAACACTGAGGATGCTGAAGGTGAAAATATAAAAATAAGATGTCCTGACTTCCCATCAAAGGTGTGTTTAACCTGCCACAAACACAAATCCAGCGTTAAAAACATCTGGTTTGTCAGCAGGTTTTTGTTGTTGTTGTTTTGCCACAAACAGCTAGAAAATACGTTGACGTCTCATTCAGAGACCTGGACAGCTGGAGACGTCCTGACTTCCTGTCAGGATCGTCAGGTAAACATCAACAAAACTCGTCTCAGGGAACAAATGAAAGGTGTCTCTTCCTTCCTGCTGTCCGGTGAGGACAGACTGGCTGCTGCAGGCAAACTCAATAATCCCATTCAAATGAATTAACTCAACTTATACGTGTGACAGAGTACTTTTTTTGTATATGTACTTCACTACAGGATCTGAATACTTCGTCCTGTCCAGGATGACGACACTGAATCGGCTCTCTGGTATCTGATGCAACATATCGAGTGACTCCTCCGTCCTCTGTGAGCTGCAGCGCTTTAAATATAAGAAACAGATCCAGTGATTTATTTCATCAGACATCCTGTATGAGTTCACCGTCTGACCTAAACTGCAGCATTAAGCTCCACCGGTCCACATTTAACTATTAGACCTGGTGGGAAAATGAGAGGGGGTATAATTGGAGAGACCTCCACGCTGCCAAACATGTCAACATGTCTGTTAAAGAGCCAGATGGTGCAGCTTTGATCCGCATTTATGTGCCTCACCTTCCCTGATTGTCTCAGAGCCTGGCGACGCTGCCTTCCTGCCTGCCGACCTGAATCTTCTTCAGGCCTCGCTCCACCGACAGCTGCCATCCTCCGTCCTGCACCAACCCCCGTCAGTGTGTTTACGCTCGAGGATTCATGATGAATCTCAGATGATCCGCGGCAGCCGGCAAAATATAAAGATTATAAACTGTTATCACACCAGGCTAGGCTAACGGTAACTCACTAATGTAAACATGTTAAAATGCTAACAATAAGCATAACACCATGTGCAGTTAGCATGCATACAAAGTTAGCACAGGTAGCATATTAATATAACTTTTAGTAAAATATGAGCATGATCGGCTTATGTTAACATGTTAGCATTAAGTGCTAAAGCTAACAGGGATTCAGGCTTTAGTTTAGGCTAATTCTGTCTTCACCTGAGCTGTTGGACGAGTGGAAATGTTGACCTGTTGGTGGCGCTAACGGTTCAAGTGAAGGGGTTTATCTTCACATGAGCTCCAGCGTCTCCAGCGTCTCCAGCGTCACGCTGCTATTGTGGCTAAAATGAAAGTGAACCGACGTCACGCGACTGATTCAACACAGGACGAAACTGTGACTGTGAGCGTTAAACAACACGATGAGGGCTGAACTGTTGGTACAGCGACGACACCTTTGTCTCTTTTATATATGTGTGTGTACACTGGAGCTTTGTGAAGGTTTATCCTTTATCTTTACGTCTTTTCAGTGTTTGGGATCGGTTGTGTTTCTGTGCGTTAGTCTCAGGGCGTCACCCTCCTGATCAAACACACAGAAGAGAAGAAAGAAAGAAAGAAAGAAAGAAAGAAAGAAAGAAAGCCCTCCTCCATCCAAAGCCTCCTGCTTCGTCATTTGCCATCCCAATTTGTTTTGAGGCTGCTAAGGCATGTCTTTTGGTTTGCCTCAGTGAAGCTGTTAACACATAGCAGATTTTTACATGCTGCCATTAAAAGCCACACTCTTTAAAAAGCCCCTTCTTTATTTTTAGCATGTCTCTGTTGAGAAAGAAAAAGGAAAAAGTGGCTTTGGATTGCTTGAAACCTTTAGAGCGACTGCCAAAGGTCCGCTGAAGCTGTGACTTCTACAGCTGAGGAGCCAAATCCTGCACTTCAGCAGGACAATCCCCCGTTTCAGGCAGACTTTAATGGTATCAGGCTCTGCACAGATGCCCACCCACCTCCACAATTACTCCCCCAACCCCCAAACCCTCCAGCTCAGCATAGCGAGACAATGTAATTATGAGAAAATGCTTGCTAAAACTTAAAGCAGACGGGGTTTTTTCATCAGCTGGCAGAGCTCCGAGGCTCCTCCATCCCCAACAGATCCACCCGCCAACCACCGCCGAAAAACCCCCGACCCTCCACCCAGGACCATCATCTGACACCCAGACTGTGATCCAGTGTCGTGGGAGCAGCGACAGTCTAATATGTGGTCTGTTTGACCGCAGAGTGTGTGAAGCCACATACTCTACTGTTTAACATCTGACACCAGAAGATCAACAGTCGAGAGCCACCGACTAAACTTTCCAAATAAAAGTGTCCCCAGTGGGCCGTCGGCTCCGTGTCACGGCTTCAAAATGTCAAATCTTTTATAGACGCTTTCTGTGGACACACTCAGGAAAATGTGTTGTAGGAGCGAAGAAGTGGACGTGACCTGACACAAAGTATCTGTGTGCTGATACATGTATAGTCGTGGTACAAGTACTGCATGTACAGCAACTGAAGCGTGTACTGTACATATTGTACTGTGTAACTCTACATGGTCTCTCTGGTAACAACAGAAGGTCTCTGTATCTTCTGTGAGCGTGTGAAGAAATATTTTGTTCATGTTTCATGAAATCATTCTGATCAATGAGCTTCGTTTTGATTTAGTAAAATGTAACAACATGTCTGAATTTTATATATTTTTAGTTTAGTTTGTTTGAGTATTTGTGTATTATTGCTCGTTGACTTTCAGAACCTCCAGGCTCGGGTTGTAACGGGCTCAGCAATAAGAAACATCTCCAGACACTCGATGTGTCGAGCTCACCGGTTTGACTCGTTACTGTCCGCGTAGTTTAGACGCTGCTGAAACAAGATGGTGGCCTACTTCTTCCCTCCTCTGGGACTGTGCAGGAAAATCTACTTAGTCGTATTTATTCATCATCGTTAACGTATTTATCATTATCTTATCTTTCCCATGAACGGACTCCAGAGGAGAATCGCCCTCTCTGGTTTTCCTCACGGTCGCTGGGATGGAAAGACGCTTCCCTTCCCCGCAGGCTGGTGCAGATGTGAAGCCGCGCTGCAGTATTGATTACAGCCTCCATCTGTTGTGCGTTTTCCCCGTTTTTTTCTCTTCTTTCTATTGTGAATTACTCCCTTTGTTGTGTGTTATTTTTCCCATCCATACTCAGCCTATTTCCATGAGTCACTCAAAGTGCTCGCTGCTGCGATCCAGGCCCAAAGTATTTTTACAGACAGACTCCTTGTTTATGGTTTTCTCATCAATAAATGGCCTATTGTCTCCGGACACCACGGGACTCAGAGTGGGCAGCACTTTATTTTAAACAGCAGCGCTGCTATGAATATCACCGTGTGCAGACTTTTGTTCTTCAGAGTATTATTAGCATAGTACTGACGGCCCATTCAAAACTTTTAACAGTCACACTTATCAAAACTACAAGATACACTGATGACGTCATCACACAAGTACTGTGAGTCTGAGCTTCCTGCTACAAACTGATCGAAGGCTCGAGCTGCTACGAGTTTTATTTTACGTCAGTCTAAACGGGATCATGTGAACAACAACCTCCTGCAGCCACTAGGGGGCGCCTGCAGGAGGCTCGTCATCGGGTTCATAAAGTGGATCTGAAACCAGCTCAATCTGTGACAGGCTGGTGGCGACGAGGGGCAGACTGCTGTTAACGTTCAGATATTATAGATTATTAGCTTATTTAAATTTGTAATAGGTGATTAGCTTAATATTTCAATGACATAAGAATAATGTGGCCGACGAAGGCAGCACAAGCTTTGTGATAATGATTGAACAACAATAATAATAACACACATGCACTGGACCTCCTGAGGGTTCATACGTACCGAACTATGGAACCCTGAGATGTTCTGAACAGAACCAGCAGTGACAGAACTGTGAGCTCCTCTGTGGTCCAGTTTCAGAGTCATTGTTCCAGAGGAACGTTCATAAACATCTGGTTGGTCCGAATCCAGAGAAGCTGAATACCTGCAGCAGGTTTTCCTAAACACTGAGTCTGTTTGAGCCATCAGTGCCTCCCTCCTCCCCCTCCTCCTCCTCCTTCTCCCCCCCCCCCCCCTCCTCCTCCCCCTCCTCCTCCCCCTCCTCCTCCTCCTCCTCCTCCTCCTCCCCCTCCTCCTCCCCCTCCTCCTCCTCCTCCTCCTCCTCCTCCCCCTCCTCCTCCCCCTCCTCCTCCTCCTCCCTCCTCCTCCTCCTCCTCCTCCTCCTCCCTCCCCTCCTCCTCCTCCTCCCCCTCCTCCCTCTCCTCCTCCTCCTCCTCCTCCTCCTCCCCCTCCTCCTCCTCCTCCCTCCTCCTCCTCCTCCTCCTCCTCCTCCCTCCCCTCCTCCTCCTCCTCCCCCTCCTCCCTCTCCTCCTCCTCCTCCTCCTCCTCCCCCTCCTCCTCCTCCTCTTAATGCCTCCACTCCTCAGTGTTTGGCTTCTCCAGTGTGCGAGGACATATGGAGAAACACTGAACAAGCTTCCTTCCTCCTCTTCCCTCCTGAGAAGGTCCTTCAGTGCTTCTGCTGCCCTCCATTTTAAAACAATTTACAACCACAGAGTCACAACAAGGAAGTGTGTAACTGCTGCTGCATATCTATTACACACCGCACGCAGCATGGTATCGCCATTATGAGAAAAATGGCCCTGACGCGACCTTCACTCCATTTTCTGCAAACATCACTGACCCGTCTGAAGACAAGCTGCCAACCAGGAAACACTGCAGGTCTTCAGACACACAAAGCTGACGCAGGTCCGTCCACCAGACACAACGGCCTGAACGCGTCCGAGTGACGGCCGGCACCGAGTCGCTCGGCCGGTCTGAGTAAGAATCCATATTGTTCTTCTGGAGAGACCAAACATAACGACGGTTAAATTAATACACAGGAGGAAAGAGCTGGAACGTGCTGCAGAAGATCTGATGAAGGAACCACGAGACGAGTTCAGTCGAGTGAATCTCCTGTCTGCTATAATAAAAACACTCAGTCGGTCCAGTCTGGGACCAGCAGGTACTTCTACACTGCATCCAACTACTAAATATACTTACAAAAACTACAAAATACACATCAAACTACTAAATACACATCAAACTACTAAATACACATCAAAACTACAAAATACACTTACAAAAACTACAAAATACACATCAAAACTACAAAATACACATCAAAACTACACAATACACATCAAAACTACAAAATATACTTACAAAAACTACAAAATACACTGCATCAAACTACTAAACACACTTATAAAAACTACAAAACACACATCAAAACTACAAAACACACATCAAAACTACAAAATACACATCAAAACTACAAAATGCACTTATAAAAACTACAAAATACACTTTTATAAAAACTACAAAATACACTTATAAAAACTGCAAAATACACTTTTATAAAAACTACAAAATGCACTTATAAAAACTACAAACTACACATAAAAACTACAAAATACACTTATATAAAAACTACAAAATACACTTTTATAAAAACTACAAAATGCACTTTCAGCACTCTTCTGCTGATGAATCGCTCTGTGGACACGTCGCTCTCAGAGATTTCCACGTTTTGCTCCACAACATAAAATCTGTCAGTAAATAACGTTTGAGCTTTAAACGTTTGCGTGTCTTGAAACAGGCGGCAGCTGGCAGCAGCTCCGTCACCAGGAGAAATGTGAGCGGTTTACGTTTATAAAACAGACTAATGTAACCGCAGTCTGAGTCTGTTTCAGCCTGCGTCAGTGTGAAACCACTGGATGTCTGCAGGACTCACCTACGACTTCAGTCACTCTGAACTCTCACTTTACACATCGATCGGTTGGTAGAAAACCTGGACAGTAATTGTGCAGTAAGACGCTCAGTGGTGGAGACGTTTGAGTCATGTGACCGTGATGTCGTCTGTCTGTAGCCTAGCATTAGCTTTTTACTGCTACACATTTAATTTAAAATCTGTGCAGAGTATCTGAACTTCAGCCTACAAAAATGTGTCATGGTGAGCTGTCCACATAGTTTTGGCCGTGTCGTGCTGTTGAGTGTAAAATAGAAACAGAGCGATCGTCAGTAATCGTGTTCGTTCTCATCCGTCGAGCTCGAGGAGGAAAAAGGAGGACAGAGCATCAGTAGATCCTCACTAAGCTCTTCTCTTCAGGGCATCCATTCCTGGAGAAACACTGACACAGAGCTTCCATTACCACGTTGGCAGATAACGCTCGCCAGTGAAGAAGGAAGTGAGGCTAATTATTTCCTGAGTGGAAGTCAAACTGCTCTGTGAGGAGGCTGCAGGCTGCAGGACGCCGACAGTCACACAGAAACACACCTGAGTCCCACTCTTACCTGGACTTCACCCTGCTGCTGCTGGAAACACCTCCACCCTCCTGTGTGCTGCATTTATCCTCCGTCACCCCCGACACAGGAACCTCCTGCTGCCAGAACATCCTCCGGACCAGAAACCAAAGTCCTGCAACAGACCACAGATCCTCCATCAGTGGTGGGAGGACGGAGACGGACGTTTACAGAAAACTCATCGACAGGAGATCAACACCTCAAATCCTTTACAGGTAGAAAGGAAACAAGGCGAGGAGGGAGGAAACAAGGAGAGGAGGGAGGAAAGGAAGGAGAGGAGGGAGAAAACAAGGAGAGGAGGGAGGAAACAAGGAAAGGAGGGAGGAAACAAGGAGAGGAGGGAGGAAACAAGGAGAGGAGGGAGAAAACAAGGAGAGGAGGGAGGAAACAAGGAGAGGAGGGAGGAAAGGAAGGAGAGGAGGGAGAAAACAAGGAGAGGAGGGAGGAAACAAGGAAAGGAGGGAGGAAACAAGGAGAGGAGGGAGGAAACAAGGAGAGGAGGGAGGAAAGGAAGGAGAGGAGGGAGGAAAGGAAGGAGAGGAGGGAGGAAACAAGGAGAGGAGGGAGGAAAGGAAGGAGAGGAGGGAGAAAACAAGGAGAGGAGGGAGGAAAGGAAGGAGAGGAGGGAGAAAACAAGGAGAGGAGGGAGGAAACAAGGAGAGGAGGGAGGAAAGGAAGGAGAGGAGGGAGAAAACAAGGAGAGGAGGGAGGAAAGGAAGGAGAGGAGGGAGAAAACAAGGAGAGGAGGGAGGAAACAAGGAGAGGAGGGAGGAAAGGAAGGAGAGGAGGGAGGAAAGGAAGGAGAGGAGGGAGGAAACAAGGAGAGGAGGGAGGAAAGGAAGGAGAGGAGGGAGAAAACAAGGAGAGGAGGGAGGAAAGGAAGGAGAGGAGGGAGAAAACAAGGAGAGGAGGGAGGAAACAAGGAGAGGAGGGAGGAAAGGAAGGAGAGGAGGGAGAAAACAAGGAGAGGAGGGAGGAAACAAGGAGAGGAGGGAGGAAAGGAAGGAGAGGAGGGAGAAAACAAGGAGAGGAGGGAGGAAAGGAAGGAGAGGAGGGAGGAAAGGAAGGAGAGGAGGGAGGAAACAAGGAGAGGAGGGAGGAAAGGAAGGAGAGGAGGGAGAAAACAAGGAGAGGAGGGAGGAAAGGAAGGAGAGGAGGGAGAAAACAAGGAGAGGAGGGAGGAAACAAGGAGAGGAGGGAGGAAAGGAAGGAGAGGAGGGAGGAAAGGAAGGAGAGGAGGGAGGAAACAAGGAGAGGAGGGAGGAAAGGAAGGAGAGGAGGGAGAAAACAAGGAGAGGAGGGAGGAAACAAGGAGAGGAGGGAGGAAAGGAAGGAGAGGAGGGAGAAAACAAGGAGAGGAGGGAGGAAAGGAAGGAGAGGAGGGAGAAAACAAGGAGAGGAGGGAGGAAACAAGGAGAGGAGGGAGGAAAGGAAGGAGAGGAGGGAGGAAAGGAAGGAGAGGAGGGAGGAAACAAGGAGAGGAGGGAGGAAAGGAAGGAGAGGAGGGAGAAAACAAGGAGAGGAGGGAGGAAACAAGGAGAGGAGGGAGGAAAGGAAGGAGAGGAGGGAGAAAACAAGGAGAGGAGGGAGGAAAGGAAGGAGAGGAGGGAGGAAAGGAAGGAGAGGAGGGAGGAAACAAGGAGAGGAGGGAGGAAAGGAAGGAGAGGAGGGAGAAAACAAGGAGAGGAGGGAGGAAAGGAAGGAGAGGAGGGAGGAAACAAGGAGAGGAGGGAGGAAAGGAAGGAGAGGAGGGAGAAAACAAGGAGAGGAGGGAGGAAAGGAAGGAGAGGAGGGAGAAAACAAGGAGAGGAGGGAGGAAAGGAAGGACAGATAGAAGCAGTGAATGTAAAGGGAAATATATGAAGACAAAAGGAAGAGGAAGAAGGACAGAAGGAAACAAGTTAAGAGAGGAAGGAAACAAGGAGAGGAGGGAGGAAGAGGAAGTGAAGAAAGTCTTCAGGTAAAGTTTTAGTTAGAAAAATGTATCCAAAGTTTATCTTTACTTCTACAGTGAAGTAAAAAGAACAATAATAATAATAACAATAATAATAATAATAACAATAAACAATGGTTGTTGTAATGTCCCTTTAATCCTCCACAGTCTCGACCTGAAGCCGTCTGAAGCGTTCGGAGGTCAAATGACTCTTATTCTCTCCTGTGCGAGTGACTTTAACAGGATTTTCCCTGCATGCATTGCCTTCATGAGGAGTTGTGGGGATTTCTGTGTATTTGGCCGGCGAGGCCGCCTGTCAACACGCCCCGTCAACAAAGCCCCGTTTCCATAGAGACTCCCAAATAAGGGAAAAAAGAAACGCGAGCGGCGGCGGCCAAATTGCATTTTCTTCTCCTCTCGAGTCAATTGGTATGAACAAGGGAGTTAGGTTAAAGGAGTTGATACTTTAAACATGTCAGAGGGAGTTAACAGGAGGAGCCGGCCGGCCTTCATGACAGAATGAGGCTCGTTCACGCTCTCTCCAGGGAACACCTGCAGATAAAACACATCCAAATCAACAGCCGGACCTGTCAACTGCTCCGTCACAGCATCAGCTTACTCTCACTGACAGTCCACCGAGCAGCGAGGACGTCTCCACGGCCGCCTCATCCTTTATGATGACAAATAAATCCAAGTATTGACAACAAAGACTGGATCTGCTCGGTGTAAACAAAAGGACTGGTTCTAACCAGCTAAACAGTCTGAGAGGAAATTTATTATAAATAAAAAAAAAAATGATGTGATGACAACAAACTGAATCAGGTCAGTGAGAACAAAAAACAGTGAGTAAGTCAGCGAGGACGTTCAAGGACTTCAGTAGTTTCAGTCCACAGCGCTGTGTCGGTGTCTGTGTCTGTGTCGGTGTTGGTGTCTGTGTCTGTGTCTGTGTCGGTGTCTGTGTCTGTGTCGGTGTTGGTGTCTGTGTCTGTGTCTGTGTCGGTGTCGGTGTTGGTGTTGGTGTCGGTGTCGGTGTTGGTGTTGGTGTTGGTGTCGGTGGGGAAAACATTCAGGCTTGTCCGAGTGTCTTTAAACCAATCACACCTCTCGGGCGGCGATAAGCCCGGGATGCAGCGGTGGTGCCCCTGTAGCGTCGTGGGAACCTGAACCCCGACACGAACACGGCCCCAGCTACAGCTGCTAGCTTGTTTAGGTCTGTGCTGTTAGCCGTCAGGTACCTGCAGAGACGGGCTCTGGACTCAGGCTTCACACCAACAGTCTGAAGGAAACACGGAGCTTCCTGACACTTGGATGGTTGAACGCTGGTGTTTGAAGCTGCTTGACTCTGACCTGGAGGGAAACCTATAGAGGAACTCGAGGCTGGAGGCTGACTCCTGTCGGACTCGGCTGTGTTGGGTGTGAAGGTTTTACTCTCCCGAGTCCAAACAGTTAAGAGGACCAAGGCCCGGCCCGCTTTAAGCTTCGTTCTGGGAATGTGTTGTCTATTACAAACCACCTCCTGTAATTTGGTTTAAATTAACTTCCATCTGGAACGAGGAGTCTTGTTCCCGAAGAGCAAAGCTAACGTTTCATCCCCCACGTGCCCTGAACATTAACCCCTCCGACCCTCTTATCTCCCGGTCCGTCCGGATCTCCGTCTCACGCCGAGAGTCGACAGTCGAGAGTCGAGAGTCGAGAGTCGAGAGGTGAGAAGTGTCTGTGGAAATGTTCAAAGAGGAGGCGACAGCGCTGCAGCGACGGGCCGAGGCCACACACAACTCTCATTTCCCACTTTTCATTGACATGTTACAGTTTATAGATGTTTTTTATTGAAATAAAAGCCAGCAGCAGTCGGCCGACCACTTCACAAACTCTGAGTAGATGAGTGGAGATTTACAACACGCCTGAAGAAATGAGTCTCACAGCGGCACCGCGTCTCAGATCTGAACTGGATTCAGAGTCTTCTGGGTTTTTTTATGACTGTGGAGTGATTGAACAGTCGAGACAGAGAGACGGCGGACGTCCAGAGGGTGACATGACAGGAAGGTTTGCTTGTGGCCTCGTTTACAGGTGGAGGTCAGGATGGGACAAGTGTTTTATTCATTTTCTTAAGGCCGTTTTCTACCCCACCGAGCAGAAACACGTCCAAAAGACGTCAATTCAACGTCTGACCACGTTGAAAAGACGTCCAGTGGAGATCCGGACGAAAGTTTGAGTGACGTCTTCTTAAACGTTCACTATTGATTGAAGTGACGTCCGTACAGGGTTCAAAATTAAAGTTTCTACAGTGTAAGTTTAGACTTTTCACCTTCAGTCAGACGTCTGAACTTCTTGTGGCCAAGTTTTCCAGCTTCAGGTTGGATTTGAACCCTAAACCGCTGCGTGACACGTGAACGTTGAAAAGACGTCTAAAAAACGTTCACTCCGTCTCTCCACCTGACGTCTTTTCTACATCATCAAAGACGTTGAAAAGATGTTTTCTGTGGTTGTTTCTGCTCAGTGGGAAGTAGTTTACTGGAATATCCTTCGTATATAAAACATGTGTAGAAATGTGTTTGTAAGTGCGCAGAGACAATCACACACCTGGCGACTATGGTTGCTGATGGTTCAGTAGGGTAATCTGGGTTATTAGCCCATCAGGGTCAAAAGCTTTTCAAATTTGGGTGTTTTCCAAACATCGACGCCGCCACAGGCCAGTTAACACGATCGTCACACTCACTCTCTCTCTGAAATATCAGATTCAGGTCCCGGGAGGCCTCTGAACTGACTAAGATCTTCCATGGTGGAGAAATGATCAGCGAAGCCTCTTGTCTTGTGGGCTGAGGGTGTTTGTGTTGTTTTTAAACGCCGTCCTGCGCTCAAGCCGACGCCACCAGACCGCCGTCTGCCAGGGGATTTTCAGACCAGAGGGAGACGCTCGGCTGCTCCTTCTCTCTTTTTACTGTGCGGTCGAGTAATTCGATCCAAGTCTCAGGAACAAGACAAGGGCTAATAAGTGGAGGCTGTACAGTAGCACCTACTGTAAGTTTACAGCCTCTCTGCTGTACCACATCCAGATGTTTGGTGAAGTCTGGATAAATATAGACTCTGTCAGGAGCTGTGAAGTCCCCGCTACATTCTGTAAACATTTTCCTTACCATAATTTGAATTTTATTATAAACTCACAGTCTAACAAGCCCGTGAAAAAGCAGCCGCGTTCAGCAATAAACAAGAGAGCGGCTACTGAACATGAAGACACAAGTGCTTTCAGCTCAGCAGGCAGTTTACTGTCGGACTGAAACTGTAAATGTGCCCCACGGTGAGCACAAGTGCTGCAGTCGTCTCTGCACGTACCCGACGTTCAGAGACTTCGTGTCGCTGCAGCATTTCAGGTCTTTGCATTCATTCAGACAGCGGCAGGAGGTCAGAGTCACTTCCTGTGTCTGATATGAGTCACTCTGGTCGCTGTGGAGACGATACGATGATGACGCTCACACGAGGTCTCACGTCACATTTAAACTTAAGACACAGCATCAGTTGTTCGTTCTTTGAAACAACTTCACGATCGAGTAAATTATGATTTTTATTTTATAATCCAAGTCTCCAGAAGCCCCGAGATCCCAAACTGGTCTGAAGACGTTATTCACACCCTGATATCGTCACTGCAGCTGCTGAGATGAAAGAGTGAGCGTGCACGAGCTCGACTGCGTGTCGAGGGTTTAAACCTGGTGTCCTCAGATCAGGTTGTGATCTCTTCTCTCCTGCAGATGTTTTTTACAAGATCAAGAATCAACTCTGAACCTTTTCAGCCAACATGGACGAGAAGTCGATGAGGAAAATCATCTACGACTGAGCGAGAAGATCATGTTATCGGATCGAAAGCTCCAGAAGAGACTGGGACTGTATTCTGTCCTTCGTTCGGAGGACCAGGATTATTTTTTTAAAAATGAAATGACTGAGCCGGAGCTGTCAGATAAAAGCAGGGCAGTAAAAAGTACACGAGTTCCCTCTGAAGTGCCGTCTGTTAAAGTAAATGTACTTCATCTCTCTGCGTCTCGTACATTTTCCTACGGAGATATGAGGTCAGGCAGGATGATGAGGACTTCTTCTTTTATCGCTTCTGGACCCATCAAACATTCCTCCTCCACATTTTTAAGAGCTGTCTGACTTTTACAACCTGAAGCCGTGAGCCTGGACTCCAGCAGCAGGTCTCTGTGGCTGCGAGTGGAAAAAAAAAAAACGGAGGCAGGCGAGGGAGGTCACGTTATTAAAACCGACTCCACTACTGCTTATTATCTTCTGTCAGACTCGGCCTGTGTTTTTCAAGAGGTGTGGACATGGGAGTATTTACGAGCTCTGTTTTTAATAGACTGTTCCTTTTAGACTCAAACAAATGCCTCTCATTATATCCCGACTGGATTCGCCATAACTACAGTAATGGCTGGTGGCAATTCTATGATCCACGACTGCAGACCATTAACATGCTGGTGTGGGAGTGTTAATCTCTCGCACTCTCAGCCACGTTCCCCAAAGTCTGACTGGGACTCCGACGGCTCGGCTGAGCCGCTCTCAGACACCAGACCGTCGGGGTAACCTCCTCACCTGGCCTTCACATCCAGACGTCCCGTCGGAGAAGCTGAAGGGGGAGTAAGTAAATAAAAAGTGAGCTCACAACTGGGCAAACCGCAGGACACCTCCGAGCTCCAAGGCCCGGCCGCCGGCGAGAGGAGAGGGCCGCGGGCCGGCTGCCATGTTTGGACTAAGTGAGAGAAAAATGGAGTCTTTCTGAAGGGACAAGGTTAGAAGAATGGTTCGGGTTTATTTTCCATAATCATGATGTTGGAGTGTGTAAAGGTCTCTTTTTGAGAGGTCGGCCCTGATTGGCCAAAATGTGATGAGAGGACTGGCATCGTCTCTGGGACTGGTGGAGGAGGAGAGACCTTCATGTTCCTCATCGCAAGAACCAATCCTGGATCATTTAAAGAGGAACTGAACTAAACTAAACACTTTTAACTGAAAACAGTGTTTAGTCGTGTTGTTTATTGATTCAGGTCCATATTTTCGAGCTCCAGACTCTTTTCATGGAGACAAAACTACGTTTTTCTGACAGGAAAGTTGTGGCAACACAACCGACCGGTTATTAAAAGAGGAACTAAACCTAAAACCCCTTTTTTTAACTGAAAAACAAAGTTTAGTTGCGTTGTGTGTTGATTCAGGTCCATATGTTTGAGCTCGGGAAGTGACCAGGACGGTCGTGAAATCTCCAGCTGATCTCTCAGCTGATAAAGTTTGTGGCTGATGTAGAAGATCAAATGGTTTCACAGTCAAACAGGAAGCAGCTCCTTCACTGATGAACTGGACTGGATCTCTTTCCTTCAGACTCTCCATCACCTCCGGACAGAATCTGTGTCCAGTCAGCGTTTCATCGATGAGCGACGGCCTGTTTCAGCACTGAGCGTCGTCCTGCTGCAGACACTATTTACGACTCCTGGAAGCTGCAGCTAAGAAAACACAACTTTCTTAAGCTCACAAATCCAGGTGAATCACTCCCACTTTATTCAGCCATTACATCACACTTTCTCAACACAAACTCACAAATGGGCCCGAACAGAGTGCAGACAAATTAGCTAAAATATGAGGTGTGCTGCAGGGAGACAGCCATGATACTCTGCTTCATTAGAGCCTGAAATCTTACCAATTCTGAGCCGATATATTGAAGCACGAGAAGGAAAACTCTCAAAGGTCACAGCAATTATTGCACAAATGAATGAGAGCAGTGTAGGTATGGCACCGAGTTCAAACATGGCCCCGGAGGCGGCTGCAGGGGTGGCCAGGCTGCTTGGCACAGCCGGCGATGACGTGACACGTCAAATAAATGTCCACACACAAACCTCGGTCCACACGAGAAAAATGGACTCGACTTTCACTTAAAGAAGTCGGCTGTTTGCTCGCTGTCTCGCTGCTTTCTTGGCTTTTCAGAGTGTAAAAGTGTCACAGCTGTGAGCAGCCAGAGGGCCGAGAGATTAATGTAATCCTGAGGAACGACCGGCTGTAATCCCCACAAAACGAGGGGTGAAGCAGAACCAGGACAAAGTCTCAGGATCAGATCAGATACTTCACTTTTGTTTCATTGGATTCTCTCTGATTCACAGTGTCATGGCAACCAACAAATCAATCACAACTTTATTGATTTATTCAACAAAGACAAATCTTAGTAAGAGTCAAACTGCAGACAGGAATGAGAACAGAAACAAGACGTCGCAGCCCGTGAGGACGCAGTGACACCAACCACATGATCGTTTTGATTCATATTCATATTTCCCTCGTTCTGCACACTGAAGCTCATTAATAGGCTTGTTGCCCCACGAGCAGCCTGAATATCTGCTGTCTCAGCAACTTTCTACAAACCGTGAAGAGGATCAGTCCACCGAGGTCTACACTTCCTGACCAGAACATCACAGTCCAAGAGTCACAGTGAGGAGGAGAAACCCGTTAGAGCTCATTACACAACAGGTTCACACCTGATATTAACATGCGTCACTTTCCCGCTTTAAATGATAAACAGACCCGTCCATCACTGAGACAAACAGACTGTTTCTACTCAAAGACAGAAAGAAGTTCATGCAGAACATTTGCTGAATTAACAAGAAGGAACAAATAAGTCAGAATCAGTCAGAGACAGAGTTTCACACAGTTTATAAAGTGTCTCCAACTCAACAACTCACTAAACTGACACATTTGTTAAGGGAGTCTGGGACAAAGAAGTCGCCTATACTGGTTACTGTTTAGTGTGTTTGTAAAATGTGACATGTTTAGATCAATAAAATGTTTCTTCTTTCATAAATTGAGTGTAAATGGTGAAGTCAGTGTAAACAGTGTGTTCAAACAGCTGCTAAATGTTGCAGGTAAGACTTTAGCACTTTAGACACAGAAGCAGACAGGCTGGTACAGCCATGCTGCCACAAACTGACACTTTTTACAAGGAAACAAACAACTGACTGTTTTCATTTAATGCTGAATTTACAAGAAGGAGACGATCATTCAGAATCTGTCGAAGCCGTTTCACAACATTTGTTCAGCTTCTCCTCATGTAACAACTCTTAAAATCACTACATTTCTTAATGGAGTCTGGTGATGTTGTGGTTACTAGTTCAAACTCATTTGTCTGTAGGTGTAATGACCCGTCAGGCCTGTAGGGGCTGCTGTCAGCGCTGTGAGGCCTCTATAATTTAAAACCCATCCAGTCCAATAATACTTACCAAACATAACAAATGACTTGTTTGTGCAGAGTTCATTAAGTGACTACAACAAGTTGCTCTGTAACAATGACTGACTCTATAATCACTCCTCGCTCTGTTTCCAGTTCCTCGAGTCGCTGCTGACAGCTGCGGTCAGCTCGTCTGCGGCCCTCGCCGCGGTTCATTCCTCCAATCAGGCCTCACGCTCCGGCTGATCGCTAATGTCATTTAACCATCAGCAGTGCTCACAGGCCGCCCACACCCTCCGCTCACTTGTTACCAAAGTAATTGTATAAAAAGTCAGTTAATCGGGGCGAGTGGAGACCGGAGCTGAATCACCTCATCTGGGCAGCCGGCGGCCAATCGGGGACGCGAGCCTCGGAGGGGTCCACCCTTCAGGGAGATGTTTCGCTCCACATCCAGGAACAACCGGTCACTTTTTCCCCCGAACTTAAAGCTAACATAATTATTGAAAGGTTGAGAGGCCGACACATGCCAGGCTCTACCTAGCGAGCGGCCGGCCGGCTGTACAGTGGAAAAGCTACAGTGAAAATCAACACACTTAATGACACCTTGATTCAGGGTCGGACACTGCCTGCCCTCTTGAAAAGTTGAGGATGTGATCCCCCTCCCCGCCTCCCCCCGTCGGACCCAGACTATAAACAACAACCTGCCAAGGTCTACCTGCTGCTGCCTGTGAAAATCAACAGGCTTAATGACACCTTTATTAGTCATCTGCTCAGACGCCCCTGGTGGCAAGGCTCTCCCCATTCAGCTCTGGAAACTTTGGATCACTGTGGCCGCTGACTAACGCTCTGTTTACATACCAGAGAGGGCCAACACTGGGGGTGAGGGCTGCCGAGGCTGCTGCTGCTCACACCAACCACACAGCAGCGTTTCACTGCTTTATTTAGCTTTCACATCAGAATCAGCGTGATAACATCATGCAGAGGCGTGTTACACCGGTGATCACATGAGCTGATCAACGCCAGCCTTCACATCCCAAACCAGCTCATCACAGCTGACCTGAAGGTTTGTAAGAAATGGGAACAGGTCGAAGGTAGCTCCGAATCTGCAGGAGGCAGCATGACCGCTAACTGCTGCTCACTGTACTTTAACTGCCCTTAGCAAGTAGCTCTGTTAGCCGTGGAGCTAAGTGGCCCCATTAGCTGACTGGAGGCTGCCAACAGACATCCATCGAGACGAGTCCGAGTCAAATTATTAACGAGATGAGTACGGGTCAGAACTTTGACTCTGACTTTCTGGGTGAACTGTTCCTTTAAGAGCCACGTTGTGCCGCCCTTCCCTCTGTCTTGCAGGTCTTGCAGGCTGTCCTGGTCAACTTCGACCTGAGACGGTCTTCATCTGGGTCTTGCAGGATTCAAAGCGGGCCCGTGTGTCCCTCTGGACAGCCGACCTCCACCCTGCAGCACCTTCCTCCACAACATGTCACACATCCTTACACTGATTTCCACACCCCATTGTTCATTTGTGTTGACTTCAGTTTTAATGAGTTCTGTTTGTTTTGGGTGAATCTCTGAGCCAGTTCATGACATCATTCACCAGCACATCCAGGCACATGTTGCAAATATCCAAGAGCTCGCAGAGATCAGACGGAGCTCCGGCTGTGCTGAATCTTATTGCATGTGGCATGTTTTGGGGGCATTTCTATGTTTTGGGTGGAGTTCAAGTTTCAGAAAACATGATTTTCATGTGCAGTCATGTTGTGTTATGAAATAATGTAAAATGTTTGGCACAGATTAACATAATTAGGAGCAGGGGAGTTGTGGAAATGCTGCATGCTAAGTTGCCATAATACGCTGACAAACAGACGAGTCAGAGTGGTATCCATGCAGGCCTCGGGTCCGTCCAGCACCACCTCTCTGCAGCAGCTCCTCCACTCCAAAGAGCAATCAGCACCGAGGGCAGCCGGCCAAGCCCAGTTACACGTTTACAAGCAATTAAAAAGCGATTTATCATCCTCTTCTTAAAGGTGCCTAACCACAGTCACACAGTCGCCTGGTCTGCGGTGGAGTTTCTAAATGTGCTGCAGAGAGTGGCCCAGATTTTAATGAAGAGGGAGGAAAGTCAGCAGAGCTCCAGTTTACAGAGACGGAGAGCTGACAGACACAAACACAGGACTCCATAATCTGATGAGTCAGGTGGACTACACACTTTATATAAACTGTTCCTGTTTCAAGAGTCCAGATTCTGGATGAAGAGTTTTATTCCAGGATGTAACAGAGACCCTGTTCACACCTGGTACCATCCTGAGTGGTCCCATCACAGGTGTTTTTAAGACCCGATCACTCAGACCACAGGAAGACCAGACCACGAAGAAGAAGAAGGAGACTGATCCAACCATTGAACTAGTAACCTCAACATCACCAGACTCCCTTAACAAATGTGTCAATTTAGTGAGTTGTTGAGTTGGAGACACTTTATAAACTGTGTGAAACTCTGTCTTTGACTGATTCTTCATTTTTTGTTCCTTCTTTTAAATTCAGCAAATGTTCTACATGAACTTCTTTCTTTGTTATTGTTCCTGTTTTTGTGTTATTGTTGCCTCTCACCTTAGAAATGTTTCACTCTCTACCAACCAAACTCTGTACATTTTTTAAGGATTTTAAGAAAACACAGATAAATTAATAATTAATAATACATAAAATTTATATTTTTTTATGTAATGGTTCTTATTTTGTTGTTTGAATGTTCACGCATTAACATGCTAAGTGTTAGCATGTCAGGTGAGCACATCTCTGAACCTGATCAGGTGGAGATACGTTTTGTTCTCCAGGTGTTGAAGGGGTGAGAGAGTTCATGGAGATTTAACTCCTCCTCCTCCTCCTCTTCCTCCACCTCCTCCTCGTCTTCCTCCCAGTAGCCATCAGCAGCCTGCAGCGGTTTGTTAAACCAGAGCTCATTTAGTGTTTTACACACTTCTTTAAATGACTTTGAGCCTGGCCGGTTTCCTGAGAGCGACCAAACCCGCCCATGGAGGCGACAGCTTGGCCCTGCGCCTGTAACCACAACACCACAACAGCAACATGACTCACACACAGGCTGCTAATATGGATTCCTCTCTATATTAGAGTCATAAATGAGATTGAAAACAACACTTGTCATGTTGTATTTTGTGATTATGGTGTAGACAGGATCTGAAACTACCAATAAAGTTTGTCTTGGGTGAGAAATTGTTGCCGTATTGAGATGACAACAGGAAAATGGAGGTTCAGGTAGCATCTTTTCAAAGACCATCTCTGGTGTCGGACGTGAACTACAGTTGAATTCAAACAAGGTGGTCGCCTCCTCGTGTTTAACAAAGAAAGGCAGCATCACTGTGCAGTTCACCTCTTCATCCTGCCACACACAACTACAGGTCACACATCTTTACGGTTGTCAATACTCAAACTTGTCCAACTTCAAGCATTTTTAAGCATCAAAAAGTTCCTTATAATATTGATGTAGTAGAAGTGAGTTGGAAAATAAATGTTAATCATGTGTAAAGTGAACAGCAGAGGACCAAACATTGAGCCATGTGGGACACCGTCGTATCTTTTGTCTCTTGTTAGCAGCAGTCAAGACGTCACAAAACCAGCAGCAAAAAGTAAACGCCTCAATATAGATTGATATAGATTTTCATTATTCTATTCGTGACCCACTCCCTCTTCTTCCTCCTCTCTCCTGAGCCAATCACACGCCCGCCTCCAGATGATCGATGCATCATGTAGCCAATGAGATGTCAGATCCAGTAATATATAGTTTATATCAGTTTTTAAAGCCCTGAACTTGGAAATGATGCAAGTTGATGTAGTTTGATGTGTTTTGTCTGTTTTTCCAGCTCAGGTCTTGTTTTAACCAGCCGCCTGAATATTTCCTCAGAAAAACCTGTTAAATGTTCATTTTCAGTGATTTGTTATCGAATTTGAACTTGGACCATGTCAGACGACATGATGTGGACCCATGGTGTTTTCTAGCTAACAGAGGCAGTTACAGCTCATCTGCAGGCTCATTAACGTGTGCTCAGACTCTATAGATTAATGACAGAAGCACTTACAGAGCTGCGAGCTTCGAGTCTTGAACTTGTTCAGCTTGAGCCTTATGGTTACCGTGCAGGTGTGGTGGGTCGGTGAGGGCCTCCACTGTGTGGGGGAAATGCCCCATTTGTAAAGTGACCATCAGTCATAGTGACAGGCTGAGAGAGGCCAGTCAGGCCGCCGTGAGAAGAGCGAGACACAACCGTCTCTGTCTGAAGCAGCAATGGATAAACAAGTCGGGGCTTCAGCCAGCGCTGCCCGCTCACCACTTCAGACCTCACACACTAACCAGGAAAACACACACAACCGGGCCGACATGCAGCTGTGAGACTCAGAACCACCACTTTTATGTGCATGAGGACATTAACTGCTGATACGTTTTCCTCAAATCAGAGATAAAACACTCACTGATCTGTAAACAGCAGAGACACACGAGAGTCCAGAATCACACAGACATAGAAGTGTGGTGGTGTGTTGGTGGTGTTGATGGTGTGTTGGTGGTGTTGGTGGTGTGTTGGTGTTGGTGGTGTGTTGGTGGTGTTGGTGGTGTGTTGGTGGTGTTGGTGGTGTGTTGGTGGTGTTGATGGTGTGTTGGTGGTGTTGGTGGTGTGTTGGTGGTGTTGGTGGTGTTGGTGGTGTTGGTGGTGTGTTGGTGGTGTTGATGGTGTGTTGGTGGTGTTGGTGGTGTGTTGGTGTTGGTGGTGTGTTGGTGGTGTTGGTGGTGTGTTGGTGGTGTTGATGGTGTGTTGGTGGTGTTGGTGGTGTGTTGGTGTTGGTGGTGTGTTGGTGGTGTTGGTGGTGTGTTGGTGGTGTTGATGGTGTGTTGGTGGTGTTGATGGTGTGTTGGTGGTGTTGGTGGTGTGTTGGTGGTGTGTTGGTGGTGTTGGTGGTGTGTTGGTGGTGTTGGCTGTGCTGTTGTGGTGTGTTGGTGGTGTGTTGGTGGTGTTGGTGGTGTTGGCTGTGCTGTTGTGGTGTGTTCCCTCACTGAGACTCTGGACTCTTCACTGGGCCTGCCCACCTCGTCATTAGCCTGTCAGCTCTGATGAGTGTGTGGCTGGAGACAGAGCGCCTTCACAGCGACCGGCCGCCGCAGAGCAAACCGACGGTGGTCCGAGCTGTGAGACCCCAAACCACAGCGGCTTTCACCTCAACTCAGACCCCCCTGCTCTCCTCCACCTCTGACGGGAATCCACAGCACCTGCCACACTCAGCCGGGTCCATGTGCACAAGTAAATACAAGCAGACATGCAGGCAAACAAACCTGTACTCCACAAACATGTACACAGGAGGGAAGTGACTGAGATCCAGTACAGGTTACAGGTTCTGGTACTGCAAATGAGTATTTCTGTTTCAGTGAGGCTTTCTACTTTTCCTGCACGAGATCTTAGATGTAGTTAGGCAGTTAGAGATTTAGCTAACATTAGCTAATAGCTAACATTAGTGTAAATGTTCTCTCAAGAGCTACAGCTCAAGCTAACATTAGGTAAGAGCCAGCAGGGTTAACAGTCCTTGGGCAGTTAGGATGTATGCTAATGTTAGCTTAGAGCTAGGATCAGTATAAATGTTCTCTTGACAGCTACAGCTTCAGCTCACGTTTGCTAAGAACCAGCATTTGTAACCTGAGGCAGGTGTGAATGTTTTCTTGAATGTTAGCTCAGTGCTAGCAGCTCACTGGATGCAGATTAGTCAGCTGTTTTAGGAAATGACTGATTAACTTTTAAAACATGAAACCAAACATTTATAAGGTGTTTTTTTTCTAGATGTACAGTGTCAGTGGTAATCAACAGGCTGGGAGCTGAGAGCCACAGACAGGAAGTCAGAAAGTATTGAGAACCTGATCTTATTAAGAGTTTGTTTGGAGAGCGGAGGGACTAACGGCTCATAATGACCCATAATCCTCGGCGAGGCTGACGGTGTGGACTTTCAGCCTTGAATCTCAGTATGGTTTGAGTGGTTTGAAGGGTGGAGTCTGCTGCCTGCTGCGAGCACAGGAAATAGGTTAACAGGATTCAATCACACGCTGCAGCCAATCCAATTATGTAGTTAGCTGAAGCTCAGGTGCACCTGGCAGCAGAGAGGCGAGCTCCTCGTCTCTGTTTGGTGGAAAAAACATGAAATGGAGAGAAAGTTTGGTGTTTTTTACATGTGAACCACAGTGAGACCCTGACTGAAGGTGTTCCTTCAATAAACAGCCAACTTTAGGAAACGCTCCTGGTTTAACTGTGACTGAGCCGATAAAACAAACAGTTTAACAGGTGTTTCTGTGAACAGGTGAAGGTTTCTCACTGGGAGACGTTCAGTTTTACTTCTCCTCCACAGAGGACAGCGCTGCTCGGTCCAGACTGACATATCGCAACAACCATCGGATGGATCATCATTAGTTCAGACATTCATGTTCCCAAATGTTTTTAATGAACTGTGGTGCCTGTGAGTGATCGTTAAGGCTTTACTTAGACACGAAGTGTTTTGAGCTAAATGCTAACATCAGCCTGCTAACATGCTCACAAATAAATTGCTAACAATTTGAGGTTTTGCATGAACAATGTTTATGCTACTTTGTTCACATCTTAGTTTTTAGCGTGTTAGCATGCTAACTGATTGTCTCAAATTAAATTCAATACTGTCAATTATCCGCGCTGTAAACAGTGTTAGCTCATGACTGATCACACGTTTAAGCTTCCATAGCTACAACATATACAACAATACTTCTTCTTCCTCAGTAAATGTTCAGAGTATTTCTCCCAGCTCAAGTTTTTTAGCTATAAACTGTTAATGTAAAGACTGTAGTGAGTCAGAGTGTTCGTTCCTGCAGACGTGAAGCTAACCTGCATTTTAAGCCTCGATCCGTGTGTGATGAACAGGAGTCGACTGCTTCCTGCCGTCTTTGTTCTCCGGTTCATGACTCCTAACAGAATCTGCTGTGACCACTGGAATGATTTGGGAAATCTTTATCTAAACCTCACAAAGGAGTGAACATGTGACACAGACTGGAAACCTGCAGGTTGATCTCAGGGCAAAATGTTTCACAATGTGAGGAATGTAAAGTGTGTCACTGCAGGACGTCAGCCGGCTGTTTCCACACCTGTCACCTCCAAACAGACACATTTACATCCAGTGACATCACGTCTGGTTAACGTGCTCCTCAGGTGAGCCGACAGGTCGCCGTGTCACCTGAGTTCACTGTCTGCTCATAACGACGAGTATATAAAATATGTTTTAAATGTGACGACTTTAAATATTCAACTGACCTGATAACTGAGTAAAATACAGGACGTCAGAGAAGAGACGGGACTTTACATGTTGTAGTTTTATTATCATTCTTATTATTGTCATTAATTTGTATTAAACATCTCATTTTATTTATCATTTAATCTGTAACAACATAAAGCTCGTCTGCAGAGGAGAGAGACCAGATCCCAACTGATCTGAAGAGACTTCAGACATTTAGTAACTAGTAACTAAAGTTATAAGTTACAAATAAAAGTACAATATTTCCACTCCAAAATATAGTGGAAGTATAAAGTAGCAGAAAATGGAAATACTCGAGTAAAGTACATGTACCTCTAATTAGGGTAAATGTACTAATTTACTTTTCATCACTGAGAAAAAGTACATCCAAAATATACCTTAATACAGTACTTGAGTAAATGAAGTTAGTTACATTCCATCACTGAGATGTAATGGAGTAGAAGTAGAAGGTAGCAGAAAATAGAAATACTCAAAGAAAAGTATGACTACCTCAAAATTCTGATTAAGTACACGACCTGAGTAGATGTACTTTGTTACAATCTATTATGGAGATATGAAGTATAAAGTAGCAGGAAATGGAAATACTCCTGTAGTACATGTACCTCAAAAGTACACGACTTGTGTAAATGTACTTAGTTACATTCCATCACTGAGATGTAATGGAGTAGCAGAAAATGGAAAAACTCAAGTAAAGTACAAGTACCTCAGGATTGTACTTGAGTACAGTATTTTTGTTTCTTGTTTGTATTAAATAACTTTGAGACAATATTAAAGTATTTTTATTGTTTTCAGTGTTTGTAGTTCAGTTTGTTTCCATCATTGAGCTTCTTTGTTTTTATATTGTAGCTTGTAGCTTGTAGCTGCTATAAAGGTGCTTTATTAACATGCATACTCACTGATAAAATATCTGAGTGTACTTGTATAGAGAAATACTTGTACTTGTACTAATAAATCCACGTTCCTCTGCACCTCCCTGCTTCTTGTTGTGCTGTTCAGCCTCAGTTTTCTGTGCAGCGACAGTAAAGTCGAGTCGAACCTGAATAATAATCCTGATTGCGAGCAGCTGATGAAGAGTCGGTGGAGACGTCCTCGCAGACAGGAAGCGGCCGACTGGCTGCAGATCAACAGTAACATCATTCACTGACGATGTGAAGTGTCGAAAGCAGGAAAACGTGCGGTCTGTGGCTCTCCTTTAAAGATAAGCAATTTAAACATTAGACAGAGCGGCTGCAGTGTGTATTAGTCTCATTTTCAGGAATGTGTGTGTGTGTGTCGTTAGCGCTCGCTGCCAGGAGCGAGGGGCAGCCTTGAGACGTTTCCAGGACTCTGGTATGCATTATTGCGGAGGACGGGATCAAGGCGGTTTTAATACGACGTGACGTTTGACCAAGTTGTTCGCTGCAGAAAGAAAAAGCTCAGAACAGCAGAGAAATATTTCTGTTCTCTGCTTCATTCAGAAGAACGAGGTCACAGCGAGAGTTTGCTCTGATTTCATGACGTGCAGCACATTTTCACTTTTGAATGTTTGTTTTTTTAGTGTTCTGCTTTACTAATGATCACCTCCGAGCTGAGGCCAGGCGGTGCTTGATGAAGTGACTGACGCCGTGTGAAGCAGGATCCTGCTCAGACAGTCGGGACTGTTCTGGCCTCCCTGCAGTCAACCTGCAAACAATCTTTTTAAATGTCAGTATTCGCTTTAACTTTCCCCTTTTCTTTTCTGGTTCTTTGGACCCACACCCATCTGAGCGTCGTCAGAGCCAAGCCCAACATGCCCGCCATCCAGCAGACAAGAGTTCAGACCAAAGCAGAGCACAAACAACACGAAGGGAACTGCAGAGAGACGAGGTGAGAAGTGGCCGAGCCCACCTGGGTCCTGACCACAGAGCAAAGTCATCGATTAAAGCTTTTACATTTCACTGGACTAACTGCCGGTGATGGAAACGTGACAGCATTAAACAGGGTTTGTCCCTCAGGGGCTGCTGTAGCTGTATGCACTGGCTGCTGAGACCATTCAGTATAAACCCAAATACTGACTGACTGGATCAACTCGATGCTTCCTCTGCTCTGGTTGCATCACATCTAATGTCTGAAAAACTCAGTCCAACGGGCCAAAACACTGAGAACACATGCACCTAAAAACACAGCACACACAACAGACGTCCTCCAGGCCTGTAGGGGGAGCTCTCAGTGGGACAGCTTGACTTTTGAGCCAAGAGAGAGTGAGGCTGTTCACGTTTGATATCAACATCCGTCCTGAGTGATCCGAGTCCCACAAGTGGACACCTGGCGTTAACATACACCTGGTTCTGATGTCACTTCCTGCTCTATATGAAATAAACGTCACTGACACACAGACTCCATGTTTCTACTCAAAGACAGAAAGAAGTTCATGTAGAACATTTGCTGAATTTACAAGAAGGAACAAATAATGAAGAATTAGCAGAGACAGAGTTTCACACAGTTTATAAAGTTTGTTTTAACTCAACAACTCCTAAAATCACTACATTTGTTAAGGGAGTCTGGTGATGTTGAGGTGACTGGTTCAGTGGAACAGACAGTGTGTTCACAGACGTCTGCTGCTAACAGAGGAACAACATGTTGTTAACATCACCGTGAAGCACCCGGAGACCAGACAGTGATTTTAAAAGAAAAAGGTTATTATTTAATATATTTTCTGTTGGTTCATCCTGCTCAACATCTCTGTCCACTGCAGGTGTGGAGGATACTGTCCAACATAAAAGACAGAGCATGATTCACTTTGTAGTTTTTCATATCACCCTTCACTGCTGAGTGTCGACAGTCGGCACTCGCATTCATCCTTTATAAACTCAATTCAACCAAAAGTCCAGCTGTCAGAATAAACAGCTGATTACATTTTACAGCTTTTTTTCTGCTTGTTGGTGATTTTACTGTGTGGTTTCTGCTGCTGCTGCTGCTGGAGCTCAGATCAGCTGATAAAAGAGGAAACTGGAGGTTAATTAGTCAAACCAACGACACACTGGAGATACTGAAGGTTTAATTTCCTCCTCACAGACTCCGGAGGAAACGCTTTACTGTCTTCATCAGCGGCGGCAGGCGGCGCTGCTTTATGATTGGACATTAAAGGCGTTCAGCGCTGTAAAATATTTACGACTTCCAGTGAAAATTAATTTGAGAAACAACAAATCACAACATGAAAGTTCTGAAGAACCCACAGCAGCCGAGGTGGACGTCAGAACGTATTTACTGACGGTACTGGAGAAATACATTGTTGTGTAGATTTATATTAACCTGGTGGATTTGTTCTTAAACGTCAATACTTTGCCTTTAAAAAGTATTTTAAAATGTACCACACCAACATCATGTCGATCCAGCCATCAAGATCCCATCTCACAATATTTAAGAAAATGAGAAAAGATTCCTGGATCCGTCCATTTATCTGGGCCGACACTCATCCTCCATCCGACACGGGGGAAATCTGTTCTGTAGCTTTTGTTCAACCCTGCTGACAAACCAACCAACCAACCAACCAACCAGCCAACCAACCAACCAACCAACCAATCAACCAACCAACCAACCAACCAACCAACCAGCCAACCAACCAACCAACCAACCAACCAGCTAGTTTTAAACTAGTTAGTTACTGAGACGACTTCATGTTGAAACTCGGTGCAGAAAGCTGCTGCAGGACGATGATCAACGAGCTGCATCATGGAACCAGCATGTCAAACATGACGTCATGTCACTGAGGCGTCTTCAGGACGGGTGGAGACACTGTGCTGTCTCCTCACTCTGACCCCCCCCACCCCCCCGACCAAACACACATAACAAACACACCACCCAGGATCATCACACACAGCCGAACACCCAGAGTGACAGTGTGTCTGGAGACGAGCTGAGATGTAAACAGTCTGAACACAAACATCAAGACGGAGTGATGTCACTGCTGATACTGATCACACACTCCTCCCTGTGTTCAAAGCACACACACACACACACACACACACACACACACACACACACACACACACACACACACACACACACACACACTGACAGGAGGTGTCCTCTTTCAAAACAGACGAACTGGGCTCCACCCAGGTCCGTCCACTGCGTTCATGTGACGGGAACACGTGGAGGGCGGTCACACGTCGAGATGTTCCATTATTAGTCCCAACATGGTTTTTCTCTAGATGTCACTTTTTCAGCGTTCGTCTGTTGAACTCGGTCCTTTATTTCAGGGATTTTCTGGACTCAAAAGTAATTAAAACTGTTTATAATAACATCTCACTAAATGGCCTCGATAAGTACTTTAAATCCTGCCTGACAGACAGTTTTTTGTTTGACTCGGTTGCTTACAAAACTCACTTGTGGTGTAACTCAACGCTCGACTCCAGGTCCTCTTCTTCTCTCTATTTACATGTCTACACATATTTTTATTAACTTTTATTAATCTAAAGAAAACAGAAGACACGTCAAAAAATGCTCCATTCATGAGTCCTAAAGTGCTTTTTCAGTGATCGTACTGGAATAACATATTTGTCTTTAGAGCGGTGGTACAGAGAGTTATATCACATCCGACCAGTCTCTTAATAATAAGTAGTAAGTAGTTTAAATCTCGTGTCTTGGTCGCTTAATTTCATTATTTACCATCTCACTGGTGGTGTACCTCAAGGCTCGATTGTAGGTCCTCTTCCTTTCTCTACTTACTGTTTATTCTGTATCTGTTCAGTTATCAGATAGTTATATGAAGCTCTGGCTTCCCCAACTCATCAAATACTGAAGATTTGAGATTGTAGGTCGGGTCGGCCGCCATCCAAAAGCCTCAGTGTTTGACGAGTTGGAAAAAAGACTCAAAAATCAACTTTGCGTTCTCCGACCTCCTCTGACTCTCTGACTCTCCTGGAAGTTATAGCAACAGGCCGCCAGATGAAACTTTACCTTGAGGAAACTTGTGGATTTCTCTGGTTTGAACATTGTTGGAAACATTCGGGATAATGTGAGAACACAACGAGACACAGCTCATCAAATTCCACCAAAGTTGAATTTGTTGGACAAGATTAGCCCAACTTCTCCCCCCCGAGTGAATCCACTGATCGCAGGGATTCAATTGAAATTAATCGATTTTGCTGCAGAAGTTTGCCTTTTCCAGGCTGTTGATCGCAGCTAAGGTCAGACACGACAGGACAGTTAAGGACAGAGCTGCTTCCAGTCTGTTTCTGTCTCTGAGTCCTCTGGCTGAGAGTCTCTCAGACCTCCTGAGAAGCTGCTGAAGTTGCCTCCAGCTGGCAGATTTCCCAGCAGTCCCTCCTTCGCTGGTGTCTGGGGGGTCCAGATGCTGCTGAGACTCTCGCAGGCAGTTTGACAAACTTCTATGTGAGGAATTTAAACTGAAACTTCATGTTAAATCGCAGGATTAGAGTCCAAACTGCTGAATCATTATGATTAACCTCACAGACGACTTTTAAAAGGGCATCAAGTACAATTTGTCTTTTACAGGCAGATCTACAACTAATTAACATCACGTGTGACTCTTCTGCTTTAATGAGGTTCTGCTGGTGTTAAAATATGCTGACGTGAAGTAGCACCGAAACCTCTCCCTGCTGCTGCTTCATTAACGTGGGTTTTCATTTGTCTTCATTAAACAGTAGTTTAGACTCATTCAACCTTCAGTTACACAAAGATATGTAGATATTTTTGCAGGGAAACATTAGCAGCAGTGTAGCACTGACGTGTGTTTCAGTTACCAGGTTTTAGTTTTTTAAATCAGTCACTGATGGTGCAAGAAAGGTTTGAGAACCATTCTGCTAAACGACTGAAGCAGCTGGAGGCCAAAAAACATGAACACCAAGTGTGCAGAAGCCCCGAGATCACAAACGGATCTGAGGAGACGTTATTTACACCCTCAACCTGCAGTCGAGCTCGTGCTAACACTGCAGGCGGGTCGCTCATCACGATATTATATCCATTCTTCGGACAACGATGCCATATTACTGATATCGCAAAGTCTACCTCGCTGTGACAAATTCAGGGACGTGTGATTAATATGAGTTCAGTTCAGACTTTTATTGTCCCTCGAAGGGAAACTTCTTACAGAAGAGGGTAAAAGCACAAACACAACACACAAGAGGACAGAAGACATCACAACAGAACAACAACCAAATATATAGAAATAAAATGTAAATGTTTTGTCCAATCTATCTAATCTACTGGAGTGGTGGTGAGTTTAAGAGTTTAAGTTGAGCCGACTCCGACGATGAATCCCTGAGTCGTAAATATCTGACAAAGAAGCTGCTGCCTGCACAGAAAGGGTCAGACACCACGAGATACAACAACAGGTCAGAGGTACGTAAATAAAACCATCAGCGTCTCATCCACATGAAAACCACCTGGTCTGCACATCCATCATCTGCTCATTTAAAGGAGCAGTCTGCAGTTTTGTTGGGGAAATGTTAATGAGAAGAGAATAAACTGAATAAACAAACTGACCTGAAAGGACAACGCACTTTATACTCAACACAAACTCAAAACTCAAACTCATATAATTGTACATAATTTAGTGATTGAGTGCAGTGAAATTACGGCTCGATATTAAAAGTCAAGGAGACAAAGAACAATGACTCACCTTTATTAGCTTTAGCCTATTGCATTTTACATTGTATAGATTAGCCTAGCAGCTAGCAGACTCTATCACCAACAACTGAAGCTCCAGAAATGTTTTTGTGGATGATGGAACTTCACCAGATGTTCATCAGCGTGGAGCGAGGAGATGGTGATTTTTGGAGGAGATGGTGATTTTTGGAGGAGATGGTGATTTGAGATGGTGATTTGAGATGGTGCTGTCTCCAACAGCTTGAACTAGAGTTCAGTGTGTTTGAAGAGATCTTAAGGAACAAGATGAGTTTGTAGCGGCTGAGCCACCGGTGAACACATGAAGCGTCTGTATGAGCAGGTCTGACTGAGCGGTCTGAACTGTGTTTGGCTGAAGGTTTGCAGTGAGACCACAGAGCTGCTGGCAGACGCTCTGGCAGTGTTGGTAAGCCCCGGCTTACTCTGAGGCCTGTGACGTGAGCCAGGACTGTATGCCTTTCTACTTTGGTATCATAACAAGTGAAGCTCTCCGGGTTTAGACCGACACCACAGACATTATCCACAACACAACGCCCACTGCTGCTTTTAATAGCTCGCCTGTCACATGTGCAGATTCACCCATGGAGGCCCCGCACGCTGTGATCACCGTTACTGCGGCGACATCAGGGACATTCAGGAAGACAGGCGAAGTTAATGTGATCAAGACTGAGAATAATTCAACAAAATGAGAAACACAGAAGAAGAAAAATGTCCAAACGAGGCTGCAGGAGAAGAAGAAGAAGAGGTGACCGCTGTGATGTAAAGAACTGGGTCGACATGCAGAGTTCCCATGCTGCCCTGGGCTTTGTGATGACACGGTGGCCTCCACCAGCCTGCCCACGCCAATCAGCAGCCAATCGGAGCGTCCGAGCCCACGGTCTGACACCGCTCCACAGACGGCTCGATGACATCACCGCTGCCTCAGAAACAGAAAAGGCGGATTTATTTAGCAGCATGTGGAATCCCGCCTTCGTCAAGCGGCGTGCCGCCCCCGCCGGCGTTACAGCCGGCTGTGTTTACAGCGAGCGGAGGCCAAACTGAGAGGCAGACTCACAGTTTCTGCTCTGTGTTTGTTGGCAGCCGCCGCGGCCATTTGTGGCGATGCCTGAGGTTTAGGGAGCAGTGGGGGCTGCTGGGAGCACAAACACTGAGAGTCGGGCCTGTGTGGGCCGGCTGGATGACACCAGGCTCCCCGGAGAGGAGACCGGGGCCCCCGGGGGCCGAACACCGGCTACCGTGAGGAGGGTCGAGAGCAGAGCTGAACCATGTGACCACAGCTGGACCAGAACCAACAGCTGCAACCGCTGAGCTTCAGGTCCAACAGCTGGAGGGGACAGACAAGAAACCGGTGGTGGAAAGTAACTAAGTACTGTACTCAAGTACAATCTTGAGGTACTTGTACTTTACTAGAGTATTTCCATTTGATGCAACTTTTGACTTGAGCCTGACTGTTACTCAAAACACTTCATTTTACAGCCCCAGAAATGTCATAAGTAGGTGTAAATTACTAGGAACACAACTGAAATATCTTCAAAATTACCCCCAAATTAAACCAAAATAATTACCTCAACATTTATTGAAAATTACCCCAAATTATATGTAAACAATATTCTGCTATTTTACAACAAGCAGCTAATAATCAGCTGGTAGTTTCTATTTCCAGGAAACTTCCGACGGCAGGTCAGTGAACTGAGGGACAACAACACACACACAGTTATTAGACACAGACACTGAAACACATGTAAATATTAATTTGTGGCTGTTATCAATTTATATTGATATATTGACAATGCATCGTCTCAAAGTACAAGGAGTGTTGTGAAGACATTATTATGAGGCATCAATGGGCAAATAAGTAATTAGTAGGAAGTGAAGTTACATCAGTGTTTGATCTTCCCATTGACTGTAAAGATCAGAGCCATGGCGGGGTCAGCCACAGGTTTCTCACAGAGGGTCGTACTGCAGTCGCCGGCTTGGCAGTACCTGACTCAGCCCAACTCCTGGCTTATCAAAAATGGACCAAGAGGTGGCGCTGAAGCGAGCCTAGTTAGTTCAACAAGCCTATCGGGCTGGAAGCTACCAAGCTAGCTAACGCCAACAAGCTAGTATTACTCACACATAATTTTGCCTCACGTAACTTGGGTAAGTCTGACCCCAAGAGGCAGAATATCTTTCTGTACCAATCAACCAACTTACCAAACCAACCAACCAACCAACCAACCAACCAAACAACCAACCAACTTACAAACCAACCAACCAACCAAACAACCAACCAACTTACAAACCAACCATCCAACCAACCAACCAATCATTTCTCCCTTGACCCTCGGCCTTATGGGTGGCTTCCTGACTGTTTTGTTTCGCTTCAATCATAATCTACTTTTACTTTAATCTATTTGGTGCCATTGTTGCTCAAGCTGTGACGTAACGCTGTGAACATGTACTTCCCTCCGTGACATATTTACTGTCCTGTTTTACAGCTCACACGCCGTCATGCCAAACAGACCAGAGGGCGTCGGGCAGATTTATATCCATTAACAGTCGCCCAGAAAAGTTCTTTTTTTTAATGTTTTCAATTATTTCTGCATTAAAAAGTGAAAAGCGGCCAAACTGGCTGAGCCTGTAGTATCCACAACGATGGGATAATAAAACCCTGCAGGTCAATAAATAATAAACGCCTCTGTGCTGACAGTAAAATCATCATGAGAGTGTTTCATTTCTCAGTAATCTGCGAGTCCAGCGTGTGAAAATCTGCTCATAAATCCTACAAATGTCTTCTTGTGTTTCTGATGGAGCTTTAAAATGACCTAAATTGGTCTTTTCACCGAACACAGCAGCTACAATCTCATTTTAAAGGACATGAATGGATCAAACACCCCGTGGCTTCTGTTAACAGCTGAACAGCAACATGAGGATAAGTACCTCAACCGGACCAACGTTACACTGTGTACTGAGCACTGTATTACACAGAGTTACCAACATCTCTTCTTGTCATGGGAACGACTTGGCTTTGTCTGGTGCTGTCTGATGACTGTGTGGGCGACAGTCCTCGATGATTCCCATCTGACAATTTATGGATGTGTCTGTGCGATCTTTATCGGAAGTTAAAGCTCCCCTGTGGAGGTTTACTACAAACAAACAAAGTTTGTCTGTTTACATTCAGTGTTTCTCACTAAAGTTCAGAGCTAATGTTGGATTTCCATCCTCGTTATTTTTTATTTTTAATTCTTCACTGGTGACATCCATGTTGACCAACCAGCAGTCGTCAAATCATACATGTGCTCTGATGTCCTCGTACATTCATTTGACTAACTAACTATTCATCATAGAAGTTTTTAAACCAAGAAGAAGAAGAAGAAGAAGCAACAACAGGCCCAATGAATGACACGCTGATGTCTGATCTCCAGGTGCTTCACTGTGATGTAAATTAGCAGCAGATGTTCATGAACACACCGTCTGTTTCATTGAACTAGTAACCACACTATCACCAGACTCCCTTAACAAAAGTTGTGATTTTAAGAGTTGTTGACTGAGGAGAAACTGAACACACTGTGTGAAACTCTGTCTCTGACTAATTCTTCATTATTTGTTCAAACATGGAGTCTGTTTGTCTCAGTGATGGACGGGTTTATTTATCACATAGGGCAGGAAGTGACATCTGATCACAGGTGGTCACTCAGGACAGATGCTGATACCAGGACTGAGCAGCTTTACTTTTTCAAACAAGAACACATGTATTAAAACAGTGTGAACATTTACCACAGTATGTTGTCGTTTCCATCCACATGCGATATCTCCAGAGACCTCCAGTCATTATGTAACACACCTGCGTGCTGAGTGTTCAGTCTAACAATACACAATAGTCTGCAGCGTACCGTGAGCTGCCACAGTCAATCACAAATGTAAGTACTCACCTCGGCTGCAGAAACAGCCTATTTATGACCTTTCATCGATCATTACGTATAAAATCATCTGAAGAGTTACTTGTGGGCGAGTAAATGAGTCGTAGCGGGGGGCTGTTTGTCTGGGCGCTCAACAAGTATGAGCTCATTCTCACAATGTCGGCCTTGTCACTGAGCTTTTCACAAATGTCGTGGGCTTCATCGTAACGACACATTCAGACTCCAACTATTAGATTCTGATGGTTCTCGTTCACATTTAAACATTCAAGACCGCAGAGGAACACATCTGTACTTATGTTTGAATTTGATTCATGTTTCTACTTCCTAACTGCAATGATGCTGTAACACCAACAATGTAAAGCACTGGCTCCTTTACCTTACTTTGAGTACACTGGACACTTGACCAGAACTCCTGGCGCCAAAGGTAAATGTGGTCTTTTCTGGGCTGAGATGCAACCAACCAACCAACCAACCATCCAACCATCCAACCAACCAACCAACCATCCAACCAACCAACCAACCAACCATCCAACCAACCAACCAACCAACCATCCAACCAATCATCCAACCAACCATCCAACCAACCAACCAACCAACCATCCAACCAACCAACCAACCATCCAACCAATCATCCAACCAACCATCCAACCAACCAGCCAACCATCCAACCAATCATCCATCCAACCATCCAACCAACCAACCATCCAACCATCCATCCAACCAAAACAGACTGAGATCCAGTCGACCCATAATATACAGTATACATGTAAATATGTATAATTTACTTTTACTTGTACTTTGATACTTAATACATTTAACATCAGATACTTTAAGACTTTTACTCAAGTAAGTTGACTTTCAAATCCAAATACTGTACGACTGTTAGTACTTTTTACAACACTGAACAAAACAAAATGACAACCATCTTTAGCATGAAGCTCGGGGTCATCAGATGTGATTCATCCTCTGGGGATCATGAGTATCTTTAGAAATCTGTCCAGATTTAGTGACCGATGACTTCAAACCTTTAAATGTTTGGAAACCCTGAAAATAAAGTCCGACCTTCTGCAGCAGCTCCAATAATAGCACCCTGTTTCTAACTCTGGATGTGTTTGACGTTTGATTTTCAGACTCTGCTGCCTGTGACACACTGGAGGAGATCCACCGAGAGGGAGGAATCCTGCGTCAGAGCGTCACTCCTCAGCGAGCGGCGAGCTGAGTGTGTTTGGAGCTGTGAAGAGACAAAACCACGGCGGTGGCTGGGCTCAGATCAGTCTGACTGCGGTGTTCCTCCACCATGACTCTCAGTCTGCTGTGTTATTATAGCATTATCCAATCAGCCTCGTCTGGCCCCGAGGGACTTACCCCCAGTTTTACACAGCTTGTTCAGCTCCCCCCACATCACAAGAGGTCAGCCTGTGAGACAAGCTAACGGGCTGTAATGTGGACGTTCAGAGGCTTAATGAGGTGGCAGCGCAGGTTTACGGGAACACGACTTTCCACCAATCACAAGCCAGCAAAGTCAATCCCACCACACTTAATGGGCCATTTATGAATCAGTAAACATGTGGTGAACATATTGATTTGTAGAGCACATTTGTCAAACTTCAGACTAAAACTATTTTCTACAAATTGCCTTTCCTTGCTCAGACTAGGATTAAAAAAAGACTGATTTTAATGTTTCTACCACCCACAGCGGCTCCACAGAAGTAAAACATCTCAAAATGTTTTCAGGCAATGATAACTCAAAAACATGAACATGTGTTTCCTGGTGTCCAGAGCTTCAGATAACAACATGTCCTCTCAGCTTTACTCTGGGAATTTGTTTTAGCCGCCTTACATCCAACAGATTTTGGGGTTGTGGTGCTTGAAGAAGAGAAAGTTTCTGTCTGAAAGGGTCAAAACTCATTTTATTAAGAACTAAACATGGGACAATACAAAAAGTTAATGTGATGACAATTCTGGCCAAAATAATCCTGAGTAAAAACATTATCTCAATAATCATCAAAATATGCTTGGAAACATTTTCGGTCATTCACCGATTCACAAGAGGTAAAAACATTGACAGTCGTGTGCAGAGCCAGACCTTCTGGAGGAGTAAACACCACGAGTCGCACAGAAGACTCAAGTAAAAAGTCTTGATACGTTCTCCTGGTGTCCGGAGGATGATTTCAACCGACTATCCAAACAAACAACCAACCAACCAACCATCCAACCAACCAACCAACCAACCAACCAACCAACCATCCGTCCAACCAACCAACCATCCAGCCGACCGACCGACCAACCAACCAACCAACCAACCAACCATCCAACCAACCAACCAACCAACCAACCAACCAACCATCCAACCAACCAACCAACCAACCAACCAACCAACCAACCATCCAACCAACCAACTAACCATCCAGCCAACCAACCATCCAACCAACCAACCAACCAACTAACCAACCAACCAACCATCCATCCATCTGTCCGACCATCCAACCCATGACCAATTTTTTTTTTTTTATCACTGTGACATCACCGTGACATCACTGTGACATCACTGTGACTTCAGGGTTTGCTGCAGAATGAGAAGTTAAAGCTAAGCAGTGTCCTATTGACAGTTTAGGATTAGATAACATAAGATATATTTTATGGTCCCGAAGGGGAAGTTTTGTTCTGGCAGTTGTACAGCTGCATGAGGGTTTACTTCAGATTTATACTCTTCCCTTGGTGAAGGTTTGTTTTCCGTCCTTCACAAGAGAGAAGAACAAGGAATTCATGTGAATAAATCGCTCAGTTTAATTCTCACTAATTACTAATTTGAGTGACTAATTTGTGAAAAATGTTTCCCCAGACACCCTCCAGTCTCTGAAGCGTCTCCGCTTCATTCTGCTGTTGTTTTTATGCACTTAAAGAATTCAAATAAATCTTTAAATCCTGTTTCATTCCATTAATGAACCTGCGTTCGGATCACAACACATGGAAACTGAGAGGCCCGTGGACACGCTCCATCTGCCTCCTCCACACACACTTAAATCAACATGTCTGCTGCACTCTGTTATTAGCTGCACTATTTTATAGAGCTATTTATAGTAGCGTGAGCTGTCTGATTTGCTTCGTGTGGCGGAAAGTCAACTTGGAAATTGAAGCTAACTGAAGCCAGTTCGAGTGAAGCCAGGCAGGCGTCTCCGCTACAGCGACTTGTGTTTTATTGGCTGCTTCTCACACCGGCAGATTCACCTCACATCCTGACATCATGAATATATATCTGAGTTTTGGTGTTCACCTTCCTACGTCCTCATTTTTCACTGGAAAAATCAGATTGTGCTGGCGCCGTCCTCTGCCTGGCGTGTCCTGCGCTGCAGTGGAAGAAATGCGGCTGGAATTACAGATTCGAGGGCGAGCTTAATCTCCGAGGACACCTTTGCACATGGAAACTGCTGTAAACCAGCCACAAGGAAAACAGCTCATCACACATGCACAGTAAATATTGCAGAAGCTCGAGGATCTGTATCTCCGCAGGAGCTTTTAAAAGAATTAAAGACGAGATGAGTTGACAAAGTTTCAGAAAGCTTTTTTCTGGAAACAAATTCACAAATCTGCCAACACCGGGGCCGCAGCCAGGGCTCAGTCTCTGGGTGCAGGAATGAAGCTTCAAACATCTAGATTTTTTATATTACTTTTATCCAACTGTTTCATCACAGTTGCTTTAAATATTTCACAACACGAAGATGTAAATTCTGCGAAGAAAAAGGTCATGTTCTGGTGGGAAATCACTGATGTTTAAGCAATCAATTATAGAATATAAACTCCTTTAAGGAAATAGTGCAACATTTTGGGAAATGTTCCTTCTTTCCAACAGTAAGTTGAGAGGTACTGAGAAGGATTAGGGCCACCGGAAAAAAAACAACTATTTATTTCTCAGAATTAAAGACAGCCTAATCCTCTGCTGTAGATAAGGAGATGAAAACCCAACCAGTGGAAGTACTCAGATCTCAGTGCTGTGTGCTGGATACACTGTTGTTCATTAAGAAATATTTCAGCACGTACCTCCCTTAAAACAACAAACTGTGGTTTTACTCCTCAGTTTGTTTCCAGATTAAACAAACGAGATATATAATGTGTTAATCCAACCCAGTGTCACCGCAGGTCATGAAACAGAGACCATATTTAATCAATAGGGTTTGAGGACACTCAGTTTAAAATGGAAAATTAAAACTCGTCACATAAATTTCTGTCAGTATTTCACAAACTGATTTTTTATAACATAAAACATAAATTACATATCAACCCACCAATCAACCAATCAACCAACCGATTCTGATAATCAGTTGACCCATAATATACAGTATATACTGTACATAGGTTTATATACTACATTTATGTGTAAACTTATGTATACTCTACTTTTACTTTTAACTTTTGATCCTTAAGTACATTTCATCTCAGATACTTTAAGATTTTTACTCGAGTACTGTTCATATAGGTGACTCACTGTCACCATATCTTCACTTTTAAGTAAGATGTTTTGTACTTTTACAACACGGCTTCTCTTCCTCCTTCATTCTTCTTCCCTTCCTGTAATTTCTGTTATTTGACTCAGCAAGTCTCACATATTTCTCCAGAGAGGAAACTTTTGTAGTTCGCCTATTCTTACACGAGTGTCTTTATATATTGAGTTGTTTGGTTCAGCTTTGGTCACCAGAAGTAAATGACCAAAATATTAATATCAGGACGTGTTTGTCAAAACAACTGAATGGTCCTGTGTGCAGAAAACCTCCAACAGACTGAAAGCGTTTGTTTTCTGTCTCAAGTTTCTGGTTCCTCTCTCCTCTGATTTACATATTCAGAGGAGCGTAAAGACCCCACATCCAGCCGACAGCGGGGGGGAATCACGACTGCGTCTTCAAAGAGACTTGTTGTCATCTTGATGTCGGTGGACGATGACGGGACGTCAGATGTCATTCGATACGATCTTTAGCTCTGTTGTGATTCTGCAGGATGAAGAGCTTGTGGTATTTTTCTACTATACTCTGCATGAAATGTAACTGAATCAAATTATTCTTTCAAAGTGAAACCATATTGGGGAACATATGAGGGCTGACAGAGGGGATCAGGACAGTAATATATGCTCTCTGACTCAGGGGGAAAATGGATTCTGGCAGCAGAGGCAGAGCAGCACAGGCGGCGCTCTGATGCCACACACTCGCTCACGACCACTTCTATGGATAAACATGTTTTTATTGTCAAGGAGATGAAAATGAGAGATTGTGTTCAAATTCTTCGCCCCTAAAAGACTTTAAAGACGCTTTATGTAACCGTCCGTCACGTCGGGGATTACAGGAAGAAGAATCTCTGGTACTCTGAGCGCGATGGAAAATATGTGTCTTCTGCAGATCTACTGACTCTCAGAGAAGAAGTCTGGAGTCTGTCAAGACGTCTGGACGCCTCAGCTGACCAAATTATATCTGTGAGGTGTTTCTAAAGATTCATGTCTTCTGTAGGAACCAATGTGCTTGGAGCCGACAGCTACAGACAGGAAGTCAGGAGGTGTTGAGAGACTCCTTTCACATTGTTACACCGTGTTTTATTGTTACTAGGCGACCACAGAATCACCTGTCCTTCACTTCCAGAGCAGGTCCGTTGGACGTAGATGACACCTGGATACAGCGTTGGAGGCGGAGCCCTGTTCGTCCCTATGAAAGCTGCCCGGTGGTGCATGAGGCCACATTTCTCAGAAACTAATCTCTGAGCTCTCCTCCCATCGGTGATCGTCTCCGGATCAGAGCAGAATCTGATGAGATTCAAGGTGTTTATTCCTCCAGGAGGTCTGGATCTGCACCGACTGTCCTCCAGAGCTGGAGGCTCTGCCCACACAACGTCCGACAAACATGTTTTGTTTTGTTCGATCACATATTGTACATGTGTACATGTAAATGACAGGTGTAAATGAGGCCTGGCTGTTTTTGTCGACAAACAGGAAGGTTTTCTGTTGAATCTGCTGATCTTCGTCTGTGTATCTTTATTAAACGTTGTGTTTGACGCGACAGGATTTCGTGTCCTCGTCTTCGACCTCTCTGGGCTCTTTGATTTGTTTGCAGCTCAGTTTTAAGTCTGTGTGGTCTCCTTCTCTTCGTTTCCACCTGGAGCCAGATTGTGACGTTCATGTGTTAATAAAAGTGTCTCGTTTCTCCTCGTTTGTGTCTTTAAAGCACGTTGTTTTTTATCCCGCTCAGTTAATTAGGTGTGAGGAGCTGCACTCTTTCAGTTTCCACATCCAAAGATGAGAAATAATCTGCAGCGTCTGGAAGTTAACGAATTTATCACAGAGCGACGACAACGACGCGACTTCAAACAGAGATTAATTAGCAGAAGACAGTGGTGTCTGTACGGGACTCCTCACATCGCCACAGTAAACACCAGCTTACGCACGTGGAAACATTTTACAGTGTTCATAAAGAGCAAAGCCTCTGAATGAAAAGCATGTTGAGCTCACGGAGGCAGAGCTGAACGTATTCCTGATGATAATTCTTCACGTTATCTCGTTAGTGATGTTTTCTCTGACGAGCTTCTATCTTTAGCTTCGTCTGTGACATTAACAGCGTCAGACAGCAGCCGGACATTTAATTAGGAGTAATAATTTAATCCGGGTTCATTGATGACGAATGTTTTCCGAGACAGAAAAAGAATATTTTCTTGGTAAAGCGGCGACACACAGCAGGACTGTTATCTCATGAGACACACAGAGACACGACGACTTCATTGTGACGATTTCCAGCTAATCCTTCAGATTACAGCAGAGCATGAGGATTATTTTCACATTAAAGTCATAATCTGAGGTTGTGGATGAAGGAGTGTGTTTCCGAACACACTGAGATTAGAGTTTCCTACACGTCTCAAGTCTCATGGAGGAAAAATCTACTTCCTGCTCTCAGTTTCATAATTTGTCCATTTGGTAGAAACGCGTCAGCTTCATCTGTAAATCTGCCAGAAGAGGGAAAAATATTATGAAGCAATGATGGTGAGACAATAAAGTTTCTGTCATGATTATGAGATTAAAAAACATAAATAAGGGATGAAAATTTTAAATGAGATAATTACTGACTGTCTCATATTTATGAGTTACCACGTGGAAACATTTATCATCAGACTTATTGTATATCCAGCGTCCTGACGAACTCAAACTTCATTTATTATTACAGATCTTCTCAAAATAAAGATTTTTCTTGAAGATATTTTTTATGTTATATTTATTAAAAGAAATAAATATATAACTTTATTAAAATATTTATTAGAGAAATATTGTTAATAATTTACCTTATTCAAATATCTCAGCTGTTTTTTTACTTTAATCCCGAAACTGCATTTATTTATTTGTTTGTTTGTTTGTTTGTTTTATTCTCAAAATATATTTGAAAATATTCCAGTAGATTTCTTGTCGATTTCTGTGTGATATTATTTTAAAAAGTTTTATCAATCTTTAACTTTATTATCGAGATATAATTTTTTACCATAAAGCCTGAAAATATATATTTTTAATTCAACTTAATTTTGGACTTTTCTCGTTGATTCTTTTTGTTATTCTAAACATTTCATCAGGGATTTATTCATCTTTCTTTATCATCAGTTTTAAAAACATTCCTGTTCATTTTAACTCTTTTTCATTAACTCTGGCTGTAACGAACAAACCACATGATGCCTGATAACAAATGTAACTCAGACTGGACGAAGCGTCGACGCAGCGGCGCCGTCGCCGGCTTGAGACTTTCAGGTTGGTCGATGAAGAGGAAGCGAGTCACAGCTGCACGAGATGGAAAACTTCATCCTTTACTTCCACACGTCTCCTCATGTCTTCCACACTGACGGGAATCCAGGCTGAACGTAAAGAAAGAGGCTTATTGGTGACGCAGTGACTCAGTGTTGGCTCACTGGAGGTTCACGTTCCTGACTGATGAGGAGGAGGACGAACAGTCAGTACGCAGAGAAACACGATGTTAGTCACTAAAAGGTCGCTGGTTCGACTAAAACTAAACTTTGTTCCTGGAAGTTTCACTAACGTGTCCCTTAGATTTACTTGATTACTTCCATCGGACAGTAATCTGTGCAGTTGCAACACCAATGACCTTGTTTACACTGGTGCACTTTGCTTTTAGCCGCTAGCTGCTTCACTGAGCCACATAAAGCTAAAGTCGGCTCAGTCTGGACAAGCTAACGCTACTGAACCGAGTAACTGTCATTTTAATTTGCAGGATTTGAGGCGTGGCTATAAGAGACCCCACACGTTAGTTATAGTACATAGTATATTTTTATTGATATGCTTTAAGCTCCTCAGGTGGTTTATCTCAGGTGTTTTTGGAGCTTCTTCCAGGAACATTTGGTGGTAATGTTGAGCAGAAGCTGCTCGGCGTCACGGACAGCCAGCAGAGGCAGACAGGCAGCGTCTGGCTTCAGCTCCGTCCTCACTCATGAAGGAGTGTTTGACCCAAAACCACGACCCTCCGCTAAACATAGAGAACCTCAGACCAGCTGGCACGACTGGAAACTAGAGCGCAGTGCTTTCGTGTTGGAGATTAGGAGGGATGCTACCCAGGCGTGGGTAGGCGTGACGAACCAAACCACTACTACCATGTTTTGAGGAGGTTTTTCCTTTTTTCCCTGCCTGGCAGCAGGGGGTCATTACTTAATAGAGTAGAATTAAAGTGAGACAAAAACAGAGGAGATAGACACAAACACAGCCGAGCCAGACTGCTCGGTGCGAACACTGTTTTCATAAGCAGCTTTTAAATGAACACATTAATCTGCCTAAGTAAAGTTCGGGTCTGTGAAGAAATAACATTTTAAGGTTGAATTTAACGTGTAGGTTTTACTGCTGCGCCTCAGTGACGTGCAGGAGGGTAAAAAATACTGCGAGCAGGATCAATCTGTCACAAAGTGAGAGTAAAGCAACCACCAAAACCACAACTGGTGAAAAACACCAAATCTACCGGTCACGGACGTAAAACAGCGAGGAGCGCTCACATGTGTCATTAGTTTAGACTTTGAATTATGAAGTGAAGTTGTGGTGTGCTGGTGAGGGGAGGAGAGGGGATGTGGGAGGGAGGCAGGAACAGATAGAGTGAGTAAGTTCATCCATCTAATTACAATCCAGCTCCATGGATTCTTCTGCTAACGTGAGGCGGCGATGATGCTGATGACCAGCGTGTGATGTCAGCAGGAGGGCTTAACCTGTGTTTATAAAGCTTTACGAACCTCCACAACAGAGCAAAGAGTGCAGAGACTCCAAGAACCCAGAGGAGCTTCTTCTCCTCAGAGGAACAACCTGCGACAAGACGGCCGAGGAAGTTTATTTTCACAAGCTTCAGTGGATTCTTGATATTCAGGAGACGTCAGGAGCTGCGATACAGGTGGGTGATTAAACTGTGTAAAGCCCAGTTCTGCTAAACTGGGACTTCTTCTCAAATACAGATTTTAAATGTTATTCTAACAAATATTTATTTTCATGATGGAGCCTAAACTGCGTCATCGAAGTCTGAGTTTTGTATTTGTTTGTAAGTAGTTGATGGATCGAGGTCAGTGATAGAAACTTGATTTATTGTGACAACGCTGAGGCGGAGATCTGGTTTGGTGCTTAACATCACTACTGCGAGATCCTTCAAGGGTCCAACGTTATACCGGCCTTGGACTGGTGGAGTAGAGCTCATCATGGGTTCAATGTTTTGGACTAAACATAGAAAACGTAACATTAATGAACTAAAAAAGAGAGACCTGATCCGGACTGGATCCAAGAACAGTCACAGCTCGTTTGTAAAGACGAGGATAATTCAACTTGATCTCCAGTAACAGACGATAAAATCTGGACCCGGTCTGACGAGGGACCCAGGTCAGGTCCTGGTTACTAGGACCAGTGGACCTGGTTCTGGTTGTTGTAGGAGCTTAAACTCCTTTGTGTTGGTTTGTAAGTTGATGTTGAAGTCTGGACTGGGGTCCAGGGTCCGGCTGGATAGTAACCATAGATTTGCGAAACAACTTATTGATTTATTGTCGTCTTTATTATCCACGTGCACAAATGATTTATGTTTCATCATGCGGCTGCGACAGCTGCAGTGGTCGGTGAGTTTAACGGGGAAACTTCAGCTCATGATCTGTGGTATCAGCTCCACCAGCTGATTATCTCACAAACCAACTGTGAGAAAAACAAAAAGTATTAACAGCAGAGCGAGAAAATGAGCTCTGACGGAGGTTAGTGTGAATACAAACAGGCCGGTACGGCAGGATTTTATTTATTTGTGTTATTTAGTTTTTTTACCATAATTATAAACTGTGTGCCTGATAAAGTGGTTAAAATCGTCTGGTCATTAAAACTGATTAAAAAAAATAGGACAGCTCATCAATACTGATCAATAATTATCCATATCAACCAATATTAAAACGTTGGCTCCTTAGTGTTTGTTTTGCAGTGTTAGCTTCTATTAAATGCTTTTATTTTGTTGATGAAAAGCTTCATTTCTTCAAGTCAAACAGTAAATGTGTTGTCATATTTTCAGTGTGTTGGTGAGTTTTGTGTTCGCTTGTTGCTGCAGAGTTAACGACTAATCACCTGTTTGCTGCAGTGAAGCTTAATGTCCTAAAGTCATTTTGGTTACATTTTAATTTTCGGTGTTTTCTGCCTCTGCATGTCTGTTAGCTTGTTAGCTTGTTAGCTTGTTAGCCATCCTTCTCTAAGTAAAACATAGCTGTGGTTTCACACCCTCACTAATGAGAACGCTCAACATGTCTCTGCTAACGAATCCAACACTTCTGGTTTTAATTAGCCTGAAACACTTTCAATAGAAGTCAGTGTTAAATATCTCCAGTCTCCCTTTAATGCTAATTAAATCACAAGCCTAAATCCATAACGACTGTGTTGAATGACAACTAGCGAGTCAGAACTGCTCTGAACCGCTCTGTCCCTCTCCATATTCTGATCCAGTTTGCTGGCAGCGCGGCGCTAACCATAATCAGATCTAATTGAGCGCAGGGACGTTGATTGCCTTGGTGGGATCCAAGAGTGACACACCAACAGATTATGTACACCCAGATGGTGACATCTGCAAAAGTGGCCCAGAGACTCAGGCAGACTGCAGGCGCCTTCCCTCCTCTGAATACTGCTGGTTGTTCGGCGCTGCAGCTTCACGCTGCGCTAACATGCAGCGTGCAGAGAGCGCTCATCTGCCAAAGGGTTCGGAGACGAAGATGACTTCTGCTGAGCGCTGCTGTTCCATTTTCGTGACTTCTGCTGACATATGATGTCTCATTTATAACTCACTGGCTGCGTCAGATGGGAGGTTTGATGGCACGTCAGTGAAAACAGATATTTAGCTTCAACTGGAGTTTCCCACACAAGTCAATGAAGTGTGTGAGCGTAAGGAGACACAAACCATTTCTGAGAGTCAGTATTTCAGATTCAGAGTAAATAATACCAGACAGGACGGCGATCCGCTGTGTATTTTAAATGTTCAGTGCTTTGTGAGTGAACAATAAACGGTATACTGCCGTCAATCTGACCTGATGCCTCTGTCCTCCTCCTCCTCCTCCTCCTCCTCCTCTCTCTCCTCGTACTCGCCAACCTTGAGAAATCAAAATCAGGATTTTAAAACCAAAGCGAGGTTCCTGCTGGTTCCACCCTGAAAAATGTTTTATTTATCATCTGCAAATTTTATTATACTATAAAGTTGCAGAAAGTTATGAGATTTGTAACTTTATAGTAAAGTTGCAAAACAAAAGTTTCCAGTTCAGAGGAAGCAAAAAGTTTTAAAACCAGTTTTAACACAAATAATCTTATCAGAGCAGAAAATCACTTTTACTGTCGATTCTTTTGCATCTGATAAATAACAGTTTAATTTACAGATGAACTTTTTGCAGAACATTTGCAGAAAAAACTAAAAACCTTCGTGTCAAAATTTAGAATAACCAGTGATAGAATGTAACTAAGTACTTCTTCCTAAAATACTCTACTCAGGTATAATTTTGAGGTACTTTACTTGAATATTTCCATTTTCTGTGACTTTATACTTCAGCTCCACGACATTTATTTGGTAACTGAAGTTATTAGTTATCTTGCAGCTTATTCAGTGTTGATGGGCTCTACCTCGTGACAGTCAGATTCACAGAGCTGTCACAACGTGTTATCAGCACATTTACACCAGAACAAGAGGGACAATCAAACCAGGAAACATATACATATACATGCTGCTCAGATGCAGCGACCCAGCTTCAGCCCGTTTGTGTGGGCAGCACTTTTCTCATTATGTCCGATGGTCACTGGGTTCTGCTGCAGCTCGGCGTCGTGCACAGCGTCGTGCACGGCTCCAGAGAGCGTCGGTCTGTGGTCGCACAGCGGTGCCGCAGCATGTGCTGCTGTGGTGGGCGTGTGTTGTATAATGTGAACGAGAGTAAGACGAGCGGGGGGAGAAGGAGTTTCTCAGAGTTTCTGTCCATCCCCAAAAACAAATAAAACCAAAAACGTACATTCCTGAATTCCTCCGCTAAAATCTGTCGCCGCGAGGCCGCAGAGGAGGAGGGTCGAAGGTGAGCCAGAGGTTAAACTGAGAGGGAGGAAGGCCACCCCTGAGAGACGTCTCATGGTCTCTTCATCATCCCTCAATCATCATCATCCATCACCCTGCCCCCCCGACGCCGCTCGCACTTTTCCATCATTTCGCCGTCCGACCTCCGTTCCTCACCCCGAGAACTCCTCCGTGATTTACTGCCGGTCTCACAGCTGCTGCACAAACTGCCATCACGTCTGTTAAATGGAGCCTGAGGTCGCTGTTCTCATCCACTGAGGAGCATCAACACGTCGTCTTCCACATCAAAACACCTTCAACTGATCAGACATTTAAGGTTTTAACAAACCAAGTCAAACCTTTAAGTCTCTTATTGGGATTAACCCTTTAACACACACCAGCATTTTCTGCATCAAATTAAACACACTGACTCGTGCTGTGTGTATTTGCTCATGGATTATTTCTACATGTCAGAAAGGAAGAAAGAAAACAGTCAAAAAAATCAAGTTTGAGCAGATGATCTAACCCTCGACCCCTGTGGAGGTGTTATTCTTTGTGGTTCTCAGTTTTTCTTTGATGGTTTTATCCTCTGTGAGGCACTTTGTGTTGTTGTATGCATCAAAAGTGCCATACAAATAAAAATAAAGTTAAAGTGTAAATAACATCAGGGCTCCTGCAGACTGAGATCGCAGCAGACGAGCTGCATGGAGACATCTGATGTTTAAATCATCTCCAGCTGCTATCATCAGGAGGAGACGATGACTGAGCCTGACTTTATATCATCAGGAGGAGACGATGACTGAGCCTGACTTTATATCATCAGGAGGAGACGATGACTGAGCCTGACTTTATATCATCAGGAGGAGACGATGACTGAGCCTGACTTTATATCATCAGGAGGAGACGATGGCTGAGCCTGACTTTATATCATCAGGAGGAGACGATGACTGAGCCTGACTTTATATCATCAGGAGGAGACGATGGCTGAGCCTGACTTTATATCATCAGGAGGAGATGATGACTGAGTTTTTGGGTGAACTGCTCCTTTAAAGAAGCATTTTTTGCACTGAGCAGCAGGTTTGTCATCTTATTTCCTGACAGTGAGAAGTGATTGGCTGGTGGAAGCTGTGACCCGACGGGGTTAACGTCCTATCAGAGCGGTGGGGGGGCCTCAGGACGGAGTCAGGACCCCTGGGGGGGGCACTAACAGTACGGGCCTTTGTGAGGAGAATTGTTTTTAAAAGCCGAGGCAGGAGAGGCGGGGGGTGCGGTCGCAAAGATTAAAAGCGGACATTTGTTTTGTGCATGTCGTGCTCTGCCAAGACGCAGCAATTTTCTATGAATCTAAAACAGCTTTCCTGGCTCGGACCCCACAAGCTGCCCGCTGCCAGGAAAAGACTTTTTTTCTCGTACCTGTTTACGTGCAGGTAAAGCGGCTCTCACAGAAGAAGCACATGAGATCTTTCTTTCCAGCCGAGCGAGCGGCGCGAGGGGGCGTCCGAGGAGGTGGGAGGGACGACGACAGGTAGTCGCTCCCACCGCCGATCCCGACACTCCTCCTTTTGTTCCCAAAAGATCTGCCCGGACTCTGTGTTCCTGAACCCGCTCCAACCAGAGGAGCTCATAAACTGGAAGGAACTTGACTAATTTGCAGACAAACTGGGGGGAAAACTACTCCCATGATTCTCCCTGGCACCAATCATTCACCATCAAAATGTGACCTGGAAGGAACAATGGACTCTGTTCATGATGCTAATGAATGAAAAGAGGCTTGTTGCATCACCACGTCCAGGCTTCATGTTGACAGCCTCCATGTTCAGCAAATAATGTCTTCATTGTTTCCTTTCATGTTCATACGGAGACCTTCAGTGAGCAGCTGCTGCGCCAAAATCACCGACGAATCAAAAGGCCACAGTCGACCACAATGCTCAGCGTCAGATCGATCTACACTCAGATACAGACGGCGCCCTCTGTCCGCTCACTGCGATCACTTCATCCATATTTATCCGTATTCAGTTTACGGATACGGACGTCTGTATTTGTGCGTGTTTTTCAAAAGCTGATGGACGAAACGCAGCGAAAAAGGTTTTTAATGACCTCACAGACCTCCAGCAGCTACAGCGCTGCCTCGAGTGAGTTATTAGCCCCTGCAAAAAGAATTGGACTGTTTTTCTCTGAATTCAGAGGAAACTGAGAACTGTAAGGAACAAAGTCATAACTCTTTCTTTACCGAGGCCCTGACGCTCCTCCGTAGGACGTGTTGCTTATCATCAACCACTGCTGAACTCAACAGGCTGTATTCGGAGTGGGCGGAGTCGTCCGTCCCAGATACTTGTAATAGCCGAGTACTCGCTCTACCCCAGCTTTTAGTCTTTCAGCTCATTGTTTCTGTTTCCCAGCTTGGTTTATTTGCCTTTTCATGTCTCCTTCAGTTGTTTTGGTGAAGTTTAGTCGTACTGACGTCTCCAGTCCGTCCGTCATGTTTGCTGATCTGTTTAGACTTCTCTCTCTGGTAACTAACTAGTTTTTAAGCGCTCTTAATCGCAGCATTTGGCGTTTAAGTGTTACACAAACCACACATGTTGTTGGTACACGTTTAAATGATGTTGTGGGAAACACAAATAATTATAACTTGTGTGTTTGTTAGATCGACACTCAGGTACGCCCTGGTTTGGATGGAGATCGCCGAGTGTTTGTGCAGTTTAAAACAACTCAATCAGTCATTGTTTAACATTCAACAGAGAGAGCAAAGAGAAAGTCTTTGTGTGAAGTCGACATCACAAAGAAGTCCACTGGCTGAAATGTCAGTGACATTAATCATGTGTGTGTTGTTCTTAAAGTCGGTCCGCACACACAACGGGGATAAAAACACAACCACACGTAAATCTCCAAACTTGTGACACGCTGGTGCCACATGCTGTGTAAACATTTTCCCACAAATGATTTCCACACAGATTTCTGCCTGACAGATAAGAGTGTGTGTGTGTGTGTGTGTGTGTGTGTGTCTGTTTTTAATTGTCGGAGGCGACAGCTGGAACACATTGCTGATATTTCAACACGTGTCAGTCAGAGCGGTGGAGGCGATGGCGCTGCTGCCCGCGGTGTTTGTCTGCGTCGTCAGGACGGACTGACGGCTCCGTGTGGAGGTTCACTCAGGAAACTCAGATTCTTCCTCTGAACGTGTTTTTGTGGGATTATTTCTCACATTATTCTGAAGGATTACGTTTGTTTAGAACACAATTGGACCCTACTGAAGAAAGTCGGTGCAGTTTTCTGTCGTTTTTGCTTCCACCAGTAGGAGTCACCAAAGTCACACACTTTAAAATCCTGCATACAGAAGCTTTAACTTCATCTTAATCCTGGAAGTGTAAATAAAATCATCCTAAAACATCTGCACCCTTTGGAGTACAGACAGGCTGAATGCTTTGCTCTGTCAGTGCCTCAGTTATTGATCTACAGGAGTCTGAACACACTGAAATATATAATTCTTTCTCTGGCCTGATCTTTTAAAGCAGAAAGGATCCAGCAGATGAGCTGTAAACTGCCTGTTAGCTGGAAACACAGCGGGTCCACATACACACTTTTAATCTGCCGTCGTCCACTCAGATTATTTCAACCACTGTAGAAACATTTTTCCACCGTCCGCACATCAGACGAGGTGAAGCGTTCATGATGCACATCTTCCTCTGAGCTCAGCAGTGACACGCTCATCTCTGTTTAACGAACTGAACTGCTGCTGCTGCAGATCGTTACATGTGATCGCAGCAGTCTGATCTGATCTGGTCTCAGCTGCAGACCACCAACACGTCTCTGCTCTGATGTGACCTCTCACTCTGCTGCTAGAAGGAGTTCAGCTGAACTCTTCTTCTGTGGTTTAATTCAGCCTCAACATGAACGATAACTAATCACTTCCTGTCCCAGAACCGGGTCCTGTCAATCACTCAGCTGCCTAAACAATGTAGAAAAACCCACCAGTGATGGGAAGTAACTAAGTACATTTACTCAAGTACTGTACTTCCGTTCCATTGTGAGGTACTTGTACTTCACGAAGTATTTTCATTTTCTGCTACTTTATACTTCCACTCGACTACACTTTGGCAAATATTGTACTTTTTACTACAACCTAAGTTACTAGTTACCAAAGTATCACATTTCTAAATTTATTTATCTGTAATTAAATAAAAAGAAACTGATTCTAATAATTTAGATAAAGCTGAATATTGTACCCGCTGTACACACTTCATACATACATGTGACCTCATGTGTAATTTCCTTTACGCTTGGTATTTAAGTACATTTAATATCAGATACTTTCAGACTTTTACTCGAGTACTATTCATGTGGGTGACTCACTTTTACCAAAGTAATATTTTAACACTGTATCTTTACTTTATACTCTATTATTGTACTGTTGGGTACTTTTACCGACACTGTTAGTAATGCATTACTCTACACGGACTGCAGTATTGTAAAGTAAGATATTTGTTCTAGTACTAGTAACTAGTAACTAGTAACTAGTTAAATGTAATGCATTACATTTTGGAAGTAACTTGACTGTTTCAGAAGATCAGAAGCGGTTGTGTGAACGTTTCACAGGAACAGAAATGTTCCCGAGTCTCATAGTTTGGAAACGTCGTGACAGGTCAGAGTTCAGCCTGCCAGACCTCATCACCTCCGCTCAGATGTCAGCTTCGTGTCCGCAGGCCGAGCGTTATACCTGAACAGACCACCTGACCGCTCAGGTCGGCGGTGGGCGGATAAAGGCCAGCGATGGCCCAGAGTCAGTGTTGTGACGCAGACTACAACCAGCTGTCGGAGTGCATCACTCACACAGGAAATACCTCCCAGACTTACTGCGGCGAGAGCGTCCGAGACGACAGAGTCGGGTTCAGTGTTTGAGTTTGTTATATTCAAATCAGGCAAATTAAACAAGAACAGAGAATAATTCATTACTTGTGAGAAAGAAAAGTCAAGATATTGTGTTAATATTACTTTGGTGAAAGTAGTGGACTGATTATCGACCTGAGTGATTATACGATCCAATATTCAGCATTGTTCTGATGACTGTAGGTAAAATACATTTAATAAAAAATGTGCTCTGATGCAGCATGTAATCTGCAAGTAACTAGTAGCTAAAGTAATCAAATAAATGTAGTGGAGTAAAAAGTGTAATATTGTACAATACGTACAATACGTCATCATTGTACAGTACTTGAGTAAATATACTTAGTTACATTTCATCACTGATTTTAGTGACCATGTCTCTGAGCTGCGCCGTCACTGTGATCAGTAACAACAGCACCAGACTCCCTTAACAAATGTGTCAGTTTAGTGAGTTGTTGAGTTGGAGACACTTTATAAACTGTGTGAAACTCTGTCTCTGACTGATTCTGACTTATTTGTTCCTTCTTGTAAATTCAGCAAATGTTCTACATGAACTTCTTTCTGTCTTTGAGCAGAAACATGGAGTCTGTTTGTCTCAGTGATGGACGGGTTAGTTTCAGTGACATCTGATATTAGGTGGTCGCTCAAAACACGTGTCGAGACGCGTTTAATGTCAGCTGTGAAATGACCAGTTGTGATCGGATCGCTCAGGTCGGATGTAAAACCAAACGTCAGTATTTCTCTCAGCAGCCGTTCTCCATCTTTCTCCTCCTTAGCGTTAGTTAGAGTTAGTTACTGTAGAGACAGAGCTCACATTATAACTACATCCGTCGGGGCTGGTGCTCATTAAACAGCCAGTTCCTGATTTAAATGAATGTTACTAATTTTAGCCTGTTTGTGACTTTTAATACACAAACTTCTTTATATAACAGCCAAAAACATTTTAAAAGAAAAACAATGAGAACAAAAATGTAAAATGATTCAACACAGCTGTTACATGAGAACACAGAGGATTCTTGGCACTAACGAGCCCTCGTAGATCTTCCAGCTGGGTCAGAACCGCTCTCAGTGTTTGTGTTGTTGTTGTGTTTGTTTCTGTTTTGTTGTCTTAGTCTTTGGTGATGAGTGACTTCTCAGTGTTTTCTGGCACTGAGCGTCCTCCGTAGCTGCAGCTGTGGCTCAGCTGACTCTCTGTGCTGCTCGAGTGCCACCTTCCTGTCTGACTCGTCCACAGTCGGTGGGCTGAGACATGATGGAGGCCCTCCTCTCTGTTAAGAAGTCCTCCCCTTCCCTTCGCCTCTGACCTTCTCAGGCACTCAGGCAGCATGCAGCAAACGCTCCCATCAGATCGACCTGCAGCAGTCGCAGCAGCAGCAGTGCAGCCTCAGCTCGTCGCTCTGACACTCACCTTTAACCGCGGGACACCTGGACGACTGCTGGAGCCGCAGCCGGACTTCTTCTTCTTCACTTTGAGGAGTTTGTAAACTGAGGAACATAAGTTAGAGCAGTGAAGACGAGCTCCTGGATGTCTTTTGGCTTGTGGGGATTTTTTCTTTCCGCTCCCCAAGGTGTCATCACCTGGATTTGTGTTGGAAAGTCTGACTGGAAAGTTTGAGAAAGGACATAAGTGACTTATTTTTCTTCCTTTATCTTTTCTCCGTGCGGGACAGACACTGCTGTGGGAAAGTAAGTTTCCCAGTAACTCTTATTCTTCTTCACCTCCTTCCTTTTGTGTTGCTGTGTTTAATTTCAGCTTTGTTGTGGCTCCACTCTGTGAAACACGCTCGACTGGTTTCATCTCATGTGAAGCAGCGTTAATCATTTCAACAAGCCACAGAGAAACTGTTTGAGCGGGCGGGTTTAGAGGCAGACGCTGCGAGACGCATGTGAAGATAAATGTTCCTGTGTTTGTTTGTCCACAGAAAGATGTTCTGCTCCAGGAGAGTCCTGCAGCGCTGGTGCTTCGCTCTCTTCCTCCTCTGCTCTCCGGTGCCGCACTACGGACGGCCCATTGATGCCCTGAGCAGCAGAATGTAAGTCTGATTTCTGGACACTTTTCAGCCTTTTCCCTCTTCAGTCTGTGCTGCTCAGTCCAGACCTGAGGGGAGCTGGAGTGGAATAAACCTCCAGATAATCTTTTTTCCCATATTTGCACATTTCTCCCCCCCCCCCGACGTGGTGGGCGAGCAGAGGCTGGAAAATGTGTTCATATGTGAAACGTGCTGAAAGTGTTTAGTTAGCCCTCGCCCACCTGCGTGTTTACATAAAGCAGAAACCGTCTCCGTGTGATAAACTCCCGGCAGCTCCGCGGCCTCCGAGGCTCTCAGACGCTCGGTCCTCTGCCGACGCCGTCCATCCCTCCGCAAACACTTTGCGACGGAGGGAAGTGAATAATGCTGATGTTCGGCTCGGCCGCGGACCAAACCAAACCTGCTGCCCCTGCTGAGGTGTCCGATGCCAAACAGAATAAATGTTCTTTCAAGTTGCTGAACGCAGTCTGAGAGCCGTGCACAGATGATATCTCTGAGATGGAACGAGTTTTACTGAAGCGGTGGAGATGCTGCTGTAAACAGTCTGAGGGAGAGTCCGGCCTCTCCGGGGAGAGACTCCACATCTGAAATGCATTTTGGTGGCGGCGCTGGAAGTTCTGGAGAGTCGAGTCTTTAAAGTGATTCAAACCGTGTGTCGTCCAGGTTTAACGGGTTGTGTGTGTGTGTGTGTGTGTGTGTGTGTGTGTGTGTGTGTGGGGCCTGTTCTGCTTATGTCAGGGGAAATGGAGCTACAGCCGTTGTGTGATATGAACTTAATAGGATTTTCGGGGCAGGAAAGGAAAACACGGGTTGCGATGAAAAGCGCGAGGTTGAGAATCACACAGCGGTGGAAGCCGGCGACCTCCGACCCGCCTTCATCTGCTGCTGTGGCCTCGTCACAAACAGGACGCAGATTTCAGGCTCTTAAATTAGATTCAGTTGAATTTAGACCAGAAAATGATGTTAGAGCTCCCAAACTCTGGGAATCACCTGAAAGTAGTCCAACACAAACAAAGCTGCAACCATTAGTCCATCCTAAAAAATCAATCTGATGAAGATTTTAAAGATTTGAAGTGAAGACTTGCTGCTTTTCTTGTTCTTCCATGACAGTAAACTAAATGTTTTGGCCAAACAAACAGGACGTTAGACTTCTGAGATGTCCTGAAGGACATTTTTCACAGTTTTGATGATGCAGGTCGTCCGTCAGCTCCAGCTCTCTGATTCCAAAGCGTTTCTATCTGGAAACTTTGAGTAATTTATACATTTTTTCTTCTGCGAGGACGCTGCCTGAATGAAACTGTCCTAATTTTGTCCTCAGTTTTTGGGGCCGATGCTGATGTTGATTTAAAAAATCATCTGTTGCAATGATGCCTCAAACACATGAGGTGTGATTTTTAGACGCCCGAGGAGGTGAACTGTTAAATATTTGTGCCCGAGGTCGACCCTCTCCCCTTCCTGTCCAGTTTGTCAGGTCTCGTGAACATGAACCAAGCTGTGGCTCAAATGACCAACAGACAGTCCCAGTTCACCCTGACAGGAGGTGGGAGTCCATATCAGAGGCTATGGAAGCCCAATGCTGCCGATTAAAGACAAAAAAAGATTGAGATTAAAAATCAGAATTATGAGATCAAATGTCAACACGTCTCATAATCTCATAGTTCAGTTTTTTACGAGTTTTCATCTCATATTTCTGTCCTCTCGCGGCAGTAAGGAGCCTCCAGTGATCCGTCACACTGCTGGTTTTCCTTCTTCCGTTGTTCTCCTGCAGAGAGAAACAATTAGGCTCAGGTGGGACGGCGAGCGCTGGAGCGCTGCCACCTCAGGATGTTTCAGGGCCATTTTCCTCCTCCTCCCCTCGGCTGGAAGCTGTTTGATGTGAGCGTTATTAAAGGTAGAAACAGGACCGGATCAGTTTCACAGCCGCTGTGCTCGCAGGCTTTTTCTCTTCAGACCTGAGATTTACAGGAAATATCTGTATGCATATAAACACTGGCTGTCTCAGGGGCTCCCTCTGTGTTTGGGAGGCGAGTTTTGTTCAGGATATTATTATTATTCAGCAGGAAAACACACGGTGACCCTGGGGGAGCTGAATCAGAAGAGAAAGTCCTTTCTTATTTGTCCATGTGGTTTCATCACATTTGGTCCGTGTGGTTTCAGATTTTAGTCTTGATGTTGCTGCAAAACCTCCACGACTGAATCCAAATCAAACTGTAACTGATTTGTGCGAAGTTCAGTGGTGCATCATGGGAAGCAGCCTGACAGCAGAAGGGCGGCGCTGAGCTCTAATCAGCCGCCGCTATCTCCCATTGAAGTCGGCGTGTTTGTGTGCTCAGACACCTGAAGTGTTTGGCCGGCGTTGGCGCTCGCTGGTTCCCAGGCTTCGAGCCGTGCCCTCTGCCTCCATGTTTGTCTAAGAGTTCAGAGTCTGAGTAACGCGACACCGCGGCAAAGCAAAGCCCGAATCCTTGTGCTGCTCCGACTGCATCAGGAAAGATAACAGGTGGTCCCATCTGGACAGGATCAGCGCTGATGGAGCTGATGGAGCTGATGGAGCTGCTCTGCTGCGTCTTTCATGCCCTAACACTTTTGATTGAGTGTTGTTTTAATCACACTCAAATTAATCATATTAAATCTGCCACCAAGCAGCTCGGTGCTCGTTTCCAGTGCGGTTTGTTCTGTCGCTGCAGGTTCATTAATCAGAAGTCCATCCTGACGTCTCAAAAACACAACAAATATCAATGAAGTTTGGTGTAAAGTTCAGCCAAGTGCTGAGCGTTGTCTTTGGGTTTCTGTGCAGACAGCACCACCGTGTGGCGGTTCCTTGCTGTAGCGCCACAGACCAGGAGATACAGTCCTGCTTTAAAAACCCGAGGTTGTGAGTTTGAATCTGTCTCGGTGCTGCTTTTCTGCCTGAGCAGATTTCTCACCTCCTGCTGTTGTTTTGCAGTATGAATCAGTGACGGCTGTCTGTACTGATTCCTGTACAGCAGTGCAGTGTGTTATGGGTGTGGCCCAGGCAGCTCCAGGCTCCATAGCTCAGGGGTTAGAGCACTGGTCTTGTAAACCAGGGGTCGCGAGTTCAAATCTCGCTGGGGCCTTGTCAAGTTTTCATCCCCTCACTCGAAACAACAGGATTTCTGTTGTCTTATCATGTACTTTATAAACTGCAGACTCAACATGTAATACTTCGTGGCCGTTCACCTGCAGGTGGTGCTGATGGTGTCACAGCTCAAAATATTTAGACATTTCAATGAGGTTTGGTGGAAACTCAGCCACGGAGTGTTTGTTTTATCTGCATAGTGACCGTGACAAAGTGCTTTTTATTGTGCTGACTGTGATAAAACAAGTAATATGGATCTCAGTTATGATTGCAGATTTTTACTGGACGATTATCACGACCAAACAAATTCATACAGATATTACTGCGAGATCTACTGCGTAGAAAACAAATGCTGTCGGTCAAAATCACCTTGGTGTTGGAGTGAAGGGAGGCGGAGCCACAGCTGTAAACACACAAAGAACGATTACACCTGATGTGAAGTGAGGAGGCCACTTAACTGATGATCGTCACTGATGTAAAGCTTAAAGATACAGTTAAAATATTTCTCTGGGAAAAGTGAAAGTCCCTCATATGAATAGTACTCAAGTAAAAGTCTTATATTTTATGTTTATGTTTTTAGTTATTCATTTTTAAATCTACATTTATTCCTGTACTTATTTCTGCATTTGTCTCCAAAAATCAATGAATGAATATATAAATTAATTTACAAATAAACAAATGGTAAAACAAACAGGAAGTGATTAAATGCCTATATTTATTTTAAGTATTATGTTCGGTGCATTTATTGAAATATTTATTTATTTTTCATTCTGATTACAGTTTTTTATTTATTCTATTTGATTCCAGATAAAATTTATTAATTTAAAAATGTTTGTGCTACTTTGGCTCTGACGCAGCATGTAATCTGTAAAGTAACTTGTAACTAAAGTAATCAAATAAATGTAGTGGAAATATAAAGTAGCAGTACAGTATTAAAGTAAAGCAGAATAAGATATGTGCCTTTATTGATCCCGTGTGGGAGAAATTCAACAAAATACTTAAGTAAAAGTACTTAGTTACATTCCATCGCTGCCCTTTGTGAAGAGTTTTCATTCTGTAAATACTGAAACATATTTAGCAGATGAGTATTTGATGCTTGAACTCTTCTCAGAAACCTTGTGGAGGAGTTTGTCCACACAAATTATTTTTATTTTCATCTTGGAGCACTTGTGCTTCCAGATCGATCCCTCCGAGTCTGAGCTCCACGTTAACATCCAGACTAATGAAAAGTGACGGGCCGCAGATTGTATGAATGAACAATCGAAGGGAAATCTGGCAACTTTAACGTGAAAAGGAAAAGAGGAGAAACTCATCTGGACCTCCTCGTGCAGGGTGGAGATCTTTGGTATCAGCTTTAACGACCCTGGGAACAAATTCAGCTCCTGCGGTTCAATGAATCATCTCAGTTCACTGATCGGATGCAGCGGCGAGTTATTGGAAAACTGCTGGTCTGTTGAAGCCTTCGCTCTCATTCCTGTGCTGATGCTGCCCTCTGCTGGTCCGCTGGACGTCCCAGAGCCCAAAAGAGTGAATACTCTTTATTATGACATCAGCAACATGAATTTATTCAAAGCAGTTTATTATGAGGCGCAAGGTTTCAAAAAGATCTTTAAAAATGTCAGTGAAGTTTGGTGCAAAGACATTTACTTTTAAATGTGTTTTTAAACTATTTTATTTAATTAGAAATCTACTTTTAAGCACCAGTTTCTCTCTCAACAGAAGGTTGATGCATTAAGTTTCTGTCCAAAGAAACGTCGACGCCAAAACATCTAAAATTGTTGAAAAGTCAATGAAGTTTGGTGTAAAGTTCTGTCACGAGCAACAAAAGTCAGTTTTGTTATTAGATTTCAAGATTTTTATGTGTGAAGACGTATATTTAAACTTTTATTGAATCAAAAATGTTCTTGTTCCGTCTCTGTGTCAGCTGGAGGCCGATGTCACACGATGTCATGTGTCAGACGTGAATGATGTTTGGTGTAAAGTTCTGTCACAAGGAACAAACAGAACATTTAAATTGTGAAGAAGTATTTTGACACACTTTTACTCAGTTCTCCCAACAGGAAGTAAATGTATGAACATTGTGAAGTGAAAGAAAAATCCCTCAAACAAATATTTTGTGTGATTGTTTGCAGAAAGCGGTCTGTGACTCACGCTCAGCTGATGCACGACAAAGGCCGGGCGCTGCAGGACTTTAAACGGCGCATGTGGCTGCAGGAGCTATTGGACGAAGTCCACACGGCGGAGGTCCGGGACCTCCCGGTCCAGACCACCAGCGGAGGGGGGAGCAGCAGCGGCGCCGGCGTCGGGCTGCCAGGGGCCGGACTGGGCATCAACCTGAGCACCACCGGCAGCACGTTGCACTCTAAACCCCCCGGAGGAACCAAGAACCTCCCCATCAGCTTCAGGCTGGAGGAGGAGGAGGGCACCAACCTGCCGCAGGACACAGAGCAGAACAAGAATCAGACGTACAAAGACGGCGGGCAGAAAGTAAAGAGGAAGAAGAAAGGAAGGTCCGGCAAGAGGAGGGAGGGAGAGAAGAGGAAGAGGAGGGCGCGCTCGCTGGGGTGGAGGCTGGAGGACGAGGCAGGCAGTGGACTCCACCTGGAGTGGAGGTCTCTGCTCGGCCTGCAGAGGGCGCTGCTTTAAAACGCTGTCAGTCTCTGACAAAGGTGAGTCTGCAGCTCACAGTCTGATGGAAAGTAGACTCAGGACTTCAGACAGGAAATCTTTAGGTGAACCTTTTTTACTGAAGTCAAAGCTTCTTCAACGTCCAACAAACCAAGTCCTCAGGAATTCATACTCCAGACATGCTAACTAGCTATGCTAACTTCAGTACAGAGATGCCAGTGCTCCAAGAGTATTAAAGGAGCAGTCTGTAGTTTTGGGGATGAATGTTAATGAGCGAGTGACAAACAAACTAAATAATCAAACTCTCTTTGTCTTCATGACTGAAGAAACTGAATCAACAAACACACTCACCCTTTAAAACTTTTCTAGCATTGAATCTTGGATAACATTATTATTCATAACTGAAAATATTATGCAGAATTACCTGAACTTAAATTTAAGTTGTTATATGAAATAAAAAATAATTCACGCTGAAATATAAAACGTGTGACCTGACTGTTGTCTCCGTGTGTTTGTCTTCCAGAAGCCTGCGGACAGTCGGAGTGGACTCCTAAATACTCACGTTACAGTGTCCTGTAATAGTGACTGTTTGGAAAGAAATTGGAAAATATTTATTGTCTGTAAATATTCTAAATATAGCAGAATAAATAGCAGAATATGATAAAAAAAAAACTTATTTGATGCTCTGTGAGGCAACAGATTTTAATCTTTGTGAATCCTTGCTTTTTTTCTTTTTTATTCCAGTTATGTCAGATTTTTTTGCGGTAATTTATTTTGTCTGAATGGTGTATTTATTTTGTAAATGTATCGAGGTGCTGCTGACCTTCTATATTTTTGTACCATATTGCACTTTAGATATATAAATATAAATATATATACCATTAATTTGTTCATTGACTTGTTCATGTGGTTGATTGAAATGAAGAAAAAAAACAACGGTCGTCACTCTGTGTTATCTTCCAGTCTGATTCTTGACCTTTCGCTCTGTTCAGACGTCCAGTTTTTTGTTTCTCTGCTGCTGTTCATTCGGATGTTTTCGGCTCCGATCGAAGCCGTTTGCTGTCTCACGTTTGTGTTCGACCCTCCTGCTGCCTTCACTGACTCTGTTTCCTCCACGGCCCGCTCTGCTTCTCAATGCCAAAGTTCAGATATGTACATAAACCAAACACGGCTCGATATTGTTGTTTATGGCACTTGCACTGAGATGAACACCCTGTACTGAACGGATTAAACATTTGACAGTATCCTCCTCTCTGTCTCCTGTGTCTTTAATGTCCCATTAATGGTAATAACGTCAGGAACCTGGATGATATCATATCATTATATATATTATAACACTGTGATGTAAATGACAGGTTAGGTCTCTGTTAGCCTGCCAGTGTTAACAGCAGATGTTTGTGAACACACCGTCTGTTTCATTGAACCAGTAACCTCATCATCACCAGACTCCCTTAACAAATGTGGTGATTTTAAGAGTTGTTGAGTTAAAACAAACTTTGTAACGTAGTGAAACTCTGTCTCTGACAGATTCTGAATCATTGTCTCCTTCTTGTAAATTCAGCATTAAATGAAAACAGTAAGTTGTTTGTTTCCTTGTAAAAAGTGTCAGTTTGTGGCAGCATGGCTGTACCAGCCTGTCTGCTTCTGTGTCTAAAGTGCTAAAGTCTTACCTGCCAACATTTAGCAGCTGTTTGAACACACTGTTTACACTGATTTCACCATTTACACTCAATTTATGAAAGAAGAAACATTTTATTGATCTAAACATGTCACATTTTACAAACACACTAAACAGTAACCAGTATAGGCGACTTCTTTGTCCCCAGACTCCCTTAACAAATGTGTCAGTTTAGTGAGTTGTTGAGTTGGAGACACTTTATAAACTGTGTGAGCTCTGGCTATGCGAGACGAACCCCAACATGGACTCAGCCGCTCTCTTCAGGCTCAGCTCTCTCTGGAGTCAGTCTGGTCTCATCAGGCTGAGTCACGGTGAGTCAACGAGCAGCTCAACACATGAAAGTTTCCACTGAAGCTGAAGAAAAACCGAAAGCTGGACTGAAACATGTTTCCAACAGACTGAAAAGCATCACTCAGCAGGATTCCTTCAGTTACTAATGTCATCTGTTATTATTAACTATTAGTAATAAACAGAATAATCACTGGATCATTTTGTTAGTGAGGGAAACTTAAAATGTGATGATTCTGCAGTTAAAAGTCGCTGAAGGCCTCTGGTGTCACGTCAGGAAACGCATGAAGCACGGACTCAAACTCTGCTACAATAAAGTTTAAACTGCCTCCCGTCCTCCACCACGTCTCCCTCCTCTGCTGCGTTTCTTCAGGTTTTCATCACCTCTTCAGTTCGTCCAATTAGCGTCTGATCAACATCAGCTGCCCACCAGGAAATTATCCCCATCAGCTGAGAACGAACTCGAGGCTTCTGTCGCTGCTTTTCTAAACTTCTGCACGTACAGCAGGAAAGAAAATTACTACTTTCCACTCAATAGAGCAAAAGTGTCAACAAATTGCCGCCTCTCATCATAAATTCCATCCAGAATTCAATTAGAGGTGATCAACAGCTCCAGGCTGCAGAACGAGGCCAGAGGGACTTGGCTGCTCTGCGAGCCATTAAAATAATTCCCACCGCTGCGGCTTCACAACATGACAAGTTTGGTTTGGCGGCGGCTCGTCGAGCTGAGAGACATGGAGCAGAGAGAGCCGAGCGCTGGTGTCAGCGGCAGGGGCGGACTTACCATTAGGCAAAACTAGGCGGTTGCCTAGGGCCCCAAGTTCCTGAGGGCCCCATAAAAATCCTCATACACTTATGGTTAATACAGTTATTACTTATTTGCGCACATTAATTATGATTTGATTAAAATCCTCTCGCTAAAATGCAGCAGAATGCTAATCGTATTATGTGTGTGTTGTTGTTAAGGATACAGTGTTTCAATGGGCCACATGCCAAGGCTCTTTTAATGATCAACAGCTGGGATAGATAAGTCTAAAAGGTCAAATATGACATTTCTAAAATGATATGGGTCAAAATCTTGATCAAAGATGTAAAGCCAGTGATTTATACAATTGCATTCAATGTTCAGACCTTAAAGCTCTGACTCAGCTGCTGGGACTTCACTTGTAAAATAGATTATAAAAATGACCCACGCTACATTTTTTACATCTGCAGCAATGTCAGTTCAAAATGTTATCAACTGATGCGTGTCCCTGAAGACATGTTTTGTAGTAAGAGCTAACAGAGAGAAACTTTTCTATCTTGCTAGGTGTTGACGTAACTGTCTGTGTCTTCCTGTTTCCGTCAGTGTGACGAGCTGAAATCCATGCAGGATGCAATCATTGTATCCTGCATGGATGTTGCACTGTATCCTTAACAAGTTAATTTTAATTTCATTTAGATTTGAAAACGGTTCCTGAAATTGAACAGTGTGTCTCCATCTTGGGGGTTGATCTGAAAATGGTGGTGATGAATGAGTATTTGTAATTAATGAAAACATTGGTTATTCACTGGGTTGTTGCAAATGTGTGTGATAATCTCTGGACACGAGGGACCTGAATTTAAAGAGAGTGATGAATATAAACTTTATTCAGGGAGAACTTCATGATGAGGCGCACATGTCATGGAGGACGAATGGGTGGATGTCCAGTGGAAAGGGGGCGTTATGTCCCATTCACTCCAACAAGAAGAAGCAGCTGTGGTGTCGTTGTTGTAAAGGTGAGCACAAAACTATTGTTTTCATGATATGTGAGGTAGGAACTTTTCTTGGGAAAGATGAATTGATTTCAACCAAATTATAGTGTGACTAGAGATAACAGTTTCTTTAATAGCGATCATGAGTGTATGTAGTTTATTATCTGCCCCCCATTATTGTTGTACCTGCATTTGATGTTGTTTAGATGTAAAAGCCCTGATAAAGGCTTTCCCAGCCGTCCCTGACATGAACTTCAGCACATCTAAAAAAAGAAATGGAGGAGAGGAGAGATCTGGCTCTTCACATCCTGGAGGCCTCAGGTAAAGGCTAATTAAGCATACAAATCAAAAACAAGATACATACGAGGTAAATATAATTAAATAAGTGTTTTTTTAGTCTTTGACGATCAAAATTGCTGTGCTATGTGTGCCACCTTCAAGCCACCAGGACCAGGAGCTGCCATTGTACAATGGGTGAGTAACTGAACAACAGTTAAAGACATGTTGAATTGTTATATAGCCATGAAAAAAATATAATAATGTTTAGGTGTCAAATAATAATGAATAAAAAAAATGAAATATATAATTTGTTTTCAATTAAACAGATCCAATGTGATGACTGCGACCAGTGGTTCCATGGCTCATGTCTGTCCATGGACAAAACCTGGAAATGTCCCTTATGCCAACAGCAACAAGGGACATGTTTATGTTATAATAAAATCATTGGAGCCCGACTAGTGTTGCATCATGTTATTCCACTGGCTGCATGAGATACACCTCTTGTTTTTACATTTTACTTCTGTTCATAATTTTTTATTAATTTTTAGGATATATGTAAATATTAGCATGTTAGCTCAATAGCTTCTCAATAGCTTTAAACACAGTATCTCTGCTTTAAATATCCCACATTTTTATTTTGAAAACAGGAAGTGGGTACACGCTGTAGCCGTCTCCTCCGTGTGTTTACTGTAAAGTCTGTAATACGGGTGCACTTGAAATGTTGGAGTGGCTGCGAATGTCGAATATCCAACTTAAAACTAACTTCACTGAAGTCTTGTCATGATGTATTTTCCAGCTGGCCCAAGACGATGTTTTAAAGAGTTTTGGCTGAAGAAGTCGCCCCACAAAGGAAGACTCTTTCAGTTTATCACAAATATTAGCATTAAATCATCATTTTGAGGGTACATGGTTTTCACTGGGCAGGAAGGGTTTGAACTATGTAACCAGCAACGTAAATGATGTACAGTAGTGGAGTAGAAAGTGCAGTATTTGCCTCTGAGATACAGCGGAGCAGACAAAACTGAAGTTGCATGAAATCCTAATATGTCTAGTCAGCACTTGAGTAAATATACTTACACTTCACCACTGGGTCAGAGCCTGATACTGTGTTTGTGTGTTTGTTTTCAGAATGAGGGAGAGAGACAACGTGAAAAAGGGACAGGAAGAGAGGGACAACAGGTAAAACACATAATACATGTGTATTCTGTTAAAACGTATGTGTCTGTATAATTGACCTGTTGTTTTGTGTGTTGTCTTCTCACTTCAGAGGGCCCCATGCCTGCCTTTGCCTTGGGCCCCAAATTTCTTAAATCCGCCACTGGTCAGCGGTGTGATGTTGTGATTCAAGCAGCGGCACAGCAACAATCCTTCAAATCCACCCAACCCAATCAGAACCAGAGAGTCAGGGAGAGGCGGGCGGAGACCTGGACCCAGCAGCCACAGGATCAGGAGCATATAAACATATGGTCTGGATCTTATTGAATCTCTTTTCTGATGTTTTTATAAGTCAGAAGGTTCAGTACGAGATTTCTATTTTAGTTTACGTTGTAAGAAGACAATCATAGAGAGCAGGAGTCAGGTTTCCTTCATGGACCTTATTTGATTAAACGTTTGTCTGGTAGTGATGAAGAGAGACAGATGATGTATTGATCCTGTTTGAATTGTGTCATGAATCACACAGATGATGTTTGTCAGTTTGTCATCAAACTATTGAAACATCAGACTGTGAAAATACGTCATTATAAGGACGACACAACAACAGTGTCGTTAGTGACGTCGTCTTGTTGATTGTCGCCGAAACCCGGAACTTAAACTAGGGACGCATGATATGATAACAGATTATTACCTGACTCTCATGCTGACACCGATAAAATAACTGATGAAAGAAACCAACATTTTAAGGCTTTTTCATGCACACCTGAGTGTGAGAGAGGCTCAGACGTAGAGAGCATCCTCACAGAGAAACGTCCACACCATGACGACGTGTGTGGCTCCACACAGCTGCAGCAGGTTGATGTTATGAGCGTGACATCATCGAGTTTGTTCTTCTTCTCTGTTTTTATTGGCTGCTCACAAAACAACTATAAAAGGTGCATACTTGTGTTATCAGCTGTAATGTTTTTATCTGCTGATAACCAGTAATGTCAATTTTCCATCATTGGGCCGATAATTTATCTGTCCGATATACATCGTGCATAACTTAAACATTGTAGAGCTGCTCCTGTATATTAGCAGCTCGCAGAACTGAACCAGAACCAGAACTGCAGTTCAAAAGTACATGAGGTTTCACTTTAATTACAACAAACTGACAAACATCATCTGTGTGATTCATGACACAATTCAAACAGGATCAATACATTTGTTCTCTCCTCGTTCACTACTGAACAGTTTTTACAGAATAAGGTCACATGGGGCGTGGCTTCGTGAAATTTAATTATTGATGAATAAGTTCCATTTTGTTTTTTGTTATTTTGTGTTAAACCCCCCTGAAGCCCAAATGTCCCTTAAAAAACTCCGACATTAAACACAACATTGGTAACCTTGGCGGTTCGGATGTACGGGCCGCCGCCATCTTAGCTGCCGATAACTCCAGCTGCAGCTAGCCGAGGCTAACAAGCTAACTATGTTCTCACGAAAACAATGAGCACATTTTACTTCACGTTGCCCCAAACAGACAGACAGCTTCACTGTACATTAGCCGCATGATAGCGAGGAACAACTAACACTGAGTTCAGCTAGCAAAGTTAACACTCACCAGATCCTGTAGCTTCTTTTCTTCCCTTCTCTTCTCTGAAGCAGCCATTTCCCTCCATCAGCAGTCAGTGGAGAGAGTCGCTGTCCATCACAGAGACCTCAGCTGCTCTGACAGTGAAGATAAATCCACTTCTTCCTGGTGTTTATTCCTCCAGAGCTCCAGCAGCTGTCCCATTAATCCAACACCGCCTCTGTCTTAGTCCAGTTAACCCACAGAAACACACATTATTATATAAAGTGTCTCATTTCTGCATTAAATCCTCCAAAAGGCACCAATACCATAAACAGAGTTCAGTGACAGGTGAAGGACAGCTCACAGCCACCTGTCACTCAAAGAGGCCACGCCCCCAATTATCCTTAATGTAATTTAAACCAGTGACATGAAAGTAGAGATGGATTAATCAGGTTCAACTGTGAACAAGGTGGATTATGACTCCTTCCATGATCAAGTATTGATCAATGGAGGTTTGAGGTTTTTAAAACTTTCAGTAAGCCGAGAAAAGTGATCTAAAATGTTGTGACGTCATCACAAGGGCGTGATGACAATAGGCTCGTTGGAGATGAGCCAGGCCTGCGCAGAATCGATCACCGACGACCACCGCACAATGCATGCCGGTTAGATTTGTGTCCGACTTGATCCCGACTTGCTCTGACGTCATGCACGCGCCTGCAACGATAACCTCGCGAGATCAAGGCGCCGCAGTCTTTAGAGCCAGGCGCCTGCAAGACCTCAGGGCATGATGGGAAACGCCTGGCTGTCGCCTGATCAAAGAGCTGATTGGCTCTTAGTTAGGACTACAAACTCTTAGTTAGGACTACAAACTCTTAGTTAGGACTACGTTCAGTCGACAATTCTTATTTCCTGTGTATTGGTTATATTTAATGTTAGATTATATGAATCTCATGTGCAATGAAGATTTAATCTGTTAACAGACATATTTTGTGTGGTTGATATACTGTATATAATTACAAATATAAATACATCAGTAAATAAAGATCATAAGAAACCTTTGCTGCTCGTCCTCCCCATGTGTAGCCTGTATATGTAGCTGTGAGAACGTTTGGACTGTTAATTCAGTAGTTCAGTTTCTTAAATTTAGGGATTGTGTGGTTTATAAATGACAGTGTCTTTATATAAATCTACTTTGTAGGCAATTCTTGTTCAATAAATTACTTCCAAGGGCTGAAATCTGCTCAGTCGCTCTGACTCTCACCTCAGTCATAACAGTGGCATCGTTAAACAAATAAAAAGTTATGATTGACAAATTTAGACCACAGTGAAAAGTAGTTATCATTTTAGAAAAATCCACTTTGTATGACCTCAAAGTTTGTATTTCTATTTGTTACATTTGTGAGATTAAATATTAAAAATCACACCACATCCCATCTGCCTATTGAGAGGATTAACATTAAATTATGTGCAAAGTGGAAAAGTAGGGGGATCTCTTCTGCTTCAGTTTCATCAGCGATCAACGTGTTGTGTAAACTGCAGGTAGCTACAGGTGGATCTGACAGGATGTAAATATTTCTGTGACTTCCTGTATTTTCTTTGACGGCGGCTGGAAACTGTCCGACTGGACTGCAGCTTGTTGTCAGCGCCCCCTGCTGCTGCCGCCTGGTCTCGTCCACCTTCCAGGCGCAGTTCATCTCCAGCGGGCCTCTTGTGCTCAGCAGCAGCGGGCTGCTCCGTGGCTGTGACAGCGTCAGAGGAGCGGCCGTGGATCTATAATATAACCTGGATGTGACGAAGCCTCTCAGCAGGCACGCCGATTTTTTCCCAGTGGCCACTCGCGGTATTGCAACAAAAAATCCCATGGGGCGCAGAAAGCATTTTTCCCATAAGCCGTAATAGTAAAAGAGAAGCCTGTGAAACTGTTCTCAGGACACCTCCAGCTGTCACCACTGTTCACTGCTAATCTCTGTATGCCATATTTTTAAGTCATGGACTTTTAAACCGTCAAAAAGTTTTCTAAAGGCCAGAAAAGCCCCCCCAAAGTCTCATTTCCCATGGTGACGTCACAGCTGTGTGCGTGCACTCCCAAGCGCGGTCGCGCTGTGTCTCGGGAGCGAGGATGCCTGTTGGCTGAATGAGCTCTGAACGAGCTACACGTGGTGGGAAAAGTGGATTAAATGACTCCAGGGTCTTTTTCAGACAGAGTTGTGATACAAGTTTCATATTTTAATGTCGTGTATTTTAAATGCAGCTCTAACGGTATTTTGGCATTAAATCCATGGTAAATAACCAAAAGTTATTTACCATGCATGTGATAGTGTCGGTGATGTGTGTCACCAGGGTCTGATGACTGTTTAATATCCTTTTCATCCTGTCATAACGACCTTTTATTACGGTTTGAACCGTCTCAGTCTGATGGCCTGGAGTCATGCAGTCTGCAGCAGAGCTGATGATGATGATGCAAGTATAAACTACAACGCAATAAATAATAAAGCTGAATAAAATAGAAACATATAAGATAAAATTAATTAAGAAATGCACTTTTTACTTACGTAATGTCAAAGCATTCTCTATTTAAAGACAGTAAGAAACAACAGTCAACATGCAGTCACATGTTATTCTCTCACTGCGCTCTTACAAACTATTGTTCTCAGTTTTGCAGACTGTGATCACAAATTAAACCATTTTTACTTTGGACAGATTTGTTTGAGCCTTGGAAATTGTTGTGTTGTCAGGATGAACAGAAACTAGCAGGCAAGCTGCTTCAGAGGAACAGTGTTTACTCACAGAAGTCAGATACAAGTGCGCTGTATATCCTCAATGCATGAATTACATGGAGACACACTGCCACCTACTGGCATGATATATTTATGCAGGCACACACGTATACCATAGAAATATTTTACAATTATTGTTTATACGCAGAGGTGGAAAGAGTACACAACTTCACTACTTGAGTAAAAGTACAGATACTCCTTGTCAAATATTACTCCAATACAAGTAAAAGTAGCTTAGTCAAAATATTACTTAAGTAAAAGTACTAAAGTATTTGTTTAAAAAATTACTTAAGTAAAAGTATTTAAAAAATATCTCAGGAAATACAGGAAAGGAAAGTAGCTTAATGTCATTATACAATACACTGATGCGATTCTGCTACAGACGTGTTTATAGCTCAAAAATAAGCAAATAAAGGCAAGAAGCCTCAGAACACAGACTCAGCTGCATTCACCAACACATGAAATATATACTATACTCACTCTATGCTACTCTCTCTCTCACACACACACACACACACTCTCTCCCTTTCACACACACACACACACACTCTATCTCTCTCACACACACACACTCTATCTCTCTCACACACACACACTCTCTCTCTCTCTAACACACACACACACACACACACACTCTCTCTCTCTCTCTCTCTCACACACACACACACACCCACACACTCTCTCTCTCTCTCTCTCTCTCACACACACACACACACTCTCTCTCTCTCACACACACACACTCTATCTCTCTCTAACACACACACACACACACACACACTCTCTCTCTCTCTCTCTCTCACACACACACACACACACCCACACACTCTCTCTCTCTCTCTCTCTCTCACACACACACACACACTCTCTCTCCCTTTCACACACACACACACACTCTATCTCTCTCACACACCCCCACTCTCTCTCTCTCTCACACACACACACACACACACACACACACACACACACACACACTTTATCTCTCTCTCTCACACACACACACACACACACACACACACCTAACTCCTACCTTGGACTCTTTGATATGAATTGTATAAAAAACATGAGCAGAAAATCAACTCAATCATTCAACTGCACTGCAACAGTTGCCATATTTTTAAACCGTTTAAAATGGCAACTATGATACTACAAACATACAATTACGTTTAAAATGTTCATCTGCAATTTAACCAACATTGTGCTAGCTAACGTTAGTAACAACTTCACATACCGCGACGTGCTTTTTCAGGTTGGAAGACGAGTTTTTGTCGGCCGTGATATAATTTGTTCGCGATAAGCACAACAAACATGTAAACTGAAACGAATCAAACATGGGTTTGAGATAAGGCCACAGGTGCTCGGTGGGAGTTTCCCCCGTGTTTCTCCAGTGTCTTCCTCCATTTCTTCGTATGGCATGACGTAGTACAGGTACGGCAATACGACTAAGACAAACCATACGCGAATCCGCAGAAACAGTTTATTTTCTCTGAATTTTGCAAAAAAATAAAAAATCATCAGCTGACGTAAGCTCAAAAGTAGCGAGTAACGAGAGCATCAATAGAAATGTAGTGGAGTAAAAAGTACAATATTTGTCCTTCAAATGTAGTGGAGTGAAAGTAAAAGTATCCCCCAAAAATAATACTAAAGTAAAGTACAGATACTCAAAAACTGTACTTAAGTACAGTACTCAAGTAAATTTACTTCGTTACTGTCCACCACTGTTTATACGTATATGCACAATCAACTTAATATGAATAATGGCACTTGCACTTAGATATCTGCACTTTATTGGATTCACACACATTGTTTACACATCAGCAGCTCCGCCTGAAAGGGAGAGTCAGGACCCTGAATAGAGGAGACTACATGCTGTATCACTTTGTTAGTGTTTGGTGGAACATGTGCCATCATTACTGTGTCTCACATGTGTAGACTGTAGTGCCATCAGTGTGTGATGTAGTTGAGTCACTGTGTTCAGTATGAAACATAAAGACAGTCGCTCTGGCCACAGGCTCAGCTCTCTCGTCTCTGTGGCACCGTGAGTCCGCGACACAAACGCGCCCCGTAACATGTAATCTGTTGTTTATGACAGATCGGACTACACAAATACACACAACACAACATGTATATGATAATCCATCGATCCACCGATTGACTTCGCTGAAAACAAATGCATACGACCGGAGGAGGGTTAGGAAAACAGCGGAGAACAACGTTTTATCCTCACTTAGAAATAATAAAACAACACAATAAACCACGTGTAGTCTATAACCATGACTCTGAGAACATCATCGGTTGATGTGCGCTATAAATTCATCATTTGATTGTGTAGATCTGTCGTTACCGCTCAAACTCATCCACAAGCACTCATGAGCGCGCAGCGCTTGTCCAGAACGCAATTTGCTCGTTCTCATTCTCAAGTCAGAAACTTTTTCGGCGTATGCGCGAGGCGAGCAACTCATGGATGTATTATTAGTGGATACAGGACCGGGAAATGGCCGCCGTTGATTTCAACGGAGCTGCTGTGATGTGTAAACAATGTTGTGTGTGAATCCAATAAAGTGCAGATATCTACCAAAGTGCACTTGCCATTATTCATATTAAGTTGATTGTGCATATATGTATAAACAATAATTGTAAAATATTTCCAAGGCTCAAACAAATCTGTCCAAAGTAAAAATGGTTTAATTTGTGATCACAGTCTGCAAACCTGAGAAAAATAGTTTGTAAGAGCGCAGTGAGAGAATAACATGTGACTGCATGTTGACTGTTGTTTCTTACTGTCTTTAAATAGAGAACGCTTTGACATTACGTAAGTAAAAAGTGCATTTCTTAATTAATTTTATCTTATATGTTTCTATTTTATTCAGCTTTATTATTTATTGCGTTGTAGTTTATACTTGCATCATCATCATCAGCTCTGCTGCAGACTGCATGACTCCAGGCCGTCTGAGACGGTTCAAACCGTAATAAAAGGTCGTTATGACAGGATGAAAAGGATATTAAACAGTCATCAGACCCTGGTGACACACATCACCGACACTATCACATGCATGGTAAATAACTTTTGGTTATTTACCATGGATTTAATGCCAAAATACCGTTAGAGCTGCATTTAAAATACACGACATTAAAATATGAAACTTGTATCACAACTCTGTCTGAAAAAGACCCTGGAGTCATTTAATCCACTTTTCCCACCACGTGTAGCTCGTTCAGAGCTCATTCAGCCAACAGGCATCCTCGCTCCCGAGACACAGCGCGACCGCGCTTGGGAGTGCACGCACACAGCTGTGACGTCACCATGGGAAATGAGACTTTGGGCGGGCTTTTCTGGCCTTTAGAAAACTTTTTGACGTTTTAAAAGTCCATGACTTAAAAATATGGCATACAGAGATTAGCAGTGAACAGTGGTGACAGCTGGAGGTGTCCTGAGGACAGTTTCACAGGCTTCTCTTTTACTATTACGGCTTATGGGAAAAATGCTTTCTGCGCCCCATGGGATTTTTTGTTGCAATACCGCGAGTGGCCACTGGGAAAAATCGGCGTGCCTGCTGAGAGGCGTCGTCATATCCAGGTTATATTATAGATCCATGGAGCAACTCCGTTGAACCCCTTGCTTTTATGTTTTTCAAAAAGAAATGGAACTTTATTTTAAGCTAATCACCAAATCAGCAAATGAAAAGGCTATTAAAACCATAGACCTTTGTAATATGTACAACCTTGTTGTATAATGAACATCAGCCCTGGCACATGTTCTTTGTATTGTCATTGTATACTGTTCCCTGTATACTATTTGTACTTGTCAACTTCTTGTAAATAAAGCCTTAAAAAAAAAAAAACTCCGTTGAAATCAACTGCGGCCATTTCCCGGTCCTGTATCCACTAATAGCCTACTTCCCTGGGAGCGCCAGGAAACACTCCTCCTCCCGGCTGGATGATCCAAGAACCTGCGCTAACAAATAAAACACACCTTTAACTTCCTCTACGCTCTTCACAATAAAAGTCCTGTGGCATTCTGCCATTGACGGTCTTTTATTGTGAAGCAGCAGCAGGAAATGTGTTTTCAGCGGCAGAAACTTAACATGTCAGTACTGAAACGTGTGTGTGTGTGTGTGTGTGTGTGAGACTCGCGCGCGACTTAAAAAAAAACACATCCATGTCACCTCTCAGACTGACTTCATCTTCATCACGTCAGCTGCTGTAGCCACATTTCTAATCGAGGTGTGATTTTGTGCTTCAGTGAGCTGTAGGTGCAGGAAGACCAGTGTGTGTCTGCTGTAAGTCAAACAGCAACAACGCACACACACACGCGCGCACAGATGAGCTCAGAGGGGAGGAGCAGCTCGGTGTCAACTTGAAAGTTAAAGTGTTCAGACTCTGTTTTCAGACGACGCAGCTGAAGGAAGAAAACTGAAGTCTGAGGCAGGTGAGTGTTAAAACAAAATTTTTTATTATTTCCTGTCAAAGTCACCCAGCAAACATTTTGACGTCTATTTGACGTCTAATCAACGTCGGTCAGGCAGAGGTGCTGAAATGAAAGTTTTTCTGACGTCGGTCATTTCGACGGCTCTTAGACCGCATCAATTCACGTCGTTTCGACAGCATATCAACCTTTGTCAAAATACACATGTAATGTATTGCATTTAAAAATATGTTTACCTAAATCGAGTTTCAACTAGTGCCTACATAACTGGCATTACCATTATGACAAGCACAGCTCTTGTGCTGTAGCCTATAGTCTACATGTGCAATTCTCAATGCTCTAATCTGCAACTATTTAAATTAACTTATCAATTTCAGCAAAAAAATCCTTAAAATGCACAGAGGTCAAAAAGTCCAATAGACAACACCAGCAAATTTCACATTTGCCAACTTAAAATATCACAGGAATGGTGAACCTGGTTAAAACTTTCATAGTAAATAAACTCAGCTGTGATAAAGTTAAAAATACTCGAATAATGTTCACCCATACTGTAAAATACAAGTAGCCTAGTACATGGACAAATCTCAGGTAAAGAAAAAAAAGACAGCATTCAGGACCAGATATATGTAACGAGTTATCTATATATTGAATAATTGAATAAAAAACGAACATGTTTATTGGAACAAATGTTTTATTGACTTTCTTTTTATTGCAGTCCTTTGGGGGTCTGTCCCTTGCCCCTGCTCCTTGGTGGGGCATGTTTAAGTTGGTTCTGAATCACACTCTCTATTTCTGCATCTGTGGCCTTTGGACTCCATCTCTTCACAGCAGCTGGAGAGAGGGCATAAGAAAAAAATAAACATTTTTACAAGAGCGCCTATTCAGAAGTTAAATGCACTTTATAGATGGCAAGAACAAATTGTTTTGGGAGTTGAAAGAGTAATGAAAGAACCACTTCTTAGAGCCACTCAGTAGCCTGAATCTGATGGTTCCTAATAAAGCCAGTAGGCATTAACAGTCTGTGCTATGGTAGCCCAGCTTAGCCCAGGATAGCCACATGCACATGAAGCCCATTCAGTAATTTCAATTATATCAATCTTAGTTTCTTACACTTGATGACATGGAACATCTTTGTGGCTTTAAAAGGCACAACACAGAGAGGCAACACTAAGCATAACTTCTCTTTCATGCAGGTGCCTGGCTGTTCACACAGGGAGCACAATAGCACATTAGAGGTTTTCTTTTAAAGGACAATTCCATTTCATTTCAAACATGTGCTACAGTTTCGGAATACATTTACTCTAAAGAATGAATTTGAAGATATTCCTCACTGTTGCTGCTGTTATGCATTAGCACCTCTGTCCAAGCATCATCACAACAGCGTAAAACAGTGGCGGACGGCTCTGAGGCTGTATCCAAATATTCATATTCATTCAAGCCCCCCCATTCAAGTGTGTGTGTGTGTGTGTGTGTGTGTGTGTGTGTGTGTGTGTGTGTGCGTGTATCTCACCTGGTGTGCGTCTCACAATAAACCTGTGAAGTGAGGTAAATTGGACAAATAGTTATCAAAACAGGCCTATGCGAGGGACAGAGACACACAAATAGATTACTTTTATATGTAGAGAGATAGTGACATTGATTAACCTCTGAAGTCAATAAAAATGTAAAAATTTTAGTACGCCTAAAATAAAAAAAAACTAAGGATGAATAACTGCTTGTGGCTTCATCTGAGCATGTCAATGGCATTATGGGGCTGTAGCCACACTATCAGTGAACACTTGTTTTTGAAGAAGATGGCACAAAGTATGACCATTCTACACCTACGCTGTGATTGACAGATAACCAGCCACACTGTCAGTCACGTCTCTACAATAAGCTGGCGCCCTCTGCCGTTGCGGTCGTGTAGCGACACCAGACAACTATCAGCATGTGTCAACGGTTAGACCCCGGTTATAAGACGATTTCTGGCCACATATCAATGTCCGTGGACCAGATAGTTTTCGGGAGCTGGTATGGACCGTATGGTCCGTCCCATTTTTGTTGTATGTCAAGCGACACTATGGAGTTATAATTGTTGCAAAACTATTTGCAAATGCGTATCTCAGTCTGTGTGTGCGTGTTCAGATCTGTGTGCGTGTGTAAAAAAAATCCATATTCTGTAAATGCGTACATAGATCTGTAAATGTCTGTTATCAGCAGTGGTGGACAGTAACGAAGTAAATTTACTTGAGTACTGTACTTAAGTACAGTTTTTGAGTATCTGTACTTTACTTGAGTATTATTTTTGGGGGATACTTTTACTTTCACTCCACTACATTTGAAGGACAAATATTGTACTTTTTACTCCACTACATTTCTATTGATGCTCTCGTTACTCGCTACTTTTGAGCTTACGTCAGCTGATGATTTTTTATTTTTTTGCAAAATTCAGAGAAAATAAACTGTTTCTGCGGATTCGCGTATGGTTTGTCTTAGTCGTATTGCCGTACCTGTACTACGTCATGCCATACGAAGAAATGGAGGAAGACACTGGAGAAACACGGGGGAAACTCCCACCGAGCACCTGTGGCCTTATCTCAAACCCATGTTTGATTCGTTTCAGTTTACATGTTTGTTGTGCTTATCGCGAACAAATTATATCACGGCCGACAAAAACTCGTCTTCCAACCTGAAAAAGCACGTCGCGGTATGTAAAGTTGTTACTAACGTTAGCTAGCACAATGTTGGTTAAATTGCAGATGAACATTTTAAACGTAATTGTATGTTTGTAGTATCATAGTTGCCATTTTTAAACGGTTTAAAAATATGGCAACTGTTGCAGTGCAGTTGAATGATTAAGTTGATTTTCTGCTCATGTTTTTTATACAATTCATATCAAAGAGTCCAAGGTAGGGGTTAGGTGTGTGTGTGTGTGTGTGTGTGTGTGTGTGTGTGTGTGAGAGAGAGAGAGATAGAGTGGGTGTGTGTGAGAGAGAGAGAGATAGAGTGAGTGGGTGTGTGTGTGTGTGTGTGTGTGTGTGTGTGAGAGAGATAAAGTGGGGGTGTGTGTGTGTGTGAGAGAGAGAGATAAAGTGTGTGTGTGTGTGTGTGTGAGAGAGAGTGTGTGTGTGTGTGAGTGTGTGTGAGAGAGAGAGAGAGAGAGAGAGAGAGAGAGAGTGTGTGTGTGTGTGTGTGTTAGAGATAGAGTGTGTGTGTGTGAGAGAGAGAGAGATAGAGTGGGTGTGTGTGAGAGAGAGAGAGATAGAGTGAGTGGGTGTGTGTGTGTGTGTGTGTGTGTGTGTGTGAGAGAGATAAAGTGGGGGTGTGTGTGTGTGTGAGAGAGAGAGATAAAGTGTGTGTGTGTGTGTGTGTGAGAGAGAGTGTGTGTGTGTGTGAGTGTGTGTGAGAGAGAGAGAGAGAGAGAGAGAGAGTGTGTGTGTGTGTGTGTGTTAGAGATAGAGTGTGTGTGTGTGAGAGAGATAGAGTGTGTGTGTGTGTGTGTGTGTGTGTGTGTGAAAGGGAGAGAGAGTGTGTGTGTGTGTGTGTGAGAGAGAGAGTAGCATAGAGTGAGTATAGTATATATTTCATGTGTTGATGAATGCAGCTGAGTGTGTTCTGAGGCTTCTTGCCTTTATTTGTTTATTTTTGAGCTATAAACACGTCTGTAGCAGAATCGCATCAGTGTATTGTATAATGACATTAAGCTACTTTCCTTTCCTGTATTTCCTGAGATATTTTTTAAATACTTTTACTTAAGTAATTTTTTAAACAAATACTTTAGTACTTTTACTTAAGTAATATTTTGACTAAGCTACTTTTACTTGTATTGGAGTAATATTTGACAAGGAGTATCTGTACTTTTACTCAAGTAGTGAAGTTGTGTACTCTGTCCACCTCTGGTTATCAGTTACAACTCAGGCAGGAGCTCTGGATTGGCTCTTTTTACACGTGACTTTTGCTACACTTCTGCAGCGGCAGATTCTGTCAGTGCCCGATCCGTACCCGGAACACGATCCGTTCCAGACGCTTCTGCGCATGCGCCAGCATTTTCCCTCAGACGCTTCACGGCTGGACAGCTACATACGGCAACTCCACTTGGACAAACTTTATTAGGGCACTGGCCGTGCAACTGACAGTACAAGCCTACGTCTGTTAAAAGTTAAATGAAGTGAAAATACTGAAAAAATAAATAAATTAATACAAAAATAAAAGCGTCTGTTTAACTGCCTTTACATGTTGTGCCGCTTCGCTGGATTATGGCCGAGGTACACCGAGACACCCCGTCTGCCTCGGCCGACGGACTATCACACTCCGCGGCGGGCGGCTGTGGCATGACGCGGTCTTTCTCACCCCATGGTTAAGAGCAGGGCGGTTGGTTTATTCTCCAGCCCAGTCACTCCGCTCTTCATCACCCACACTTCTATCTATCTATCTATCTATCTATCTATCTATCTATCTATCGTGTGTGGATAGACCATATTACCATTACCTGAACTGAAGTGTGTGTTGTGACATAGACCAAAGACCTATCCATTCAGCAGCCTATTGTCATTTAGATTCCTTTTAACACATTGATTTCACAATCAATGTTACTGTAATAAAACAAAAGCAGTTGTGCAACCTATCTTTATAATACTGTCTGAATTAAATGCCTTTAAATGACTCACAACAAAGCAAATCTTTGAAATAATCTGGAAATTACATTGTAATAAATCATTTTGACTGATTGGTGTTGTTTATATTGTTTTCTATGCTCTATTTTTTGTTTTTGTTGTTTCAAATTTTAATGGTGTTAAAATGATAACTTCTCAGTGTGATAATAGGAAAGATGCATCTTTGTAAAATATACAACTTAAATGTTTATGGTAATATGGTCAATCCACACACACTCGATAGATAGATAGATAGATAGATAGAAGTGTGGGTGATGAAGAGCGGAGTGACTGGGCTGGAGAATAAACCAGCCGCCCTGCTCTTAACCACGGGGTGAGAAAGACCGTGTCATGCCACAGCCGCCCGCCGCGGAGTGTGATAGGATCGTGTTCCGGGTACGGATCGTGTTCAGACAGATTCGTCTGTAACTTTTCCTTTGCCCTGAGCTCAGGCTCACAGCCTCACAGGCTCACGCTGCCTGGCTGCAGTAGCAGTACAGCCTACACACTGAGCGTGTCACTGTTGGGGTAACAGATGATCGTTACCCTGACAACTTACTGTAAGTAAAAGTTCATATTTTGTTCACATTCTGCTAAAACATGAACTTAACTGACAGCAAACAATCGAGAATCCATCGTGGTCTGCCTCTCAACATCGCAACCGCTCGTTGCGCCCGCGGTTGGCAGCGTGAGCCTGTGAGCCTGAGCCCAGGGCAAAGGAAAAGTTACAGACGAATCTTTTCTACATTTGCAGATCTGCCGCAGAAGTGTAGCAACAGTCACGTGTACAAAGAGCCAATCCAGAGCGTCTGCCTGAGCTGTAACTGATGACAGACATTTACAGATCTATGTACGCATTTACAGAATACAGACATATACGGATTTTTTTTACACACACACAGATCTGAACACGCACACACAGATCTGACTACACGCACACAAATGATAAAGCACGCACACACAGATCTGAACACGCACACACAGATCTGACTACACACACACAGATTGAGATGCACATTTGCAAATAGTTTTGCAACAGTTATAGCTCCATACGACACCTATAGGCCTGGCATATGAACTACAGCGTTTTCGGTGGATCCGTCTAGATGCAAATATTCTTGAAACAATGCCGAGGAAGACGGAGAAAAAATAACGTTTTCGCCCGTCTGGACGGCCGCTTGAAGTGTTTTGGTTCTGTAACGATGCTAAACCGATAGTTGCACAGATGTTCGGCTCGGTTTAGCATAGAGCACCTCACGTAGCCTGTGAGCTAACTCAGGGCTAGTTTCACACGGCAGCTAACTCGGCTGCTAGCCGCCGCTCGGTTACGAATAAAAGCAAAAAAAACAGCTATCTGTAACAATACACGATGCAGCAACAAAATCAAAACTCTAACATGCAACTGACAAACGTATAATGTCTTACCAAACACGGTTTCATTTTAAATTACAGTACTTTTAGTAACTCACCTTTCACAGGTGTCTGTGTCTCCTCCTCGTCAACTGACACTGCAAAGTTCTTCTTGCGCATGCGTAGGAAACCACTAGGTGCGCTGACTACGCGAGGAAAAATAGTTCCTAGATGGATGCTAGAATCACAAACATTTCAGCCCACATTGCCGATATGATACTACAATATTTTCTTAAATTCACGAACATATTTCCATTATTTCGAATAGTTTTTAACATTCGTGCGTTGATATGTCGTTGAAACAACGTCTAAATGACGTTTCAGCCCCTCAGATAGACGTCACATCAACCTGCCTGCCCGACGTCAATCAGACGTCCCGACATGATTGGATATCTGCATCTCGACACAGCAGAAGATAGAGGAAATCATTCTTGACAGTGTTGTTTCAGTTAAATATGTTTTCTTTGAGATCGTATTCCCCCTAATGTTCACATGTCGAAAAAAAGTCGAATTAAAGTCACGTGGTGACTCAGGGCCGTAGCCACCACTGAGGACACCGACGTCATGTCCTCGGTACTTTTTTCCTTAAGTTTCGTTTCATTAAAACCGAAAGTAAACACGGTCGCGACGTGACTGCAGGTCTATTTTTAGAACGGCAATTAAATGAATCGGAGCAAAGATGCAGCGTGGTGAGAAGAGGCTGCATCAATCCAAGTTATCATTTATTGCAGCAAGAAAGGCAGAGGATGATCAGGCAAAGAGGAGGAAAGGTGAGAATTGTAATAAGCTGAGAGAATGAGAAAAATAGCGAACGAGCCTACAGATGCAACAGAGAGCCAATAGAGATGTTACGAAAACTATGTTGCCAAAGCATCAAGAATCAAAGAAACAAAACAAATACAACTCACAGAATCAAATATATACAAATAAAATAAAAAAATAAATAATAAAATAAAATAAAAAGTATATATGCATTTATACTGTATACCCTGTGTGTGTGGGTGCTGATGAAGTGCTGTCTCTCTCTTACACACAGACTGGGTGTCATTAGACAGTTACAAGTTGTTATATATAATGAAAAATGTATATATACAGTTCATATGAAATGATGATGATGATAATAATAATACATAAAATAAAGAAATGAAAAACAACAACAATATTATATCATAGCAATAATGGTTGTGTCTCTCTCTCTCTCACTCACTCACTCACTCACTCACCGTAGCCTACACCAAACACTTAATGTATAGTTACAGATCATCTTAGTTGTAGTTTTTTGTGAGGCAGCAACACCACACACACACACACACACTCAAATACTTCAGTTATAGTTTTATATATATTTATTTTACGATTACAGCAACGCATTCATACAAAGACACACTAAAATAAATGTTTCATCAGCAACATGGTACTGTGTGATTGTTTTGTTTTTTTCCGGGGGGGGGGGGGGGTCCTGCCGAATGTTGACCTCGGTATTTCAAAAATCCTGGCTACGGCCCTGGTCGTGACGCGACGTCGATAGGACGTCTTCATCTAGACGCAGGTCGAGAAAATGTTTGCTGGACAGTGAGTCCGTTTGTCTCTGTGGACTGTAGAGGACACACATGTTAGAATAAAGTCAACACTTTGATTCTTCTGTGGACACAAAGTCCTGATAGGCTGAATAACACACATTCAAACTGCTGTAACTAAAGACGAGGAGCCCAGAGGGGAAGACCAGAACCCTGACCCGCTCTGTGGTGCTGTACACTGTGTGTGTGTGTGTGTGTGTGTGTGTGTGTGTGTGTGTGTTCTGAGCTCACAGTTCATGTTTCACCTCTCAGACCTGAAGATGAGTGTTTGTGTGGAGGAAGAGGAGGACCGAGCAGAGTCTCCAGGATCCATCTGTCCCTCTATGAAGAGTGACTGGTCCAGAGATGATCCTCCAGCCTTCAGTACTGAACCTGGACCATCAGACACAAAGTAAGACAGCTGATACTAACTCATTTATATGACTCATTTTTCAGTGATGATGTTTGTTTAGTTGATTTTGTGTTCATGTCTTCAAATGTCCACTAAAATGTCTTTTGTGTCCATGTTGAAGACTCTTGACGCCTCATGTTCCTCTGTGTGTCTGCTATAAATCTGTAATCTGATCTAAGAGGACAAACAGAAAGTTTAAACCTCCTTTTTATGGACAGCAGCAGCAGTTTGTGTATGTAGAGCTTCTTAAATCTCTTTATTGATGAAGGATTCATGTGATGTGAATAAAAACATGTTGGTGTTTGCAGAGTTCAGTCCAGCAGACAGAGAGCAGAGTCTCCAGGATCCATCTGTCCCTCTATGAAGAGCGACCGGTCCAAAGGTCGTCCTCCAAACTTCAGTACTGAACCTGGACCATCAGACACAAAGTAAGAGGACTGAGACGGACTCATTGAGTGTCTGCTGGTAATGTTTTGCTGTAGAGTAACATCAGGCTCCAGGACTGAAGACACACTAACAGAAACTCTTTGAAAGTCTCCTGAACACTAACATGTCTGAACTCAGTCAGATCCTGGAGGACACTAACACATCTCACCAGGATGAAATAGATTGGTGTCACCATGACGTGTTTTTGTAGGCTGACCCTGAAGTTAGCATCGCTCTGGCTCCCTCCACAAAAAGCCTGAGAGATGTTTGAGTTGGATTGAGTTGTTCTCTGTGACCGTCTGAGCTTCTCAACAGTGTCGACCAGATCTTGATGTTTCTAACAACAATCATCAAATCATTGTAGTTATAAAGAAATGTGTTCACAGAGAGAGGAAGAGGAGTCGTGTCTCTGTGAAGAAGCAGCCCACCTGCTGTGTTCGGTGTCAGGACGTCCTGAAGGATCCGGTCTCTACCAGCTGTGGACACTGGTTCTGCAGACGCTGCATCACCTCAGACTGGGACCAGTCTGCTTCACCAGGAGACTCCTCCTGTCCCCAGTGTGGAGGTGAGACCCAGAACAACAGCTGGACTGTGGACAGACAGTCAGAGACAAACTGTACCGAGTCAGACTGAACATCTGAGCATGTTAAAGCTGTTGTGTGATTTGGCGCCCCCCACAGTTTGTGAGTGCAACACCACTGTAGTAAAAACAAATCCCAGGTGTGTAACAGTTTGTCAGACGTAATTTAGGTGCTGACTACAAACACAACTCATGACATCATCACAATGTTGCGTGTTGAAGTCAACACGTATGTAAGGCTGCGATCCTACAAGTGACAGAGACACCGTTCACCTGTTACAACACACTGGACCATCAACACGGCTCTGAAGCTGCTACTTTAACCTCACAAAGTTACATCATGTTGCTTTAAACATCTCGCCTTCTACATGTCACTACATTTATTTAGAGACTCAGGAGGCATCAGACCAACACCAGGACAAATTACTAGATTGTCTCGATGACACACAAAGTCAATGAAAAGACCTGAAGACACTCAAACTTTATATCTTCTGATACTGATGATTGTTATTGATCATGAAAATAATCCACAGATTGTCAAAGTTTCTCCAACATTTGTCTCTTTTCAGTGAAAGTTGGCCTTCAGGAGGTTTTAGATGAACACAAGATCAGTCTGAGGAGGAGATGTGAACGTGTGACTGAAGGAAGTGATGGAACAGGAAGTGATGGAACAGGAAGTGATGGACCAGGAAGTGATGGAACAGGAAGTGATGGAACAGGAAGTGGAACCCTCCTCAACAGGATCTACACTGAGCTCTACATCACAGAGGGACAGAGTGAAGAGGTTAATACCCAACATGAGGTGAGGCAGCTGGAGACAGTTTCCAAGATGGAGGCCCTCCATGACGATCCAATCAGGTGCTGCGACATCTTTAAAGCCTCACCTGACCAACAGAGACGCATCAGAGTGGTTCTGACCAACGGCGTCGCTGGAGTTGGAAAAACCTTCTCGGTGCTGAAGTTCACTCTGGACTGGGCCGAGGGCTCCGAAAACCAAGATGTCCGTCTGCTGGTTCTGCTCTCGTTCAGGGAGCTGAACCTGGTCAGAGATGAGCAGTACAGTCTTCTCAGGCTGCTCCATGTTTTCCATCCAACATTACAGAAGGTGACAGCAGAGAAGCTCGCTGGCTGTAAACTTCTGTTCATCTTTGACGGCCTGGATGAAAGCAGACTTTCACTGGATTTCAAGAACCATGAGGTCGTGTCTGATGTCACACAGAAGTCATCAGTCAGCGCGCTGCTGACAAACCTCATCGAGGGGAAGCTGCTTCCCTCGGCTCTCGTCTGGATAACTTCCCGACCTGCAGCGGCCAATCAGATCCCTCCTTCACGTGTCGACAGGGTAACAGAAGTACGAGGCTTCACTGACGCCCAGAAGGAGGAGTACTTCAGGAGGAGGTTCAGTGATGAAGATCTGTCCAGCAGAGTCATCTCACACATCAAGACCTCCAGGAGCCTCCACATCATGTGTCTGATCCCAGTCTTCTGCTGGATCACTGCTACAGTTCTGGACCACATGTTGACTACAGACCAGAGAGGAGAGCTGCCCAAGACCCTGACTGACATGTACTCACACTTCCTGCTGGTTCAGACAAAGAGGAAGAAGCAGAAGTACGACGAGGGACGTGAGACGAGTCCACAGGAGCTGACGGAGGCTGACAGGGAAGTTCTTCTGAAGCTGGGGAGGCTGGCGTTTGAACATCTGGAGGCAGGAGACATCATGTTCTACCAAGAAGACCTGGAGCGGTGTGGTCTTCATGTCACAGAGGCCTCGGTGTACTCAGGAGTTTGTACAGAGATCTTCAGAAGAGAGAGTGTGATCTTCCAGAAAACAGTCTACTGCTTTGTTCATCTGAGCGTTCAGGAGTTTCTGGCTGCAGTCTACATGTTCCACTGTCACACCAACAGGAACACAGAGGTGGTGGAGGACTTCCTGAGAGGATGGAGGAATAAAAACAGTGACTCATCCCTTGTTGACTTCCTGAGGAGCACCATGGAGAAATCCCTCGACAGTAAAAATGGCCAACTGGACCTGTTTGTCCGCTTCCTTCATGGCCTCTCTCTGAAGTCCAACCAGAGACTCTTAGGAGGCCTGCTGGGTCAGACAGACAACAGGCCAGAAATCATCCAGAGAGCCATCAACAACCTGAAGGAGATGAACAGTGATGAGATCTCTCCTGACAGAAGCATCAACATCTTCCACTGTCTGACGGAGATGAACGACCACTCAGTCCATCAGGAGATCCAAGAGTTCCTGAAGTCAGAGAACAGATCTGAGTATCTCTCTGAGATCCACTGCTCAGCTCTGGCCTACATGCTGCAGATGTCAGAGGGGGTTCTGGATGAGTTGGACCTGTACCAGTACAGAACATCTCTAGAGGGACGATGGAGACTGATTCCAGCTGTGAGGAACTGCAGAAAGGCTTTGTAAGTCCAGATGTGTTAAACATTATAAAGTGAGGTGAAGCTGAAGCCTTCAGTATTAAAGATCAACACTTTACACACATGAATAATATAAAAGCTCGACACTATACACGTTTACCAAAACAAGTATTAAACCTGCTGATTGAATCAATGATCATCACCGAGCTCAGAGTAGAAATGACATGAAGTCGTCTTGTTTCCAAAACATTCAGCTCCTAAAATGATGATAACACAATGTTTAGTTGTAATTCTTGTGTTTGTGCAGTGGGAGGCATTAAATGAATGAAATGGGAGATGAAAAGCAGCGACAGAATAAAATGCATCAAAGACTGAGACAATACACACAAACACATAACTGAGTAAATACATACGAGTGCAGTTACAACCTACAGTGACTTCACAGTTCACTGATCATCATGTGAACATGAAGCTGAACCAATATAAATCACAGCAGCCTGTAAACTAACATCTGACACGTTCACGTCTCACTTATTTCAACACTTTTGTCCCAAACTGTCATTTCTGCTTCATTATTTCCCTCAAGGACACTTCAACATGTGTTTCTGTTGATTTATGTGGCACTTTAAAAGCAGTGACATCAGTTTGTTGGACACAAATAAAACAGCACAACAATGAAAGAGTCACAAGAAAAGTATTACAGGGACAATTACAGATATAAATATAAAGACAGCAGCATGAAGAAAACGGACAAACACAAACATGTCAAACCAAAATCACACAAAGATGACATCATCACAATCAAATCAAATCAAATCAAAATCAAATCAAATTTTATTTGTATAGCCCAAATTCACAAATCACAGTTTGCCTCAGAGGGCTTTACAATCTGTACAGAGACGACACCCTCTGTCCTTCGACCCTCGATTCGAGTGAGGAAAAACTTGCCCCAAAAAAAAGGCCCTTTTAACAGGGAAAAAAAAATGCGGAAGAAACCTCAGGGAGAGCCACAGAGGAGGGATCCCTCTCCCAGGACGGACAGACGTGCAATAGATGTCGCATGTACAGAGCAGATCAACGAGATCACAATGTATTCAATTATAAGCGATGGTTGACAGGAGTGAAAGTACACAAAGATGTATTACAGCAATAATGATGAAATGCACATAATGGAAATGTGATTACTAGTGATAACAGTAGTAGTGATCAATGGCAAGGATGGTATGTAGTAATGCAGTACGATAATAGTAGTGGAACGTATGTAACAGAGATGTGACTAATATTAGCGACAGTAGTGGTGGGTGTCAGGCAGGGTCATGGCAGTAGGCGCATCCACGATCAGGCAGGGCCATAGCAGTAGGCGCATCCACGATCCACGATCAGGCAGGGCCATAGCAGTGGGCGCATCCACGATCCACGATCAGGCAGGGCCATAGCAGTGGGCGCATCCACGATCCACGATCAGGCAGGGCCATAGCAGTGGGCGCATCCACGATCAGGCAGGGCCATAGCAGTGGGCGCATCCATTATCCACGACCCGGGCGCGGCCAGGATCCAAGGGAGCCTGTAGGACTAGAAAGCACAAGGACTCCGGGGAAGAAGCAAGTCAGTGACATGCAGAGATGGGGCATGTATACAGGCATAATGTATACAGATGGAGAGGAGAGGAGAGGAGAGGGGAGGAGAGAGAAGCTCAGTGTGTCATTGTCCCCCGGACTGGGCCTATAGCAGCATAACTAAGAGGCCTGGGCCTGTCCTGGACCAGCCCTAACTATAAGCTCTATCGAAGAGGAAGGTCTTAAGTCTACTCTTAAAGGTAGAGAGGGTGTCCGCCTCCCGGACCAAAACAGGAAGATGGTTCCACAGAAGAGGAGCTTGATAGCTGAAGGCTCTGGCTCCCATTCTGCTTTTGGAGACTTTAGGAACTACAAGTAATCCTGCGTTCTGGGAGCGTAATGCTCTAGTTGGGTGATCGGGTAATATGAGCTCCTGGAGATATGATGGTGCCTGACCATTAACAGCTTTGTAAGTGAGGAGAAGGATTTTAAACTCTATTCTTGATTTTACAGGGAGCCAGTGCAGAGAGGCCAATACAGGAGTAATATGATCTCTTTTCTTAGTTCCTGTCAGTACACGTGCTGCAGCATTCTGGACCAGCTGGAGACTCTTTAGAGACTTGTTAGGGCAGCCTGATAATAGAGAATTACAATAGTCCAGTCTGGAAGTAACAAATGCATGGACTAGCTTTTCCGCGTCTTTTTGAGACAGGATGGGCCTGATTTTTGCAATGTTACGTAGATGAAAAAATGCAGACCTTGAAATTTGTTTTATGTGGGAGTTGAAGGACATATCTTGATCAAAGATAACTCCCAGATTCCTGACGGTGGTGCTGGAGGCCAAGTTAATGCCATCCAAACTAGCTATATCATTAGATAATGCAACTCTAAGGTGTTTAGGACCAAGTACTATAACTTCGGTTTTATCTGAGTTTAACAGCAGAAAATTGCAGGTCATCCAGGTCTTAATGTCCTTGAGACATGCATGGAGTTTAGTAAGCTGATTAGTTTCATTTAGCTTTATTGATAGGTATAACTGTGTATCATCTGCATAACAATGAAAGTTTATGGAGTGTTTCCGAATTATATTTCCTAGAGGGAGCATATATAAGGTGAATAGTATGGGTCCAAGCACGGAGCCTTGAGGAACACCATGACTAACCTTGGTATACAGGGATGACTCATCATTAACATGTACAAACTGAAATCGATCCGATAAATAGGACTTAAACCAGTTTAATGCGGGTCCTTTAATGCCAATTAAGTGTTCCAGTCTCTGTAGTAGAATGTGATGATCAATGGTATCAAATGCAGCACTAAGATCTAGTAAGACCAGGACAGAGACAAGTCCTTTGTCAGAAGCGATTAGGAGGTCATTTGTAACTTTCACCAGTGCCGTCTCTGTGCTATGATGTGCTCTAAAACCTGATTGAAAATCCTCATATAAACTATTTTTATGAAGAAAGTCACATAGCTGGTTGGCGACTGCTTTCTCAAGGATCTTGGAGAGGAAAGGGAGGTTGGATATAGGTCTATAGTTGGCTAAAGTTTCTGGATCAAGATTAGGCTTTTTAAGGAGCGGTCTAATTACAGCTAGTTTAAAGGATTGTGGTACGTATCCTGTTAATAGAGACAGGTTGATCATTTCTAGTAAAGATGTGCTAATTAAAGGTAAAGTTTCTTTCAGCAACCTAGTTGGGATGGGGTCTAGGAGACAAGTTGTTGGTCTAGATGAAGAAACCATCAAAGTTAGTTGGTGGAGGTCGATGGGAGAGAAGCAGTCTAAATATAAGTCAGAATTTACAACTGTTTCTGAGGTTCCTGTGTTTAAAGATACAATAGTGACAGCTGAGGGCAGGCGATGATGGATTTTGTCTCTAATAGTTAAAATTTTATCATTAAAGAAGCTCATGAAGTCATTACTACTGAGCGTTGTAGGAATACATGGTTCAGTAGAGCTGTGACCTTCTGTCAGCCTGGCTACAGTGCTGAAAAGAAACCTGGTGTTGTTTTTGTTTTCCTCTATTAATGACGAGTAATAGCTTGCTCTGGCATTGCGGAGGGCCTTCCTATATATTTTAAGGCTATCTTCCCAGGCTAAGCGGGATTCTTCCAAGTTGGTGGAACGCCATTTCCTTTCAAATTTCCGTGATGTTTGCTTCAATATGCGGGTATCCGAGTTATACCAGGGTGCTAACCTCCTGTGTTTTATAGGTTTCCTTTTCAGAGGGGCAATAGAGTCCAGTGTTGTTCGCAATGAGCCTGCAGTGCTATCAACAAGATGATCGATTTGTGAGGAACTGAGGTTAGCGGAGGAGTCCTCTATTATATTAAGACATGGCATTGAGTTTAGTGCCAGCGGTATAATTTCCTTAAATTTAGCTACAATCAGCCGTTAAAAGCCATTTTATACAGGTGTGTTTTGAGGGGATTTAAAATGGGGCACTGATTCAGCCCAGCTGATCTCCTCAGGCAGGTCAAAGTCTGGAGGCTCATGTGGAGCGGAGGAGCTCAAGTTTCAAACTACAAACCTTGTGATCAGTGACTGACCAGCTCAGCTGAACAACTGACCAGCTGAGCTACAGCTGCTCATGTTCATGTGCTTTGTGATGCAAAATGTATCGAGTCTGTTTTCAGAGTAAAGACTCAGATTTTATTGCATGTAAATGTTTTATTATCTGTATTCACAGACTGAAGTACTGTCGACTCTCAGAGACTCACTGTGAAGTCGTCGCCTCAACTCTGAAGTCCAACCCCTCACACCTGAGAGAGCTGGACCTGAGTGTCAACAACCTGAGTGATTCAGCAGTGAAGCGTCTGTGTGCTGCACTGGAGAGTCCAAACTGTCGACTGGAGACTCTGAAGTCAGTTCATGTGTTTATTCTCTGTTTATATTAAATTTAAATCTAGAACAGAAGTTTTGCATTTCCTTCAGTTCACACACACACACACACACACACGTAATGTTAGCAAATGTTATTGCATTTAATCATGACATGATTTGGCCTGATTCCCTGAGCGAGTCCATCTGACAGCACAATGATAATCCACAGGTAATATTTTATGTTCACCAATATAGCTATGACAAGGAATTATATGTAGACTGGGGTTTAAATTACTGGGAAATAAATTACCATTCTGATGGAGACTGTGAGGAACGAGGCTGAGCACTATCAGTGTCTGACTCAGAGTCAGGTTCTGGCTCTGATGGCTCAAACAGGTAGTGCTGGGTCCTTCAGACGATGCTGCTAGCACTAGCTTCCATTGTTGCTAGGCTACGTCCTTGTGCAGTACACAGAGGGCTCCCCTCCCGCGGTGGGCGTGGTTCCAGCGCCTCTAACTGACACGCCCCCAGCGTTTCACAGCAGAGAGAAGTGCTTGTTTTTCCATGATTTTGAGACCTAATTTTATATACTTAGCAACTTTTTTAATCTTTCAAATTTGGCTCAGTGGTCAATGATACATGTAACTGTGGTGTGACAAACTCATAACACATTTTTTTTGCTGCTTTACACGCACTTTAAGAATAATTATACATAAATATGCTGGCGTCTTAAATAAGCGACGATTCAAATAGCTGGCTAATATGGTAAACTGGTGTATTTTGAGAGAAGCAGTTTTACAAACAGACCATATTACCCGCCCCTACAAAGCACTCAAAAAAGTGCAAAGGAACGCACCCAAGGCGGCATCCGTCATTTGATTGGTCCACACTCTAGCTGTCCCCTATTGGCTGGTGAAACACAATAGTTTGAGCGCGAGGAGTGACAGCCTTGAGTCTGAGCAGACTCCTCAACCTGAGAGGAGGTGCTTGTTCTGAGTGCGTGCACATTAGTTTTGAGCGCGCAGACTTTAGATCTGAGCGAGCGCAGGACATATTTGAATGCGAGCGAAATTTTTGAGTGCAAGCAGAAGAAATGTGAGCACGAGCATGTGATTTTTGAGTTCAAGCACACATTTTGAAAGAAAGCAGCAGACATCCAAGTGCGAGCAGAAAATATGAGTGCAAGGAGAATAAATCTGAGCGCGAGAAGGAGCTGTGTCACTGAAAAGGAATGAAATCATGCTCTTAAACTGAAAATCTACGCTCTTGAATAAAGATAGGATAATTCTTCCATAATATTCTACGTATGCCTGCATTAGGACCTCAAGCTCCATGGGTGTAAAATAACTCGATCTCTTTTTGTCTGATGTCATGGTGACGATCGTGGTATCAGGGCTCCATTGACGATGGCTTTTTATAGTGGTTGTGCACGCGCGTAACTCGAGGTGAACATACTCAGAGTTGATTGAACTAATTCAGATCAGCCGTTCTGGAACCGGATACTCAGAGTTTCCCATCTCAGAGTAAGTCAACTCAGAGTTCAGGGATAGACTCAGAGTTTGTTGAACCTCCTTTCTGGAACACCCCCCAGACCTGACTGAGATCAGCAACATGTTATTAATCCGTGTTGATGTGAACAGGTGGTGAATGTTGTGTTGACAGGATGATGTCACCATGACGATGATCCACAATAGACAGGTGAAGCCACGCCCCCTCTGGTCGACCACCTGGGACCTGATTTCAGAAGAAATGACACAAATAATTTTCTGCTCTGGTTTGAATTGTGTCATGAATCTCACATATGATGTTTGTCAGTTTAAAAGAAACATTTTCTCCAGAAAGTCTCAGTTTGTCATCAAACTAATAAAATATAAGAGTGAAAATCTGTAATTATAAAGACGACACAGCCGACAGTGGTTAAGTGACGTCTGGTTTAACGCTGACTGAAACCTTGTAGAGTCGTCCTGAATATCAGCAGCTCACAGAACTGACCAACTCTCCTTTCACATAACTGCAGCTGTCAGTACGACCACACCTTCTTCTGTGTTGAGGCGGCGGCCATGTTGCTGCTGGTGACGTATGTTGAGTGAGACCAAGTAGTTCACTGCATGTATTAAAGACAAACTGTCTCCTGTGTTTATCTGATCGCCTCTTCTGATTGGTCCTTTTAGAGACCGCCCATCAAACTATTCAGAACCAACATGTCTGATAACAATCGGACCGCCCTTAATTAGGACACAGTGATGTTGAGCTGCACATTTAAACCTGAACACATCTGATTGGATCATAAATTGATTTTTATCTTCATCATTTATTCTTTATTCAGATTGAGGAGCTGCAGTTTGTCAGAGATCAGCTGTGCTTCTCTGGCCTCAGCTCTGAAGTCCAACCCCTCCCACCTGAGAGAGCTGGACCTGAGTAACAACAACCTGCAGGATTCAGCAGTGAAGCGTCTGTGTGCTGCACTGGAGAGTCCAAACTGTCGACTGGAGACTCTGAGGTCAGTTCATGTGTTTTTTCTCTGTTTATATTAAATTTAAATCTAGAACAGAAGTTTTACATTTCCTTCAGTTCACACACACACACACACACACACACACACACACACACACACACACTATGACTCCAGACCTGGCTGAGATCAGCAGCATGTTATTAATCTGTGTTGATGTGAACAGGTGGGGAATGTTGTGTTGACAGGATGATGTCACCATGACGATGATCCACAATAGACAGGTGAAGCCACGCCCCCTCTGGTCGACCACCTGGGACATTATGGAGCTAAATCAGAGTCAAAAGTTTTGTACTTGAAAAAGTAAAATTTGAAACTGAAATTTCAAGTTTTGATCTTGAATTTTGAAAAATACATCAGCGTATTCAAAATAAAAATAAATGTACAAAAACATTTTTCAGGTTAAAAGTAATTATGATCAGCTCTGGTAATTCTTTTGAATTAATCATTTATTTTCATTTCTCACTTTCATATGTTTTAATATTTGGGATCCTATTTCTTTCAGTTGCATGTTTTATATTTTCAGATTCAGATATTAGTTTTTTTTACAGTTTCAAATCTTTTTTCAGTTTCAGATCTTTTTTTTCAGTTTCAGACTTTTGACCCTGATCTAGCGTGGGGGGCGTGGCATCAACGGAGAGGGGCGTGGCATCATGAAAGACAGCTTAACCAAAAGGCTACAGACCTTCCCCTATCATGTTGCCTTCAGGGAACGTAGGATCTAAAACCATTCGGCTACGCCACATGATTGGCAGTGAAAAAACTGCTGTCAGTGACAAACTTTCATTTGCACACCATGCACGAATATCCTGCACGGCTAAAACTGTTTTAATTTCCAAGGCTGTTTAGATGTGGAAGCTGTTTTTGACAGTACTGAGGACCAATTGTAGTATAAGAGCGACAAAATCACGCCAGATTGTGCACAGACACCCACGCTTTAAGTACTGAAATGTCCGATTTCCACGTAGCACTGTGAATGCCTCACAGTGTCCGCTGGCAATGGCGTCCGGTTCTGCTGGCTCACCTGCTGGACCCAGCACACAGGTGAGAAAAGAAAGGTTGGGAAATCGTGATAAATATCAAAATGAGAGGTCGTTTTGTAACAACATACAATGTTTCTGACATCTTTTAAGTGGTGAATTGTCAAAGCTAGAGGTTAAGCATAGGGCTAACATTAGCATCGAGTAGCTGCTAACGCAGTAGTAGGTAGTAACGTTAGCCTATGTACTGCGTGAGAAACACAGATAATGCTGTTAATTTGAATAAAGGTAGTGCTGTTTTGTGGTTGCAGGAATGCATGGGGTGCTGAAAAAAACACAAAACGACCTGTCATTGTGATATTTATCACGATTTCCCAACCTTACTTTTCTCACCTGTGTGCTGGGTCCAGTGCTACGTGTCGGACATTTCAGTACTTAAAGCGTGGGTGTCTGTGCACAATCTGGCGTGATTTTGTCGCTCTTATACTACAATTGGTCCTCAGTACTGTCTAAAACAGCTTCCACATCTAAACAGCCTTGGAAATTAAAACAGTTTTAGCCGTGCAGGATATTCGTGCATGGTGTGCAAATGAAAGTTTGTCACTGACAGCAGCTTTTTCACTGCCAATCATGTGGCGTAGCCGAATGGTTTTAGATCCTACGTTCCCTGAAGGCAACATGGTAGGGGAAGTTCTGTAGCCTTTTGGTTAAGCTGTCTGTCATGATGCCACGCCCCTCTCAGTTGATGCCACGCCCCCCACGCTAGATCAGGTTCAAAAGTCTGAATCTGAAAATATAAAACATGCAACTGAAAGAAATAGGATCCCAAATATCAAAACATATGAAAGTGAGAAATGAAAATAGATGATTAATTCAAAAGAATTACCAGAGCTGATCATAATTACTTTTAACCTGAAAAATGTTTTTGTACATTTATTTTTATTTTGAATACGCTGATGTATTTTTCAAAATTCAAGATCAAAACTTGAAATTTCAGTTTCAAATTTTACTTTTTCAAGTACAAAACTTTTGACCCTGATTTAGCTCCATAGGACCTGATTTCAGAAAAAATGACACAAATAATTTTCTGCTCTGGTTTGAATTGTGTCATGAATCTCACATATGATGTTTGTCAGTTTAAAAGAAACATTTTCTCCAGAAAGTCTCAGTTTGTCATCAAACTAATAAAATATAAGAGTGAAAATCTGTAATTATAAAGACGACACAGCCGACAGTGGTTAAGTGACGTCTGGTTTAACGCTGACTGAAACCTTGTAGAGTCGTCCTGAATATCAGCAGCTCACAGAACTGACCAACTCTCCTTTCACATAACTGCAGCTGTCAGTACGACCACACCTTCTTCTGTGTTGAGGCGGCGGCCATGTTGCTGCTGGTGACGTATGTTGAGTGAGACCATAAATTGAAATTAAATTGATTTTTATCTTCATCATTTATTCTTTATTCAGATTGATGAGCTGCAGTTTGTCAGAGATCAGCTGTGCTTCTCTGGCCTCAGCTCTGAAGTCCAACCCCTCCCACCTGAGAGAGCTGGACCTGAGTAACAACAACCTGCAGGATTCAGCAGTGAAGCGTCTGTGTGCTGCACTGGAGAGTCCAAACTGTCGACTGGAGACTCTGAGGTCAGTTCATGTGTTTATTCTCTGTTTATATTAAATTTAAATCTAGAACAGAAGTTTTACATTTCCTTCAGTTCACACACACACACACACACACACACACACACACACACACACTATACCTCCAGACCTGACTGAGATCAGCAGCATGTTATTAATCTGTGTTGATGTGAACAGGTGGGTGAATGTTGTGTTGACAGGATGATGTCACCATGACGATGATCCACAATAGACAGGTGAAGCCACGCCCCCTCTGGTCGACCACCTGGGACCTGATTTCAGAAAAAATGACACAAATAATTTTCTGCTCTGGTTTGAATTGTGTCATGAATCTCACATATGATGTTTGTCAGTTTAAAAGAAACATTTTCTCCAGAAAGTCTCAGTTTGTCATCAAACTAATAAAATATAAGAGTGAAAATCTGTAATTATAAAGACGACACAGCCGACAGTGGTTAAGTGACGTCTGGTTTAACGCTGACTGAAACCTTGTAGAGTCGTCCTGAATATCAGCAGCTCACAGAACTGACCAACTCTCCTTTCACATAACTGCAGCTGTCAGTACGACCACACCTTCTTCTGTGTTGAGGCGGCGGCCATGTTGCTGCTGGTGACGTATGTTGAGTGAGACCAAGTAGTTCACTGAGCGCTTTAACACAAAACTACATGAGATTTGACTTTATTTACAACACACAGACACTTTGTGACTGAAATAAGGTCCATGAGGTCCACCTGAAGGGGCGGGGCTTCCCCTCCCTATAGAGAGGTGTAGTCTGTAGTCCTACAGCCAGAAACCTGTTAGCATGTTAGCATGTTAGCACATCCTGTTACAGTCTGTGAGTCAGTTGAATGTGTCTTCAGTTAAATGTGTGAAATAAGGTGTGTGGTTACCACAGGCTGAACATATTTACACGTTTTGTTCTCCAACATAAAATCCATCATTAAATGTCCACAGTTTAATTATAAAGCTCTTCATGTGTTAAAAACTGTTAGCGGTTAGCGGCTAACAAGCGTCTGAATGAGACTACAGAGGTTGTCGGGGACATTAAACGTCCTCACAGCGAACACGGAGACTCATCTACTCACTAGTCCGTCTTTACAGGCCCACTTTAGTTACACACTATTCTAACTGGTGGGAATTAAACAGTGTTGGACTCAAATATCAATGTATGGTAGAGAAGATGTGAGGATGTGAGAGGAGGGGAGATTCCCCTTCACCTGAGCTGTGGGGAGTTGTCAGGGACAGAACAGGTCAGGAGTTCATATGAGGATGATAACAGGAAGGCAGCTAGGAGGACACTTATTGTCCAGTCAAACATCAGAGGGTCGCTGCCTTGGGGAAGGCATGGGTAACACCTGTCATACAGTCTGTAACCACTGTTCTGCTGTGTAGAAGTCAAGACCACCTGCAGACTGCAGAGAGCGCTGTGGCTCTTCTCTCCATGCTGCATGTGTTAAACACAAACTGTCTCCTGTGTTTATCTGATCGCCTCTTCTGATTGGTCCTTTTAGAGACCGCCCATCAAACTATTCAGAACCAACATCGTCTGATAACAATCGGACCGCCCTTAATTAGGACACAGTGATGTTGAGCTGCACATTTAAACCTGAACACATCTGATTGGATCATAAATTGATTTTTATCTTCATCATTTATTCTTTATTCAGATTGAGTCGCTGCAGTTTGTCAGAGATCAGCTGTGCTTCTCTGGCCTCAGCTCTGAAGTCCAACCCCTCCCACCTGAGAGAGCTGGACCTGAGAGGAAACGACCTGCAGGATTCAGCAGTGAAGCGTCTGTGTGACCTGAAGGACAGTCCACACTGTCGACTGGAGACTCTGAGGTCAGTAGAGGGTTGGAGTCAGTCCACGCTGGTTTCAGCAGTATTGTACTGAACACAGTCAGTATCAAAGTAAAGATCCAGTATTTCCTGTTTTCCTCAGTGAAGCTGTGAGAGGAGAACGGTGACAGGCTTCATGATTGGACAGAAAGACAGAGAGAGAACAGTCAGCCAATCAGACGAGCCAGAAGCTTGTTGTGATCTGGTGTTGAGTTGATGTGAAGACGACTGTTGTTGTTGTGTTCATGTCTACAGGAAGTAAAGCTGGATCACAGCTGACAGCATCACAGGATGTGCAGAGACAGTCGTCCTCATTCATCAAACGTGATCGCTCTAAAACACTAAAGAACTGATCAGCTGATCTGTGTCACAGCTCTCAGGTCTACGGTGGCCCTGAAGGTCAAAACACAACAACATTTCACAAACATCAAAGTGTCCACAGGGACTCTGGTTCTGTCCAGTTACAAACAAGAACGCTGTCCCACCTTTTCTGTGATGTGAGATGTTGATGTGTTTGGACCTTCAGGGCCACCGTACAGATCAGTCTGACTGAAGCCTGCAGATCACTGCTCTGATTTCAGAGAACCATCATTACATTTAGTAACCATGTGGTGTTTGTACAGAGCAGAAGCTGTGCTGAAGTCCAGTAACCACAGCTGATGTTGGACTGTCAGTCTGTGTGTGAACATGTAGGAGCTTTAACATCATATATTCATCTGTCCATCTGTCTTTTGTTTGCTCCACACATTTTACAACAGACTCCATATTTACATATTTGTTAATGTTTCAAAGCAGATGAAATATTCAGGTGTGACTGAGACTCTGGTTTTTAACAGCAGTCAATCATCATCACAGTGTTTCTGCAGCGATGATGCGTTCAGGGACTCTCTGCACTTTATTTCACTGTGTACTTGAGTGAAACCTGCAGAGTAAACCTGTGAGCTTCACTCCAACACGTTAACATGAGAGCTGAAAGGAAGCTGGCTACGCTACACAGCCGCTCCACTTGTGGTCTGAACAGGACTGAAGTCCTGCTGGTCTTTATATCACTGACTGACAGCTGATGGAGGGAGTCTCTGTCAACACTCATGTATCTGCTGCTCTCTCTGCTTCTCTCATCAGGTGGGGGTGGTGAAAGGTGGAGGTGTTGAGAGGATCAGCTGTGTCCTGATGATCCAGAGAGGTTGAAGCAGCACCATCAGCTGGTGGGTGGAGAGGCTCTGACTGGGCCGTGTTACTGGGAGGTGGAGTGGAGAGGAGAGCTTCATCCAGCAGTGACTGACGGACCGATCACAACAAGTGGAGATGACTGTCAGTGCTGCAGTCTGAACTGCTCTGTTGTCTTTCTGTCTCTGATCCTCTGATATCCTCAACACACACTGACTCTGCAGGTTTGCTTTGGTTCTGACAACAGAACCTGAAGTTATTGATGCACCAGAACACCGGCACGTCATCGGTATGGACCCATAAAGGCTTTAAACTGAAACAGGACATCGCCCCAACATAAATATCTCTTCTAATATGACGGGCCGATAAGATGACACTGTGATTACACACACTACGCCTAGTTTTCTTGTTTTGCCAAGTGAATGTGCACATGTTGAAAATCATTGTGTGTCTGCGTCTGTCAGGGCTCCATCACGTTAGGAGAGAACAAAATAACATGTTAATGTCTCTGTAAGAGAGACTTGATGGAGGACTCTAACTTTTAAGTGAGTTGCGTTGTTCTGAATACTTGTATTGCCACTGATGGAGAGCTATTATTTCACACAGAGTTCAGTTTTAAGTGACCACCTTTATTCTGATCACAGATTTGGCATGAACACAAAAAATCAAACTTTCAATCTCATTTTTCTTCTCAGCTCAGTTGCTTCAACATAAATCCATATCATACCAAAACCAAAACAAAGAAAGGAGAAGATGCTTTTCTTTTGAGGAGTCTCGCAGTGTTTTTTAACTTCATGACATCTGTTTGGTGTAAACTGTCTTTAAACGAAGCGTCGTGCAGCTTCAGCCTTTGATCACAGCGATCGGTCTCAGTTTGATCGCCTTCCTACTGATTCCAGCGTCGTGACACGTGTTGACGACGTCCGTCACGTTCTTGTACGATTCAGGAGCCTTAAAACAAAGAAAACAACAAAACAAACTGAGTCGACCCAACATCCATGCCCGGGACATGTTTAGTGCCACGTAAAGAAGTTTTAATAGAACACAAATTAAATTTAATCTCAAAATCTTCAAAATCAAAAGCGTTCCTTTAATGTCGCATCTTAAACAAACTGAATATTCAAATAATAATAAAAATAAAACTCATTAAAAGAAAATTTAGAATTGAAATGTTTGAAACATGATTCTGAGTTCTGCATCAGCCAAGAGGCTCCTTCACTTCTAACAAACTGGAGGAGTTGCAGGCTTTTGAACTCTGTGTGGGAATGACCTCACATTGTGTGGGAGTGTCCTCACATGGTGTGGGAGTGTCCTCACACAGTGTGGGAGTGTCCCCACAGTGTCCTTAAGGACACGTGTGAGCTCTGAGTTTCAGAGTCATTAGGGCCACTTGTGGGTCGTTGACCCAACCGGCCTTCATGTGGGTTGTTGGGGCCAGGTGAGCCCAGGTGTGAACAGTGATGACTCTGTGAGGACACTCCCACACAGAGTTTAAAAGCCTGAAACTCCCCTCCAGTTAGTTCGAACTGAAGAAGCCTCTTGGATGAGAGGTGAAACGTCCAGTTGCCTACAATATAGCACTTTACTATGACCTGGATGACTGAACCTTCATCAACATTTCAAACATGACCAAAGATACTTCACCTCCTCCATGACCAGTTTGGGTGAAGCCACTCGGATGGCGATGCCCATGTCGGCCAGTTTGTCCAGGACGTCCTGGAAGTCCAGGTTCCTGCGGGACTTCGCTCGAGACAGAGCGCGACCCTGAAACAACAGACAGGTGGAGAAGTCAAAAGATAAACAGTCATATATATATATTGTAATCATACACATTTTAGTTTGATCTTTGTGTTTGCTCGTTTTAGTTGAGTTTTTTACTGCTTATTTTCATTCCACTTTGTTTTATTTTAGGTTTTTGTTTTAAGGTTGTCTAAAATATATATACTTGGATAAAAACTACAGCAACTTGTTTTAAAACGTAAGGACACTAGAGACTCGTACCGCTCCGTGACAGGTGGTGCCGAACGTCTCCGTCATGCCTTGATCGGTCCCTGTGAGGACGTAACTGCAGGTTCCCATCGTCCCTCCGATCAACACCGGCTGACCTGTGAGCTGAAACAAGAGGATAAAACATCGATGGACGCAGAGTCAGATCTCCAGCAGCACTTTTAAAACCTGATTCAACAGTTTGTTGATGAGTCTGTACCTGGTAGTCTACAGGGATGAGGGGGTGGTGCGGGGGGAAAGCTCGGGTGGATCCTTTGCGGTGGACCAGCAGCGTCCTCTGCCTCCCGTCCACCACGTGCTCCTCTACTTTGGCGATGTTGTGAGAAACGTCGTAGATGACGTGCATGTCGAGGTCGTCCGGCGTGGTGCCAAACACTTTAGAAAAGGCCTGAAGAAGAAAAGTTTAAAGAGTCAGTCGGCATGATGTTGTTTTACAGAGAGGTCTGAGTTCATTTAAAAAGGGCCATGCACAACACAAGTGCTCAGCCACTTGCAGCTGACAGCTAACGGCTAACATCATTTCTAATAAAGGATTTTCCTCAAACAAAGTCGTGTTTGTTTTTCACATCAGTCTTAAAGTGTTCTGAGTGAATGGAGGAAGGTTCAGCAGATAAAATGGATTTCTGATGGAAACATCTGAACGATCAAAATCAACCTGGATGACGACGTTCTCAGGTAAATAATAGCTGAAATGGCGGCCATTTTGAAATGTAAGTGACCCAGGAGGTACGTACACATCGGCCACAAAGCAACACAAAACAACCACAGAGACACAAACTAAGTCTTTTGTTTGCTTCTTTGCTGAATGTAAATTATTTCACTGTATCAGACCTCATATGTTTCTATCAGTGTATCAGACCAACTGACCCTCAACATCACTTCTCCAGTCAAAATGGTGCCTTTTAATAAACTCATCAGAACCTCTCCAACAAATTCTGTTTTTAAAAGTTCAGTCTTACTTTCCTGACAGTAAGACCTCATCTTCCTCACTAATCTTTCGGCTGGGTCTGAGTCCTGATATGAATGCGGCCTCAGATCGTCTCTTCGGCTCCAGGTGTGTTTACCTGTCTGGTGAGGAAGGTCATAGACGAGCGGTTGACCCAGGCGTAGTTTCCTGCGGCCGCCATCCCCTTCAGGTAGTCCTGTCCTTCCTGTGACGTGATGCGAGCGCACGCCAGCTGACGGTCGTTCACCGTGATCTTGTCTCTTTTCATCGCCTTCTCCATGGCGACCAGAGCGTCTGTTTGTGAGAAAAATCACTTTACATAGTTATTTCTAACATTTTTCTGTGTATTTAAGAGAAAAGATAGTGAAACAATATCGTTTTGGATCTTAATTGTTCTATTTTAATGTTTCAAAGTGATTATCACTGTAGATGTGTACACTTTTAGAGGTGCCTGTGCCATTTTTGTTGTATTTTGGGTTCCTGGTGCTTTATTCTTTGTTAGATTGATTAAAATGAGAAGTCTGACAGCTGAATTTAGTAAGGACACTTTAAGATGCGCTTAACAAACATGAATGCAGACAAAGTCGTCAAAATTGAGCTAAAAAAGAAGGACTGGGTCAGTGGAAACCCGTGATCCGGGTGTGTGTCGAGCTGCACCACCTACCTGTGGCCACCTGGTGTCCGAGGCCTCTGCTGCCGCTGTGGATCATCACACACACCTGACCTTTGTGGTCGATGCCCATCTTCTTGGCGGCGTAGTCGTTGTAGATCTCGTCCACCACCTGGATCTCAGCGTAGTGGTTTCCAGCTCCCAGAGTCCCCAGCTTCAACACACAGACACACACAGGAAGTCAGGACGTCTGACCCTCCGTGTATACTTACATATCTCATAAATGTAAATGTATCACACACAAATTAGCTTCACGTTAGCCGATATCAAAGTCGTTTTAAAGGCAGAGTTTGACAGCGAGCAAACATCCACAGAAGTACATCGAGGTGTGAGCCCCGGGGCTGCTGGGATACCTGCGGCAGGCCTCTCTTCTTGGCCTTGGACGAGACTTTGTTGGGGTCGGCCTGCAGCATCCTGCCGTACTCCTCACAGTGCTCTTTGTCTTCGGCCCAGGCGTAACCCTCCCTCAGGGACCAGTCCACCCCCATCTCCAGAGCCTCCTCCAGGTCCCTGAACACACACACACACACACACACACACACACACAGGTAACACAGGTGAACAGGTGTAGAGGGACTGTGTTGAGCTCCGCCCTCAGTCCTGCAGGATCCGTCCTTACTTGGCTCCCATCGGGATGACTCCCTTGGATCCGACTCCCACTGGGATGTGGTCGAACAGCGACTGGGCGAGCTGCTCCTTCACCGGCTGAACGTCGCCCTCGTCCAGGTTCGTCCTCAGCAGACGGACGCCGCAGTTTATATCAAAACCAACGCCGCCTACAGGACAAGTGAAACGTGACACAGCACTTCAGAGATGATTCACCTCTGAGACCAACGTCAGAAAACCATGGATGGATTCCTGAATGAGTCTGCTCAGGGACCGCTGTGGTGCACCTGGAGAGTTCACTGAAATAAACACAAGATGGCGGCAAAGAGAAGCAAAACGACAAAGAGACATAAAGCTACAACAAAGAGCCGTAACACAACGACACAAAGGGGCATCAAATGAGCACAAAAAGATGCTAGACAACAGACAAACATTAAATGAACAAAAATGTTCAACAAAATGAAAACAAAGAGACACAAAACAACTACAGAGACAGAAAATGACAACAAAGAGATGCGTAATGACCAGAAAGAGTTTCAGAGTGACAATAAAAACACACAATATGATCAAATATTTATACAACGACGACAAACAACATCTGTGTCAGTCTTGGTGTCGTGGTCCTGTCGTGTGAGGGTGGTGGACTCTCTCCGTGTCAGTGCCCAGGGGCTCACTGTCTCTGATCCGTCCTTGCAGAAATTAGAAACGTACCTGGAGACACCACAGCATCTGGGTCGTTCATGTCGAAGGCCGCCATGTTCCCGATCGCAAATCCATATCCAGAGTGAACGTCTGGGAGCCCGATGGACCTCTGTGGGATCAGACGATCAACACGTTTACATTAACAAATCTCTCTGAGGGTTTGTAAAGAGCATGTGATCATGATACTCACGTGTACGATCCCTGGCAGCGCTGCCACGTTCCCGATTTGTTTCATGGCCGGCAGGAATCCTCCCACGCCTGAAATACAAGAGATCAATACAGTAAACACCTGCGGAGATGATTTCAGCAGGTTAAAGAGGTTGAAGAGGTGAACAGCTGCTGACCTCCTCCACGACAGGCGTTACGAAGCTCCTCAAACATCAGTTTCTCCAGCGGCTCATTCACATAGAAGTTTCCTTCAACCTGCGAGACAAAGAAACGAGTTTTAATGATCATGTGGACGTCTGACCTGCTTCCTTCAATTGTTCCTATTTGTCCTGATTTCAGTCACATCACTTTTTTGTCCTGTCTGATATGGTTGATGTTGTATCATTTACTTGTATTACAACACATCTTTAATTTAACGCATATATTATTGTTTTCATACCTGAAATAACAACTTTAATATGATCCTAATAAAAATGTTTGATTATGTTAAATGTTAAAAAAATGTGTCATAGTTTTAATCTCTATGATAAACATCCAGCCTTTACAAAACCTTCTATATCGGGCTGACTTCAATTGGAAAAATAGTTAATTGTAATTTCGGATGCCTCTGTAGACAAACTGTAGACTATAGTTTGATATATTTGTATTTTTTCCACATCAGTAGGATCCGGACTTTAATTCGGCTTACAATATATAGCGAATAATTACGTCACATAGCTACGTCAGCAGTTTTAACTTTGCTTTGCGGCTGATTTCGGGGATCATTTGTTGATTCTTGTGACAACCTTTAATCTATTATTGTCTTATTTTCAGAGGGGAGCTCCTAACTGGTTAAAGTCTATAAAAGTAGCCAACATGTGCTAACTGACTGTGTTTAACTGTGGCTACATAAGCTAACAAGCTAGCTGAAATGTGTCCAGAGTCTCACCTGCATGTTGGGAACGAAGCCCTTTTTAATCCTCCAGCAGTTACTGCTGATCTTGTCCAGATACTGCAGCTCATCGTTATAACTTCGACTCATCGTTGTGATCCGAAAATGTTTGATTTCACAGTTTAATGCTGCGTTTCACCGGCTGTCTGATGCCAAGTGCCAGCAGTCACAGCGCTACGGAAGCCCGCAGCTATTTTGACAGCAAAACGCGGTTGTCAATTTTGCCGTGACGCAGGAACATTTTTAATCTCTACGAGGAAAAACAAAATGTCGCCTGTGTGACTGTTGAACTAGACCCGCGGGGAGCAGATACTAACTGCTGGTATAAAGTTCATTACACGTCCATGTTGTGTCGAAAGTAGCAGTGTTTGCTAACAGTTACACCGCTCGCTTGCCGTAGTTGTAGTCAAGTAGGTTTCATGAAAATAAAGGAGGCATGGCAGGTGGAGCCGGAAGTTGGCCTTCAAGACAAAAGCACGTTTTTAAATAATAGTCTTCACGCTGTCATTAAAACACAACATGATAGACATTAAAACAAGACAAAATGATTTGAAGCTCGAGATAAAACTTTTTAATGATTTTCTTTCTCGTTTGGCCTTTTACCCAGAGCTGGTGATGCAGATGATGTCATTGTTTTAAACCACACAGATAGAAACTAACTCTTTCCATCAAGTGAGCAAATAAGTGATACGAGTTTTCTTTATTTTCAAGGAAGAATGAGACATAAATAAACAACAAATAAGATGTGCTGACTCATGGACCATAATCTAAGACCTTCCCTCCTTGTCTACTTTGTTATATTCTTTTAAAGTCTACTGTGTATTTTCATAACATCTTGTACTTCTTTTACATATTTGCCTTTTTATATTTCATTAAAGTACTTTGAATTGCAACTTGTTGTCATAAGGTAGGTACAATACAAATTGGGATAATGTGATTATGTCTTCGTCTTTCCTAATGTTCTGTGTCCACGTCCTTTTGTCTTCACTTATGCTGTTTTGTCTGTGTTCAAATGCTCATGTGTTTTAATGTGCGGATGTGCTTTGTCTATGCTTGTATGCTACGTGCTAAATTGTTCTGTTGTGTATATGTGTTATGTTTTCATTTGCCATCAACCTGCTGTCATGGTGTGGAGTAGTGGTTGTGTTATTTTACTTATCTGTACTTATGTGTTGTGTTTTTTTGTTTGGTTTTTGAATATCATCGCTTTTCTTTCATTCCTTGATTTGTCTTTGACGGGTGCATGTCTTTCTATTTTGTCTGATAATGTTTTTCTCTTTTTTTATTTAAATGTTCGAAATAAACTTAACTAAACTAAACTAAACTAAACTAACCTGCCAGGGACTGCAGATGGAAATTAACCTGTGTGGCTAAATCTGGCACATTTACATGACAGACTCTGATGCTCATGTTAATTAATGTCCACTGTCCCTTCTTTAAAAGAGAAGCAAACAAACACATACATTGATTTCCCTGAGGAAAGTTTTCATTAAACTCCAAACACAACAGAACAGGCAATTAATAAGATGAGGTTCAGAGATATTTTTAAAACAGCAAAAATGTTTTTCACTTTTCAAACAAGCCAACAGTGGTTTTATTTTGAAGGTAATGAAACCGGAAGCAGTGTGTCGCCGCTCCCGGTCCCGGTGTCGGTGTCGGTGGTGTCAGTGTGTCAGTGTGTTGACAGTGCGATGGATGAGAGACACGAAATAAAAGCAGCTGCATGTAACAACCGGACTCAGTCATGTAAGTGTTGCTCTGCCGGTCCGTGAGTCTTTAACTGCCTCAGTTTCTAAACGTTGTGCAAACACGTCAGTAACTGACGGAGTTAGCACAAGTTAGCTAGCAAGCTTCAGTACGCAGCAACTTTATGAACGTTAGCTAACGTTCAGAGCTGAAACGAAAACGAAACGGTCACTTTGTTCTCGAATAACAAGCCGGAGTTTATTCATCAATCTCAATTATTTTGTGCATTTGGTAATACTGAGCTGGTCTTGTGTTAATGTTGTATTTAAAACTTTTACGTTAAAAATTAAACGTATCAGAGTGAATTTTGCGCTGAACTACTAAAAACTGGTGGTTTCAGCTCAACCAAAACAACGTTAATGACTCATCAGAAAATTAAAGAAATGGAGGTTCATGATGGAAATTTGTAGTTTTATAATTTTATCTTTCATCCAGAAAGAGAGCAGGTTTGTTTAATGACGTTGTTCATACTAATTGACAATTATACGATAAATATGGTGGATTAATCTCCGTTGATAAAAATACACAGTTCTTCAAAGATGGACTGTTTCAGAAATGGGCACCTCCCACCAAACTCCATTAACTTTTCACCACATTTTAGTGAAACCTTCGGTCTCGTTTTTAAGATATCGTGATAAAAAGACAAACAAAATGTTGTCCAGATGAATGCATGATATCAGGTATATTATAAGGACAGCAGTATGTGGACACTCCTGACATGTAACAGCAGTGGTTCATTAAAAATACACAGTTTTGAAGATGTTCTGTTGTAGAAATAGGCTTCCTCCCACCAAACTCCATAGAGTTTTAACCTAATTTTAGCTGCTTTCTAGATGTATTATTGTAATTGTAGAAATTCTCTATTTGCGTCAGGAACTGGTATTGTGTAATACTTAAAACATACTAATGTTAAAAAATACTCCATTTTAAGAATGAGCACCTCCCACCAAACTCCATTACTTTTCCAACCAGTTTGAGTGAAACCTGTGATCCCATTTTTGAGATCTCGTGCTAAAAAAGACAAACTAAATTCAGTCTAGATGAAAGTTTAACATTGGATATAATACATGGACAACCTTGTTAAATAAGCACAGTCATTCATAAAGAATACTAACACGTTCAAGGATGTTCTGTTGTAGAAACAGCCACCAAACTCCATTCACTTTTATCATAATTCTAGCTGCGTTCTACACGCATTATTATAATTGTAGAAAATCTTCATCTTAAACGGCAGGTTAAGTAAAAGCAATAGTTCACGAGAAAACACATCAAAAGTTCACAGATATTCACTTTTAGGAATCTGCACCTGTCCAAACCAAACTCCATTCATTTTTCATCAAATTTTAGTGGAATCTGTCGGTCAGGTTTGGTGCTGGTCTGCTTGATGTCCAAATAAAATTCAGTCACGTTTGTAAAAATCAAACAGAAAACAAACAAGTGAAGATGTTATAGGAGGTAATGTGGCCAAAAGTATGTGGACAGATAGTTTATATGTGTATAAATGCAAAAAAAACAAGATGGATACTGTAGCTAGTAGTAAAACCAGTGCTGTATTTAGTTGTAGTATATGAGGAGGAGCTGTTTGATCTGTTTGATTACTGTTCCTCAGTCTGTTCGTTTATTTGTCCTGTACAGCATGAAGCTACGTGTTCGGATCAACCGGCAGACCAGCAGAGTGGAGTTACTGGGAGAAGATCCCAGTTTGAAGGAGCTCATAGATCACATCAAGGAGAAGGTGTTGTGTTCTCACGGACTCAGGTCAGAACTCTGATATAGTTTTTCATCCACGTGTCCCGTCATGTTGCGGTGCAGGCAGGAGATTTGATCTCCCTGATGTTAAACAGTGTTTTCTGTTTCTCTCTCAGTGCAGAATCAGAGTTCAGTTTGTCTCTGAACGGCTCAGAGCTTCTGTCAGACGCCGGTCAGACTCTGTCGTCCTGCGGCATCGTCTCCGGAGATCTGATCTGTGTCATCCTGCCTGAGTCTGCAGCCGCCAGCGCCGACCACACGGAGAACCAGAGAGAAGAGCAGAACCAACAGACTGCTGCCATGACATCCAGCCAGGTGAGGGGAAGTATCTGGTAAAGACATGCAGTCGTGGAAGAAGTACTCGGGTAGTGAAAGTAGTGATACCACAGTGGAGAAACAAACAGAGGATAAACAACAACATGGCTGTGTGTCATTACTGTACTCTGTCACAGAAGCAGATCGCTGAAGTAACGGAGCTGCAGGAAGTGACAGCTAGCCTGAGAGCTCGCTGAGGCTAAAGCTAAGTTTAGTTATTGATGAGTGAGCTTTAAATGTCAGTCAGTGAAGTCAAAAGCAGGATTGGAGCTTCTCCCATATGTCACAGCTAGCTTAGCATTATCCTGCAGCTAGCTTAGCATTAGCCTGCAGCATCACTTCCAGACTCTTCTCTGGTGTGATGAAGACAATCAGCTGACTGGTTCCAGAGGAAACTCTGACAGCATCAGATATGTTGGTTTATTGTCTTGTTCAGAGATCCTTTATTGATTTGTTTGTGAAGAGGGTTCACTCTGGACAGATTTGAGAAACAAACTGAATTTCTCTCTTTTGTTGTTTATTGTTGAATCACTGAAGGCTGTTTGTTGAGCTCTCCAATCTTTGTCAAGTCAAGTCCAGCTGTTGTTGTAAAATGCTGTCTTTGTAAGGAAGAGTTTGAACATCATCCAGCTGTGGCAGACTAACAAAGGCAGAGCCGTCAGTGAAAAAATAACTGCACCCCTGATGGCACATATTGAAGCGGTTGTTGTTCAGTGTGGTGGATTCTGACAGGTTTGTTGTATTTGAACGTCTCTGTGTTAATCAGCCCGGCAGCAGCGGAGGCGGCGGCAGCCCTGCAGCCCTCACAGAGTCTGAGGAGACCCCCGACATGTTGCACTGTGAACCTTCGGTCTCCAGCTGGGAGCCGATGCTGTGCAGCGAGGCAGAGGAGGGTCAGGCTCCTCTCGCTCTGGAGCTCCTCTACCACTTCGCCCAAGTGACGAGTCCCAGCGAAGCCGTGGTGGTGGCCGGGAACCGTCTGATGCTGGAGACCGGCTTCGTCCCTCAGGTGAGCCTGCAGACAACATGGAGGCCTCTCACTGAGTAACTTAGTAAAATGGAGTCGTGCAGTTAAAGGATGAATCAGTGTGTGTGTTGTGTGTCTGTGCCGGGCTGTGAGCTGAACACCAGTGAGATGCCTGCAGGGTGGAGGTCAGTGGGTGGAGTCTACAAGCTGCAGTACACCCACCCTCTGTGTGACCACAGCCTGGTGACGGTGGTGACGGTGTGCATGGGCCCCCAGCTCGTCATTAACGGTGAGTTCGTCATCGTTAACGATCCAGCAGCCGTCTGATCGAACAGTTACACATTTAAAATGAGACAAAGTCATTTAACTTTACTGGAGTATTTCCACTTTCTGTTACTTTATATTTCCACTTCACCACATTTTGGAGTCAAATATTGTATTTTTTACTCCATTATATTTATCTGATAACTTTAGTGCTGCATGATTCTCATAATCTGAAAAATGCTGACTATCAGATCTGATCATAATAAATTTATGTTTAATTTACTTTTTCTTGTACTTTTGATACTTAAGTACATTTACTATCAGATACTTAAAGACTTTACTCGAGTACTGTTCATGTGGGCGACTTTCACTTTTACCAAAGTAACATTTTAACACCATGTCACTTTTACTGGAGTACGACAGTTGGTGCTTCATTCAGCACTGCTCCACCTCAGAGGTAACTTCAGTCCTGTTCACTCTTCACTGAAAACGTTCAGTTAGCTCTTAAAACTGCACTCAGTGTTTTCACTGTGAGACCTTTTCTCTTGATGCTCGTCCTCTTCTTCGCTCTGCAGCGGTTCTGAAGGTGAACCAAACCGTGGAGACGGTCCGCAATATGTGTCTGAAGCCCTCCAGCTACGTGACCGACAAGTGGCCAGGTAGAGCTCTGATTGGTTGAAGCGACACTAGTGCGAGAGCTTCTGTGAATAACGAGCCTGATGTCACGTCTCTGTTGTTGTTCAGGAGACGGCGCCGCCGCAGCGTTCAAAGATCTGAAGAAACTGTCCCGAGTCTTCAAAGACCAGCTGGCGTACCCGCTGATCGCTGCAGCCAGAGCAGGTAAAGACTCACCTCAGCACACGTCTGATGGGATTATGGTGTCTTTGTTCAGGCTCCTGGCGACCAGCGTCAGTCTGACTCGATCAAATCATTTAGTAAAGGCCAGAGGAGCGTTTCATGAAGCTACCAGCTGCTGGCTGAAAGACTGACGTCACTAATGAATACAGACAATTACAGGAATGATCAACAATAAAAACAAAGCAGTGAGGTCATAGTGATGTCGCTGTCGTCTGTCTCCAGCCATGGCTCTGCCGGTGGCGTTCGGTCTGGCCGCTCTTCCTCCGGAGCTCCTCCTCAGAGTCCTCAGACTGCTGGACGTCGGCTCAGTGGTGAGACTGTCTTCAGTCTGCAGACACTTCAACGTGGCCACGGCCGACTCCACGCTGTGGAGACACCTGTTCCGCCGAGACTTCACAGGTGAGACCGTCAGCGCTGTAGAGGTGACGTGTTACAGTCAGAGCGGACAGAAAGACAGAAGCATCTCCCAGTTTGTCTTCTGACTAATAAATGAATCAACTGGTCTGTGTTGTGCTTCAGATTCAGACCCCAGCAGACCCAGAGACACAGACTGGAAGGAGGTGAGCAACACACACACACACACACACACACACACACACACACACACACACACACACACACAGGAGAGACATCAGTGGGTCACATGACCTGGAAGCTGCTGAAAAGAAATGCAGATTTTTTATGAAAGATATAAATAAAAATAGAAGAAGCACCAAAATTCAATGTAAAGAGTTAAAGTATTCAGTATTTTAAGTATTATTTCAGTTGTTCTGTTGGTTCTGTTGGTTCTGTTGCTGTAACACATATAAATGACCCGTCTCTGTGAAGATGTAGTTCCTGGTTTTGCCTTCAGGGGGCAGTGAATCATCCTGTAGTGCTGATGTGTAAATACAAAATGACGTCCATCACAAACAAAAGGCAACAAAAACAACCACAACACAAATCTGATGATGTCAGACTGTTTCAATTAGTCACTGATTACAGATTATAATTATTTATGAATTAATAATTATTAAATCAACAGAATAAAAGCTTCAGATTATATTCTGACTTGTTTTCTGTCCTCAGCTTTACAAAAGGTTTCAGAAGATCCGTTGTGACCTCCGACGTGCTCGTCATCATTCCCTCCCTCCTTTCCACCGACACCCCCGGGACATCTTCCACCCCGCCCCCCTCCACCCTCCGCTGCCCGGGATCATCGGGGGGGAGTACGACCAGAGACCAAACCTCCCGCACGGCCTCTTCCCCCGACCTCGCTACGACCCCATCGGCCCTCATCGAGACCACGACAGACGACCTCTGAGCGACTCGCGCAGGCTCGGGCCGATGGGAGGACGACCCGCAGACGTCCGGCGAGGTTTCATCTGATGATTGTTCTTCTTCTGCAGTAATAAAACTTCTGAACAACAGGAGTGTTGGTTTGTTGTGGAAAGATGTTCGTGGTGGTGGATTGATTTCAGACAGAGGTGGAGGTGTTTTAAAGCAGAGCAGCAGGTTGACTGAGCACAAAGGACGGCCACTGTAAAAAAATAATAAAATTGAGTTCTGACTCTTTTTTTTTATTATTTCTTCACAATTTTGACGTTTTTTTCACAGAATCAAAGAAAACAAGTCAGAACTGAATTTTATGTATTTAATTTTATTTATTTTGTTTTTGTTTTTTTAACTGAGGCCAAAATCCTCTTTTTGTAATAAATTTGGGAATAAACACGATTCAAGAACAAGATGAACTGAAAAGATATTTTCTGAATTATCTCATCTTTGCATCCTGTGTCCTGTACAGCAGAGAGTTCGGACCACTGGAAACAAATAAAAATACAATTTGAGTTCTGACTTTTTCCTCAAAATCCTGATTTTAAACTCTGAATTCTGACTTTTGAAGTCAGAATTGTGGAAAAAAAACAGGTCAGAACTGAAACATTTGTTTAACAAATTATTTTCTGTATTGATGAAACGTTTGAGATGACAAAAGAAATGTTAACGAGCCTTTATCATATTTTGTGTTTTCATTCATTTGACTCAAAAACACAAGTCCGCCTCGTGTCTCACTGTCTTAACATTCAGTTATTATGAAACATTGGACTGACGGACAAAGATGTCAAAGACTTGAACCAGTGGAATAACCTGACATGTTTTTTGCCTCCATCAGCACTGAAATGGGAGTCAAGTCGTTAAATAAAAGTTAAAATGATGATTTTGTCTTTTGAAGTCATATTTTGCTTTGTTTTCTTTTTTACTTTGAAGGTTTCGACTTAAAAAGTCATTTTTTTGCAGAATTTAAGTCAAAATTTTGTCTAAGTAAAAATAAGGTTTTGTCTTTTTTGAGGGATAAAGCAGAATAGCATCACAGGTAATCCTTTAAATTGAGGTTTTCTGTCAAACTTTCATTTTGAGTCAATAACACAAATTATGAGACTAAAATCACAAAATTAACTTCCTATAGTTTGACTTTAATAGTCACAGTTTGACTTAAATGGTCATGATAACTTAACTTTTTTAAATAACAGGTTAAATTTAAGGCACTGGATGTCACAACTCAGCAATAGTTACCCCCAATTTGCACCCTAAGTGAAATTTTTTTCACTTAAAATTTTTCGACTGACTTAAAAAGTAAAAAACAAGATTAAAAAACAAGTAACACACTAATGTTTGTTTCCTTAAAACATCTTCTTCCTTTTTGTTTTTATCAGAACATATGAATTTAATATTTTAGTTGTGAGACTTCAAACAAAAACAGCTATTAAACATTAAAATGCAAAAAAGCCTCTAAATGCCACTTTATTCAATCAGAGCTGAGGTTTACGAGGGACACGTGAAGGTAACAAGACGGTCAGCACAACCCGTGAGACAATGACGTCATCTTTTGTCTTCGAACAAAGGGTGTGCTCGTTTGAACAGCCCGGATCACCAGCAACGAGGAGTAGGCGGGCGGGGTTTAACGCGGTGCAGCAGTGGTGTCACGCAGAGTTCTGTTCCCCGTCAGATCCTGTGACCTGATCAGTAATCTCCGCTGTGTTACCACCTGTGCTGCAGTGCTACAGGTGTTTTATGACAGGTAAACAAGGTGATAATGCAGGAAGTTGTCGAACTGTCACGTCTGTTTATTTTGAAGCGTCACCGGATCTGCAGGGTCACACAAATCGATGTAACACCTGTTTTAACCGACGGAGGATTTAAACATTAATCAGGCCGTGATGGAAACACCTGAGCGGGTCAGTACAGCCCGGTTCACCGGTTCATCCCTCCAGCAAAGAGAGAGAGAGCCCCTGAAACCCTCCGTCAGTCATCCGGTCAGATAAAACTACTTAACAGACACAGAGTTGGAAGTCTCAGCTAACGTTAGCTAGCGCTAACAGCGGTTAGCTTAGCTAACTCTCCAGCCGGCTTTTTTAAATTTTAATTAATTAACAGGTTGTTAATTAGTGTACTTGTTCATTTCCCCCTCCTCTCCACCGGGCGGGCGGGGACTCTGTCCTCACCCACCGCCTGGCAGCTAATGTGACGCGGGTGCGTTTGATTCACGAGCCGCTGAGCACCGGAGGACAGAAAACAGATTCACTCTCGACACTTTCTGACATTTTATTCACCGAACAACTAATAGATTAACTGATAAAATAAGATTAATGACAATAATCATTAATTGAAGCCTAATGTGCAGCAGAATCGAGCTAACATACATGAACTCCTTAAAACTACAATCAATCAATCAATCAATCATCAATCATCAGACTTTATTTGCGCCGCACTTTTCATACAAACAGACTAAACCAGCGTGTATAAAACACAGAAATTAAAGGCGATCACATGAAACACAACAAAAATAAAACGTATAAATAAAGTAAATCACAGTCAAAGACCAGACACGAGCTTCCGGGTTCAACTTGCTGTGATTAAGTGTAAACTGATTATTTATTTAGTCATTACTGTAAAATCCCGGCGCGGTCACTGAATGCTCCGGCTGACGGGATTGTCTGTAACACCTGTGTGCGCGTGTGACCGGTGTGTCAGGTGCTCTGCCCCTTTAAGAGCCTCGTGTTGTTACAGGAAGTGTGAGGGGTGTTTCCAGCTGATCTGCACAACAGAGGGACCACAGTCTCCCCCAGCAGCCCGACCTCCCTGCTCCCTCCCCGGGTACCACAGCGGAGCAGCCCGGCCCCGGCCCCCGGCAGGTCCGCAGCGCCACACTGAGGCTCTTGTCCGGGATTCATTTCAGTTCCCCCCCCTCCTCCCGCTGCTGCTCCCCGCTCCTGCGCTCCTCTTAGCCGCCTGTTAGCTGCCGTGAACCGGTGCCGTCGGTAGCTGTTAGCCCGGACTGTCATGATCCCAGCGCGGAGATGGCGTCCTTCCCCGGTTTGTGTAAGACTGTCGGGCCAGCGGAGGAGGAGAACGGAGAGCTGGACGGGTCCCTGCAGCAGATGCTGAAGGCCATCGCCGACGAGAGGAACCGACTGAACATCCGCCAGGAGATCAGCGGACTGGGTGAGCTGCTCCGCCCGCTCCGTGTGTACCGTGGCCCGGACACGAGCTCCGTGTCGGCCCCCTGCTCCGGTCTGAACGCGTCATCCCGGTAAATTAACGTGTTTGTTAATCAACGCGGCGCGATGATTAAATCTGAGGCCTCTCGACTCCTCAGTTACTTTACTCAGCTGGGCTGAAGATGTGAGTACTGAAAGTAACTGAGTACTTTTACTCAAGTACTGTACTTCAGTAAAATGTCGAGGTTCTTGGACTTTACTTAAGTATTTCCATTTTCTGCTACTTTCTAAATCTACTCGACTACATCTGAAGAAATGTAACTAAACACATCAACACAAGTCATTTACTAAAGTACAATTTTAAGATATTTGTACTCTACTTGAATATTTACATTTTCTGGTACTTAATATTTCTACTCCACTACATCTGAGTGATGGAATGTAACTAAGTACATTTACTTTTTGAGGTACTTGTACTTTACTTGAGTATTTCCATTTGCTGTTACTTTACACGTCCGGTACAAATTTGGAGGCAAACATTGTAGTTTTTACTTCACTACATTTATCTGATACTTTAGTTACTTTACAGATTACATCCTGCATCAGAGCCAAAGAAGCACATTAACAAATCGATTTACATCAGACCAATAATTGTCTCTATATTATGGAGGATTAAAACTGCCAGAAATAAATAAATAAATGTCTCAGTGAATAAGTAAATATATCATTAAATGCACCAAAGTAATATTTACAATAGATTAATTAATTGATGTGACATGAACTGATGTTTGTTTTTAAATTTATTGTATTTGTTGATTTCCACATTTATTGATGTATTTTTGTTTGATCTCCATCAGAAGTTAAACATTAAATGTTAAAGTTGATAAAAAGGATCATTCAGAACAAAAGTGAATAAAATCAGACGCAGTTTAACATCAATCAACAAACACACTGAACATGAAGAACATCCAGCTGTGTGTGTGTGTGTGTGTGTGTGTGTGTGTGTGTGTGTGTGTGTGTGTGTGTGTGTGTGTGTGTGGGTCGTTTGTTCTGAAGGGGAAATCAATGCAGCTCTGTTCTGTTCGGTCCGTGACTTCATCACAGCTCACAGGCTTCAGTTTATCTGCCCACTGCTGCAGCAGCGTCGTCAACATGTAATCACTCTGATCAATAATCTGATCAGAGATCCATCTCAGCTGTTCACGTGCCTATAATGAATATAACTTTGCTGTCAGAAAATAAACTACAGTGGCACTCAGTAGAGCGTATACCTCCACCAGCGCCCAACACTCCTGAACCGATATATTGAGACAACACGTGTAGAACCGCTGGATCAGAATTCTCATTAGGATCCACATGACATCGCTGTCACTCATCTCCGCCTGAGTGTCAGACGTCAGCTGACCGCGCCGGGCCGGAGATGGTGGACTGGACCGGCCTTGTTGTGTTGACGTGTTCCTGTGAAGCAGGTTGAGTTCATGCTTCCAGGTGAGCGGCCATCTTGTTGTCTCTCAGCTGTGTTGTTGTGTCTGGCAGCTGTTTCTTTATTCGGGCCTGTGGTCCTCGTCCTTGATGGTCCTCTGCTGGGTGTGAGTCAGGTCTGACAGCAGCCACAGTGACTCAGGTCTTCACCAGAGATTCACCATGTTTTATTACAACTCGGGTCTCATTTTGCTGGTCGGGTTCACCGGTCCTGTTAGTCATCGACACTTTGCACTCGTCTGTTTGCTGACTTCAGCTCTTATTAAAGGATGTTCAGCATGAAACGTTGAATATGTGGTGTAACGGCCGCCTCCTGTTGAACCGTCTTCTGCCTGAGCTCCAGAGAGATGAACATCAGTGATGCAGGTTTAATTACCTGCGAACACACCAGCGTGCCCCTCCACGCTGAAGTCGAGCTCTGCTGCCTGCTATAAATACTCTGACATCAGCGCACAGCGTCTTGTTCTGATCGATCGATGAAAGCAGCTCAGCTCGTCTGCTGGGATCTGCTCTCTGTACGCCGCGACGTGACGAGTCCTGTGATACTGTACAGCAAAAATAACGTGTGACTCACTCGGACAGACGAATTATTACAAATCCTGCTGAATATTTAATGCAGCTGCTGAAGTCTGATTCAGTGTCTTTGTGAAGCGTCTTCGTTTACAGTCTCCAGCATGAAGCTGTGTCTTTATCACAGTGTCTATATTAGTATAATCTATACGCTCGCTGTGTTTGTGTATATGACTGCAGGACACCGCAGACAGAAGGAGACCACAGTGGGACGTCTCCCATCTGTTTACATTGTGCTCTGTTTGTGTAGCTGCCTGTAGATAACACTCGTGTGTTCAGACTGTGGCGCTGATGAAGCGTCTGTAAACAAGCCTGCGACCAACGATTACTGTCGACGCCGAGTCATCGTTTACTATAAAACGTCTTCAGACTGCTTCTGTCCAACCAGCGGCCTCTAATCCAAAGTCTCTTCATTCACTGTCAAAGAAGAGCAGCAAACCCTCACAGCTAAGAGGCAGGAAGCAGATGATGCTTGATTTTGTTTTGGTTTTGTACAACGACATAAAACAAACCAACAAACCAACAATCTGACCAAGCGATTTTAATTTATGCTTCAAAAATCCCAAAGCGGTGTTGATCTGTGAAGATTATCTTGCTGAACAAAACGTGTCCGCGTCAAAAACTTGTGTTTGTCACAGAGATTACGCAGGACGATGCTAACCTCCGTTAGCTACTAAAATACGTCATCATGTTGTATCGGAGGCGTCAGCATACGAGCCTCAGGTATGAGGAGGCAGCTCTGATACGACGAGACACTTAATAATATGAAAGTGCCTGAAAAGACAAACGCGCCTCACGTCAACCAAACTCCATTCAATTTAATCCAAATTTAACAAATACTGTGTGTGGATACAGAACACTCTACAAATGAATATTTAGATGTAAGTTTAACTATTTTTATTTTGATTTACATTTGTCAACCTTATAAAATGTGTAAATAATAAATAATTGTGATTTGATGAACAACATTTGGACTAAAGGGAGTTGTGACAAAGGATTAATTGATCCGATCCCTTTGAGGTGGGTCAGAGTGTGTTTGGGTCTGTTGGAAACCTGATTGGATTAAAATCCAGTTTGATGGGTCAGAATGTAACTTCAGGAGGTCGACACCACGTTAAACCCTGCAGGAGATGAATCTCCTCATCAGACCTGCTGTTTGTCATCAGTTCCACCACCTCCGTCACGTCCTGAGCAGAAGCATCACATGACACATTCACTCATTCATTCGTTCAACCTGAACACATGACGGCGGTGACACAGACAAGTCACATGGTTTATAACAGAACCTGCTTTTTCCTCTTTATTTTAAAAAAGTGCATTTCAAAACGACGACGGCTCTTCTGCAGATTTTAAGAAAATATAAAATCTGAAAGATGAAAGTTCATTTTACAGTTTCAGAAGCTGGAGAATAAACCAAGTTGTGGGACTGAAGAGTCAGACGAGGAGACGTTTCATTCAGTTACTATAATTACAATAACTTTAAAGGTTCCTCAGTGTAAGTGGCTCCAACCTTTTTACCATATGGAAATATTAACTAGTTGAAAACTAAAACTGTCATTCCAGCTATAAACAAACAGTTAAACTAGATCTGGTTCTTCATGGTTCTTCATGGTTCAGGGTATAAAACTCGGTTCCACTAGAACGTAGTTTTGTATTTTGTTGGATCGAGTCCTCCGAGTTGTGTTCATGGTCGTGAAGCGATGAAAGGGTCGAGTGTTTCTCAAGAAAAAAGCAAATGTCACACTGCTTCAGGTAGTTCATGGGTCAGTGAGGACAATCTAAAGGTCTGCAAGGTAGTTCTTGGGATCAGGGGGTCTTTTAGAGGTCCGTTGGTTGTTCCAGTGACCATTGAGAGGGTTCTAGGGTTCCTTTAGGTAGTTGTTGTGGTCCTGCAGGAAACAGTCTGGTGATAATTTAGGAGGTTCTGGTCACTGAGGAGGTTCTAGAGGTGCTGTCGTGGGTTGCAGTGGTCGTGAGGAGGTCTTACGGTTCCTTTGGAAGGTTTTAGTCCTTTAGGAGTTTGTAGGGGGCCTCTGAACGTCCTCAGGGTGGTTCTTGGGGTCATGTGGGAAGTCCAAGTGGTCTGTTGCTACTTTGAGTAAAATTTTCTGATGATACTCGAATCACATGTTTAATGTGTTTTTTGTACTTCGACTGCATTAAAGGACCTGAATACTTTATCCACCAGTGAAGTTTCTGCGTTTTCTTGAAGTGACTCCAGCGGTCAGTAAGACGGATTAAGACGTTCTGGTGGACTTTGAGGAGGTTCTTGAGGTGGTTAATTGTCTTTGGAGTAACTTGTTAGGTAACGATCTCCGCCAACGTCGTGAGAATAAGTCTTATATTAGTAACAGCGACGGACACTGAACTGTGGTCGGAGTTGAACCTTTAACCTCGGTGGCTCAGTCGCCACTGAAGTTTCAGTTCATCCCTCCCTCCACCGGTCCGTCCACCCATCCTCCGGTTCATCCTGTCATCCAGGTCACTGGAGCTGTGACGGAGCATCAGCGAGCTCCACCAAGTGTTATATAAGTGATGAAAAATACAACGGGACGAACCCGCTCATGATATTTCCCCCCTCGGCGCCAGCAGCGATAGATTTTGGGTGATTCAGCTCACTTTCATCGGATGATGAGTGATAGTGCGCCGGGCTTCATAACACAGTTGATGTATTTTTAAAATGGGATACGCAGCTATAAATAGAGCAGGACTGTATGATCGTGTCTGAGGCTGCAGAGCGGCTTCACTCTGGATGAACATGAACAGACAATTAAACTTTTAACACCTCGTAGATGAAACTTTCAGGCACAGAACAACAAGCAACATAAAGAAACGAGTGTAGTGAGAAATAAACAGCGTTTCACTGTAATATCTTAAGATGATGACATTACTGCTGCGTTAATGTGAATGTTTTTGAGGTTTGGCTCATTATAACGACTTCAGATACTGGAAACAAAAAGCCGGAGCGAGGACCTTCAGCTCCTCTGGCTGGGAGTGTTTCTGGAAGCCTCTGGTGCTGTTGGCCAGCGGGTCGTGTTCACCGTCTCACCTCCGTCCCAGAAGAGCAGCGTTCGTGCCAAGTCTGACTGGACGGAGGCCAGAGGTCGTTTCCTCTCTACAACCAGAGCTGTGATTGGCTGTCGGCCTGAACACGGAGCTGTCGTGTTGCAGCAGCCTGACGAGTTGTTCACGCCGCTGATTGATGAGCTCGTCTGACGGGAAGTCTCCGGTTGGACTGGGTTCATCCTCTGACTGGTTCTGTCTCACTGTCAGGATCCGACATGGAGTTACAGTCGTTGATATGAAAAATGGTGTTAAAATATTTCTTTGGTAAAATGAAAGTCGCACGGATCAACAGTACCTGAGTGACAGTCTTAAAGTATCTGATAAGAAAAGTACTTAAGTATTAAAACTACAAGTAAAAGTACATTAAACATATATTTACATGCATGTATACATTGTTTGATATAAGTACAGTACTTAGTTACATTCCATCTCTGACTACAATTCCCATCATGCAATACCACTTCCATCATAATAATGATAATAATTAGACAACATTCAGCCTGAACTTGAAGATTAAGTTTTGGATTGAATGTTTTGATTTTAGCTTGTTGCTAAAATAAATGTAACTTTTTATTAGAAAGTAGCTAAATGATTTTATTTGTTGTTGATTTTGGCGCCACCTGTGGACGAAAGATGTTAAGAGTAGAAATGATCGATCTTCTCACTGACGTCTGTGTCGTATGTATGATAATTCTACTTTAAGTTGCATGTTTGCATTTTAATTTTGGCACCACAGGCTCCCGTACATTCTTATAAAGGAGTTACACACTTAAATAACAATGAGAACACATTTAAGTCGTCGCTGTGTGTTTCACGTTTCTTTAGTTGAACCTGGAGGGAAACGTTTCCACCAGGTGACCTTCTGTCACAGCTCAAGTGTTTAAATTAATTAAAGCCTGATGAGATCAAAGCAAACGAGGTTAATCCTCAAAGTCCAACATTTAATTAACCTCATTCAATTCCAGCCTGTGAAATTAAATAAAACGTGTTTTTGTTTCTGAGCTCCCTGAATGAATCCTGTCACGGACTCGGACGTAAATCAAAACATAAATTCTGGAGACGTTTTATATTCTTCATGCTCATCGTGTGTCGTCACACTGAGCTGCTGTCGATAAAGTTAATCCACCCTGACGCGGTGCAGCTAATCCTCATGAAGGCGTCCGACGTGAGGCTGAAGTTTGTTCTGATGAGTCTGACGAACGCAGTATTAAAAATGTATTTAACACTGACGGCTCAGGATTAAAGGTGGACAGGATTATGTGCAGTTAAAGAAGCATAAGGAGGCAAAAGTGTGACAAAAGAAAACAGTTTAAAGAATTCGATTATAAATCAAAAATCAACCAAAATAAACTTTTAGTTATGAAAGTTTTGATTATAAAATCAAAATCCGGTTCAAAGTTACTTGTCATACTTTCATCTGTCCATCCACGCCCACCTGCACACGTCAAACACCTCAAAGACGACACAGTTAGCTTAGCGTTCGCCTGCAGCTAGCTTAGCATTAGCCTGCAGCATCACTTCCAGACTCTTCTCCTGTGGGATGAAGACGATCAGCTGACTGGTGCCAGAGGAAACTGTGCTGGTTTGTTTTGTTCTTCAGAGATCCTTTATTGATGTGTTTGTGAAGAGGGTTCACTCTGGACCGATTTAGAGGAACTGAACTTTGTAACAACTGAATTTCTCTCTTTTGTAGTTTCTTATCGAATCATTCCTGCTGTTTGTAGTTTTATTTCTCAGGACATTTGAAGAATCGTCACATCCGTAATTTGAACTCTCAAAAGCACGGACATCAAGAATTCAGGCTTTTATTATGAAACATCTGCAGGAAGTCTCAGGTTTGTCTCGGTTAGTTTATTTGATGTCTATTTGCCGGATCAGTTATCAGGACGACCCATCACATACACAATGTCCTTATTCAATCAATCAATCAAACTTTATTTATATTACATCTTTCTGACGAAGCAAAATGCTAAACAAGTGACTGGAAAACAAACCAGTTTAGAGACTAATGATACCAGTTGCATTGAAATGAATAGTTAAAATAATAAAAGATATAAAGAAAAGAATAAAACACAACAAAATAAAAATCTATATCAAATAATGTTGTAAAAGAAAAAAGGCTTATGATCAAAACAAACACATTAAAATGAGTATAATCATTACAACCATAAAATCATAAGACAAGGCATTAAAGCCAGACTGAGTTGTTATTGTTGTTATTATTGTTATTATTATTATTATTATTATTATCATTGGAGATTAAAACTGTCCATTTGTTGCTGATTGGAGCTTCCACCTCACCACTGAACCAATCACAGGCGGGCAGGCGGTCAGCTGATCTAATGAATGTGAATATTGATGTTGGCTCGGGGTCAGAGGGAGGTCACTGTGTTTTCGGGGCCTGAGGGAAACGGCTGCTCCAACAGGAAGTTTCACTAAATGCCATGTCATCCTCTGCCTGGTTGCCTGGCAACTGTTGCCGGGCGGCAGGCAGGTGCAGAGCCCCCCGAGGTGACGGAGGGCAGGTGGTCCACATCTGAAACACACCATCGACCGCAGCTCGGCTTCTTTCATGGCGTCGGGTCATTTGTCAAAATAAAAGCGTGCGACTGTAATAATCCAGCAGAGTGTGAATAATTTATCTGCCGTTTTATCGGCCGTAAAGATAAACGACTGCAGGTTTGAACAAAAGCCGGAGAACAACAGAAGAATGAATCGTAATGAAACCGTCCGACCACACGACGACGGAAACTTTGGTTTTTATGTTTTCTGTGGATCATCTGTGTCTTCTCCCTCTGACCTGAACTCCCTTCGTATGTTTTTAATGTCTGTGTTGGTTAAAAAACAAAACATTTATGTGGAAAAGTTTTCAGACACGAGGAGGAGACGGTTCAACGTAAAACTATTGATCCATGTTTCAGCTGTCGGGATGTTTCTCAGAGTCGCTGCCGTCGTTCGTGTGTTTACTTTGTGTGTGTGTGTTGTTGCAGGTTGTTTTAAGGATGACCGCATCGTGTTCTGGACCTGGATGTTCTCCACGTATTTCATGGAGAAGTGGGCTCCTCGACAGGACGACATGTTGTTCTACGTCCGCAGGAAACTCGCCTACGTCAGCGCCGACAACAGCGAGGGCAAAAAGGTGACGAGCACTCAAAGATCTCCGATCAGTTCATGGACAGAAAGTTCATCTGTAACTATTTTCCTAATCGACTCGTCAGTCGAGTCGTTTATGAAGAAAAATGCCCAAAACTTTGTTTTCCCTCGTTTTAAATTTGTTTGGTTTTCGACTGTCGGTTGAACAAAACAAGTCATTTGAAGCCGGTTTCCTTTCACATGTCCGAGACTAAATAATAAATCAATTAATTGTGAGATAATTGGAAGATTAACAGTGAAAGTGTTGCAGAGTTACAGGAGGTTGTGAGTTTGATTCCTCCGGGATGACTGATGATTATAGATTGTGATACAAAGACAATAAAAACCCTGAAAACGGGTCAAACATCACAACAGACAACTCGTCTTTTAGACTTTTCTTTAAAAGCTTTAATGCTCTTCCAGGTAAAACTATGAACTGACCTCTAAAAGACAAATGAAGCACACATTAACGAGCTCTTCTGATGTTAACTGATGGACTAAAACAAGAGTGATGATCTGAAACTTCTTCAGATGAAACATTTCAGCTGAACTGATTCCACATTTGTGTAAATCAAGAATCATGACGGATTCCCTGAAATAAAAACTGCTGAATATGTTTACACGATGTGTTTTATTACACGTATGGAGGATCTCGACCTGAGTCTCAGTAGAAATGAGTCATTCATCAACACACTGAACTAAAACATGTCGAGGTCGTCTGCAGGAACGTTCAGCCCTCCGTCTCCTCCACATCTTTATTTAAACAGACCTGACGAAGGCTCTGCACGGAGATACGAGGTCTCCACATGCCAGGATTCATATCACTCACAAACCATGTAGAGCACAGGAGCGGTTGCCATGGCGACGCTGTAAGTGTGTGTGTGTGAAAGCGATTGTAAAATACCTGCTCATGGAGGAAACACGCGGCAGTAAAACACCAGAAGAATCTGTTGAAACCGACATCGACCCAAAAAACTCTCGTTTTAAAACGTCTCGTTTAAAAGCAGCAGATTCGTTGAACATCAGTTTCGTCGTGCAAATGAAAAACTGGAGGCTCAGTTTGATGAGAGACGATGTTTGAGATGTTTCTGCTGTCGTGTGGATGGTTTCACTTCCTCGGTCACGTCGCAGACAGTAAAACACGACGGTGAAGTGAAAGTACAACAGAAGTGATGAAAGAGAAGAACACACAAACATTAGTACTAAATATCCATGCATTTGTTAAATATGGGTAAAATTGAATGGGGTTTGGTTGACGTGGGGCGTGTTCATCTTTTCAGGCACTTTCATATTATTAAGTGTTCAGTCGTCATTATTAAAGCTTGTATGTTGACGTGCACGTTATGGAGCACATCGTCTGGTTCCAGCTTCTTACATGTGAGGATTTGCTGCTCGTCTTTGAGTTTTGGACTGTTGGCTGGACAAAAAGAGCAATTTGAAGACGTCTCTCTGGGCTCTGGGATGTTGTACTGAGCATTTTGATGAACTTCTGATCATTTTCTGGACTAAACAATCAATAGATTTGTTGGTAATCGTTAGTTGCAGCCCTTCTCTCAACACACTGAGTGTCTTTTATAAATCGTGTCCAGTCAGTTAATGTCGCCGACTGACACCAAGTGAATTGATCCCAATAACAATTGAGTGTCACGTCAGAGATGATCACAGGAAACATGTTGCTCCAGAGGTCAGAGGGGACTGAACGGTGTGTTTTGCTGTGTCATCACAGGTTTTTAAACTAGATGTTATTTTTAAACCCGTAGCTTCTCTCTGAAGAACATCTCAGACACAGTGATCACTGCATATTTCATATCGTCTTCATGTTGTCAAAGTAAAAAAGCAGCTCGTCCTTCGTGTCTCTGCTCCATCTGACATCACGCTGATGTGACAGAAAGTCTCCTGGTTCCTCCACACCCGACCTGAGGTTGACCCGTAGCTGGTTCTGATGAGGTGTGTCGGCTGTGTTTCAGGTGGAGGTGGAGGTTTACAGGAGAGACTCCAAGAAGCTGCCCGGCCTCGGTGACCCAGACATCGACTGGGAGGAGAGCGTCTACCTGAACCTCATCCTGCAAAAGGTCGGCAACACTCACAAAAAAAAGTTCTGTGATGTCGGTCCACTGATGCCAGCGATAACCTGAACCTCTTCTGTCTTCCAGCTGGACTACGTGGTGACGTGTGCCGTCTGCACGCGCTCAGATGCAGGAGACATCCACATCCACAAGAAGAAGTGTCAGGTAGGAATCAGGATCTGAGCTGGAGCAGCGCTCACGTCTGTCAGCAGGTTCAGGCCTCAGTCATCACTGGATCCTCATTCCTGCTGTCTGCCTGTTTCACAGGAAGTGTTTGCGTCTCCCAGTAAACATGCCATGGACAGTAAAGGAGAGGAGTCCAAGATGAGCTACCCCAACATCTTCTTCATGATCGACAACTTTGAGGAGGTAACTGTCGCCTGGTCATCTCAGCACTTCCTTTAACGTAACATGAGCCATGTTACATGTTACTCCGACATCAGCCAGTCGGAGGTCAAACACATGAAGTGTTGGAAAGAAACTACTTCACTGCATCGTAGAGAGAAACACTGCACTTTTTACCCCACTACATTCATCTGACGCCTTCAGGTGCTACTTTTTACAGATTAACACAAAATGGAGCAAATAGATTGAAGGACAAGTTGAGTCTCGTAGTCCACAAAACAGAAAACAACCAAAGAAACATCAGATGTCTCCATGCAGCTCGTCTGCTGTGATCACAGTCTGATCTGATGTTATTTACACCTTCAACAAGCTCGCGCTCACACTTCACCACTTCACCACTTCACTCCATAAACTCAGTGTCAGGACTGGTGCCAACGTTAAGCTGAAGACATCTGACGTTAATGTTTGGTTGTCACTTCCAACTTAAACTGAACATCTGTCCAACATCTTTCTTATGTTAAACTGACGTCCAGCACCAGCTGGTTTGTTCCACCACTGACATGTTCTGGACGCTTAGGAGCCCAGATTGGGAGAGGAAATGTAAATGTGAGGGCCCGCGGGTCAAATGATGAAATGTGAAAAACACTAGAAATGGTCCTTCCCCTCTTTGCTGTGAGCAGTCCGACTCCACAGCAGCTGATGTCTCCTGGTTGATGAGCAGATACGAGGAGATGCTGCTGGTTTAATGACGTGTGACCTGATGCTTCTTCTCTCCATTTAAAAACAAACTCCTGCGTTAACACCTTGTTTTATTGGTCGACTGCAGGGAAAAACACCAGATCAGAGATTTCACCCCTGGGAGGAAATCAATGAGCAGGTTTTCGGAGCTAAACAAGTCGATGCCGACAGTCACTCTGTCGAGACGCTGCCACTCCAGAGGGCTGAGATTACAGATGGGAACTTCAGGGTTACTGGGTGACAGAGTGAAGGTCTCCACAGGTAAAGTGACATATTATTATCTGTGCAGGTGTTCAGTGACATGACGGTGGGCGAGGGGGAGATGGTGTGTGTGGAGCTGGTAGCGAGCGACAAGAGCAAAACCTTCCAGGGCGTCATCTTCCAGGGCTCGATCCGCTACGAGGCCCTCAAGAAGGTCTACGACAACCGGGTGAGAGGCCGAGGGACAGCGGTGCTTCGAGCTAAATGCTAACAGCAGCATGCTAGCACAATACTGCTAATGATAACACAGTGATGTTTAGCAGGTGTAATATTTACCATGTTCACCATCTTGCTAATGCTAATGCTAAATCATACATTTTGTTTGTGTCTCCATCTACAGTCCCTGAGGTCAAGAATGAGGTCTTATGCTCAAATTCATTATGCTGGATTACTGAATGAGCTAATGTGCTAATGATATCATGTTAAACATTTTAGCTGTGCATGGGTTAGCATGCTAGCATTAGCAGGGTGATTAACTGCTGCTGTTTATACTGACGTAAGACTCTGAACGCTACTTTCATTGAAGTTTATAAGAACTCAGCTTTATTATTGTTTAATACAAATTAAACCAAAAGAAAAAAATGTCCTCAATATCTGGACATGATACTGTTAAAGCTAATGCTGCTATGTCATGCTAACATTTTGAACATCGGTATGTGAACTCGAGAAGTAAACCTGTTAGCATCCAAACATGCTAACAGAAGCATGTTACGATGCGGACATGGAAGAATCACTTTAGCTAATAAGGTATTATAACATGTAATGCTAATATGCTAACGTTAGCATGTCAGTATATATGTCTTAGTGCAGAAGGTTACTGCTAGCATATTGACCTTTTTAATGCTAGCATTAAGCTGTAATCGCAGCTACGGCTAATGTCACACAGGAGTCGCTTTAAGTTTTTATTGAATACTAAATAATATTTATGTCGACATCTGAAGTGTTATTTTGACTTCGATGTTTCTTGGGTCATTTCATCTGAAGGCTCGTTCTGCGTTCAACATATTAACTGTGCTGGATTGTTTTTTATCTGTCTTGACTTCATGTTGACGGTCTTTCGTGTGTGTTGCAGGTGAGCGTCGCTGCTAAGATGGCTCAGCGGATGTCTTTTGGCTTCTACAAGTACAACAACATGGAGTTTGTGAGGATGAAGGGTCCGCAGGGCAAAGGTCACGCTGAGATGGCCGTCAGCAGGGTGCCGACGGGTGACACCTCCCCCTGCGGCACCGAGGAGGACCAGGTGTCACCCATGCACGAGAGGGTGAGGAAACTTTTATTAGTCTTTACTGTCGATGTGCAAAACGACAAATCATCTCTCTCAGCTGCGTAGTGCAGATTATAAGATCCCAGTCCAGCCTGATGTTTAGCAGAGTTCACAAATCAGGAACTCCACACTTCCTGTTTGTCTGTTCACAAGTTGAGGCGTTTTTCAAAGTCAACAAGCGAACTGACGAGGAGTTTGGCTTCACTTCCTCCTGTTCGTCTGTGGTTGTTGCGAAACAGAAGAGAAAACCCCCAAAATCCTTCAGCTCAGCAGCTCCGAGTCGACTGTGAAGCCACACAAAGACATGAAATCAGGTCAGGATCAATAATAAATGCTGCTGGACCAGAACATGCATCATTTAAGAGTCTGTCCTCCAGATGTGTCTCACAGTCGACTGATGGATTCTCAGAGATCAGGATGAAATTACACTTTCTTTTATTTATGTTGGATTCATATTCACCAAAACTGAGATCAGCTGATGTCGATTTAATCTCGTGAAACCAGCAGGAGACAAAACTGGAGACGCCGTCTGAGCCCGTGGCTGCTGAGATGATTCGTCAATGAATCGATTAGTTGACTGGCAGAAAATCAGACGGCAACTATTTTGCTTATTGATTATTTAAATCAAATTCACAAGTTTCAGCTGCTCAGATTCCAAAGTAAATCAATACATTTCTGATTTTTGGATATTTATCTGACAAAACGTTTAAAGTTACTTCAGTTCCTCACTTTAAGACCCCGTTTACAAGACAACAGTTTCGCTAGAAGTACAAAAGTTTATCTTTCCACATTCAAACGACATTAAAATGATCCTGTTGCACGCAGATCTGCAAAAACAAAGGAGCTGTCGTGTGCATGCCAGGCCAGCAGGGGGCGGTGTAACTGTGCCATTAAACACCGAAGAATAACACCCGCCATTGTTCTTGCTGTCTTCCTGTTGGTGCGCGGCCGTCAGGCTGATGATATTCTGGAGCCTGGTTTCAACAGTTTTGAGTTTTCAGGCCCCCAAAAAGCCGTCGTCCAAAAATGAGGCAAAACACCTGGAGGATTTATGACATCACAGCTAGTTGGAAGCCAATCAGGATCCAGTTTGTGACCTGGAGGCTTCACAGACACTGAGACTGAACTGACGTGAAGATTTTGTTCTCTGCTGACAAACGTCTGTGATGGAAGAAGCTCTCGGTGATGATGCATGTTGAGTCGATGTCGCTGAAGAAGGAGGAGAGTTTTCTCAGCACTTCCTCCTTCAGCACATCAGAACAGTCGTTGTTGTCTCCCTGCAGGTGACGTCCTTCAGCACGCCTCCGACTCCAGAGAGGAACCGTCCCTCCTTCTTCTCTCCGTCTCTGAGACGCAAAGTTCCCCGAAACAGAATCGCGGAGATGAAGAAGTCTCACTCTGCCAACGACAGCGAGGAGTTCTTCAGGGAGGAGGAAGACGAAGGTACACACTGGATCACAAACTGGTTTCCATGCAGGATTTAATGTTGTGTAAAGATGTGTCACATGTTCAGACGTTAATCGTCAGATGATGAACCCGTTTTGATGTTCCAGATCTTCACACCGCCACCAACCTCCGCTCTCGCTCGCTGTCGGGGACCGGTCGCTCGCTGGTCGGCTCCTGGCTCAAACTCAACCGGACCGAAGATTACTTCCTGCTCTACTCACACCTGACCTACGTCACGCTGCCGCTGCACCGCATCACCACAGGTCTGTTACCTGCCGGCACTCATCAGCTGTTTGAACACCGAATGAATCATTTACTCAGTCATGGAAGGAGACGTGAACAGTCACCAGTCACCAGTATAGGCGACTTCTTTGTCCCCAGACTCCCTTAACAAATCTGTCAGTTTAGTGAGTTGTTGAGCTGGAGACACTTTATAAACTGTGTGAAACTCTGTCTCTGACTGATTTGTTCCTTCTTTTTAATTCAGCAAACGTTCTCCATGAACTTCTCTCTGTCTTTGAGTAGAAACATGGAGTCTGTTTGTCCCAATGATGTTTATTTCATACAGGGCAGGAAGTGACATCACAGCAGGTTAATGTCAGGTCCTTAGTTAATCTGTGTTTTTCCTGCATGACAGTAAAATCAGACTCATTAGTTTGTTTTAACTGGAAGTCGATGTGATGAAAACAAAAAGATCCTGAAATTATTATCATATAATGATTGTTAGAAAGTTTTGAGTTATCGTCTCATAATTCTGAAAATAAGAAGTTAGAATCTGAAGTCGTGACGCTCTGTCTCAAATGAACGGCTCTTCTTCAGCTGACTGACATCTCTCGGTGCGTCTCCCCTCCCAGACATCCTGGAGGTGAGGCAGAAGCCCATCCTGATGACATAGCAGAGCAGGACTCCCTCAGAGCATCACTACCAAGTGCCTCCTGCATCAGGCCACTGAGACAACAGCAGCGCCCCCCGGTGTCCGAACATCTGCTCCACCTGCAGACGAGTCAGAGGAGACGACCGCCAACCAACCAGCCATTCGAGAAGTGCCTCTTCTTCTTTTCAGTTCCTGCTGCGTCCGAGGTCGTCTCCGCGGAAACGGGCCCGGCGTCGGGATCACATGACCTCGATGTGAAAAACAAAAGGCATTGGCTGAACTCTGACCAGGAAGGAGGAGGAAGTGAAGAATGTGTGTTTTCTTGTAAATATCCTGCTGCTTTACTCACTGAGACGCCTGGACCCAAGGGCCCGCTTCACCTTCTGTTTCTGGTCCACTCGTCGTGGATCTCGTGTTTTCTTTTATTAATATATCTACTCGGACATGAGGGGAGAGGGGAGCAGTGTTTCTGTAAGAGAGGAAACATTATGACCAGCCGTGGTGTCGGCAGACGGCAGTCGAGGTCGCGGCGGTCGGATCGGGTCAGAACGGATGTTTTCCCAGATTCTCATTTAGTCTCTGGAATGTGAAAAATAGGAAAAAGCCTCATCATAACTTTAACTTTGTTCATTATTCTGTCAAATGTCCCAAAGTGCTCGAGTGCCACCGATGTTAGAAACCACAGGCAGCATTTATCTCACGACAGTCAGCAGTTCGTTAGTTTGAACTGATGAGTTGGTTAAAGTCAGTGTTTCCTAAATGTTGAGCGACGAATCACCACAAACTGGATTTCATCTTTGTTCAGTCCAAAGTGTGACGTGAACACGAGAGACTCAAGACTCTGAACATGTCTGTCAGATGTCCACCTCCAGACAGTGAGGTCAGACTGTCCTGTTTTTAAAATCAGCAGTTTTCTTATAGAGACGCATATTTGAGCCGACGTGATGAAAACAAACATCCTGAAATTATTATCAAATGATTATTGCTATAAAATAAGTTAGCATCTGAAAATAAAGAGAAACTTAATGGAAAAGAGTTTCAGTACCTGAAAATGATTTCTCAAAATAATTAGTCTCAAATAATGAGATGTTAACTCTTCAAGATGGGTTAAAATCAAAAACTGACCAGAACGTGTCAGAATCTCATAACACAGAAATGTTACCTCAGGATAGCGACTAAGTAAATATGAGCTGAGATATTTTCCCAAAACAGTGACGGTATTGAAATATTTGCTGATTGATGCTTTTGAGTTTTGACTAAATAATGTGAACCTTTCCTTTAAAACGAGTATCTGAGAATAATCAGTTAGAAGTCACAAAGTCGGCTCATTATTCTCAGATTCATTATTCTCAGATTCATTATTCTCAGATTCATTATTCTCAGATTGATTTTTCACCGCGATGTCAGAAACGTTCTTCTGCAGTCGGATCACGAGAGTTTGAATCTTGAAGTCGTGACGGTTGCGTTTCTCAGCAGGTTTGTGTCGGATCAGATCCGACATGTTGGACCTATAAAGATGTTCATCACACGTGCTGAAGTTCTGCCTCCACAAACAAACAGACGTTCTGACTTTGAGTTTGTTTCTTCACTTCTGATGTTTTTCTCGTGGGCGGTGACGGACGAGGCGACGCCTGCGTTCTCTCCGTCGGCTGTCCTGTGATGATTCGTCCACTTTTCACCACGTTAACACAAAATAAGACAAAAAAAGAAATCACAATAATCCAGCTTTGACTTTTTTACTGGCTTTTTGTTTAAAAACTGCGACTCACAAACTGGAAGTGACTTGAAAAACTACTGAAGTGACGACAGTGAAGATGATTTTAAAGGGAAAACTGAGAATCGACATAAAAACGGGAAGTGACACAACGAAGCCACCTGATTGGATCCACATGTGGAGCGAAGACACAGATGTTTGTTCATGTTTCTCCTTCTGTGCTCCTGAAGCCTTAAATCTGACTCTTTAACGTCTCTTCTTTCTCCTCGTGTTCATCCGAACAACCTGTCAAACGACCAGCCGAGGCGTCCAAAGATCAACCTGCTCTTCGTCTGCAGAGACGTCGAACTTCACGAGAGCAGAAACGCCGACTCAGAGCTGCGACACTCAAATCTGACCTGGAAAAACTCAAAAATTACAACCAACGTCCGTCACAAGCTCCCAGAGTCCTCGAGGACGTGTAGGAATTCAGGTAATGCAGAATTATCTGTTCATTAACTGAAAATATATCATCAACGCTCATGATCTTCAGTCGTTCACAGTAACAACTCAACATTACTCAGAAATGTGACCGACGTTTTCATGAAGACGAACCTGAAGTGATTCATCAGATCATCTCAGCGTTACTGACGAGATGTTGTGTTCTCACGAACGTTTGACTTGTTTTAATCACAAAATTTCATTTTTTAAAAACAAATTCTTAAATAAATAAATAAAGTCTTCACCCTCGATCCGTCTCACTCTGGGAACTTGTGACGAGCATCCTTCACTATTTTTGGACACTTTTAAAACATTTTGACTGTTTTAATCAACATTGCTTCTTTTTTTCTGAAACACATTCTGACTTTTGGCACGTATGTTTCAAAATTATTTTTCTTTGTCTTTCTGTCTTTCAAAACATTTTGTTGCTCATTTCTGAAGATATTCACATGGACAGTTATAATTATGATTTACTGTGGGAACGTATTTTTCATCTTTAACTGGCAGAAATCAGATGAAAACTAATATCTGTGAAATGTGAATTATTATAACACTAAATGTCATTAAAGGCAGATGATTGTGACATTTCACATTGTAATGAATTAAAACTGTACTGACGCTCAGCTCGTTATGAGAGCTGCAACTGATCATTTGATTTATTATCGTTCACTCTGATTGTTTCATTCGTTACCTTTTTATTTTATTTTACTTCATCAAGTGTCCAAAAACAGTGAAAGAGTCGCAGGTTCTGGTGTCTCGTGTGTTCACTGTCATCACAGTTCAGACGCTGAAGTCAGTCAGCTGTTATTGATCAGTTATTATCTGTGACTGATTCTCAGTCAGAGACGAAGCCATCGATCAAAGTCAGTCCAGTGTTTCTCTGTGAGATCTTCCACAGGGACGAGTCGACTCCTCAGTGTTGATGATGATGTTGATGATGATGATGTTGATGATGATGATGATGATGATGTAGTTGATAGTTCCTCCAGCTGAATGTATCCACGCTGATCAATATAAACGACGGCTTTAACCGAGAAACGTTTGATATGAGCAGAATGACAGTTTGCACTGTAAAACGCTTTTAGACCCTTTTTGAAACTGTTTGTTAAAAACTTTTCGTTTTGTGTTTTTACATCAGTTTAACGCTCATCATGGCTTTTGTACACACACACACACACACACACACACAGTAAATGTGCATGTTTTCAGTCATACTTCTGTTGCTTAGTCTCCAAACTGTGTGTACGTTTTCCTGTATTTATTTATTGAAATACACATTAGCAGAAAAAACTGACACTTGTGGGTTTTTTTCTTGATTTCTGCATCATGTTTATTGAAACAAGTACTCATTATATAGAACAATGTGTTTTATATTACTGGATTATTAACTATTGACGCATCACGGGGCTGATTTTAATGTCTTAATATACAGCTGGGTAGTTTTTATCTAAGTATTAATAATCTGAATCTACAAAGTAACTTTAAAATAAATGCAGAGGAGTAAAAAGTGAAGTTTCTACAGCGCGAGATTGTTTTTTGGTTTGTTTTCCAACATGTTTGAGCAGCTGAGGTTTCTGTTTCCATCTGTGCATCAGCAGACTTTAAGTTACCTGGACTCAGTCCGAGTTCTGCTGCTTGAGGGAACTTCAGAACTTCCTGTGAGAACAAAGTTCCTATAGTGGCCACGTGAGGCTCCAGAAGCGAGCCAACCCCAGAACAGTCCAAGTCCAAACGTCTTTACAGTTCTGGACTCTGAACATACTTTCATACAACTCACTGGTTTAAATGACTTTACATTACATGAAGGGTAATTAGGGGGCGTTATGTCCCATTCACTCCAACAAGGTGAAGCAGCTGTGGTGTCGTTATTGTAAAGGTGAGCCCAAACTATTGTGTTCATGATATGTGAGGTAGGAACTTTTCTTGGGAAAGATGAATTGATGTGAACCAATATCGGCAAATGTACAAATTATAGTGTGACTAGAGATAACAGTTTCTTTAATAGCGATCATGAGTGTATGTAGTTTATTATATGCCCCCCATTATTGTTGTACCTGCATTTGATCTTGTTTAGATGGTAAAAGCCCTGATAAAAGCTTTCCCAGCCGTCCCTGACATGAACTTCAGCACATCTAAAAAAAGAAATGGAGGAGAGGAGAGATCTGGCTCTTCACATCCTGGAGGCCTCAGGTAAAGGCTAATTAAGCTACAAATCAAAAACAAGATGCATACGAGGAATATATAATTAAATAAGTGTTTTTTTTAGTCTTTGACGATCAAAATTGCTGTGCTATGTGTGCCACCTTCAAGCCACCAGGACCAGGAACTGCCATTGTACAATGGGTGAGTAATTGAACAACAGTTAAAGGTATAGCTGGTAATCCTGTTCAGAAACACTTGTTATACTGGGTGAAATGGTCCCTCCACCCTGAGAGTAGTCCAACATGATGTGTTCAGAAGAAGGACTGAAATAAATCAGCCCTCTGTGGCAGCTGCAGGCCTGTAAAGACTGACCAATCCCTGCCTCTCGGTCCGACATGAAGGAACCAATCAGATGCCTTCATGTCTCGTCCTGCCTGCACCCCCCCCTCTGTCCCCCCTCCTCCCTGCCGCACTCATCACGTGTCACGTGTTGCCGGATATATTCAGCACGCTGCAGATGGAGTTAGCAGGAGATCCACTCCAGGTCAGAAGGGGGCGGTAATGCACCTAACAGCTGTTTGCCAACAGCCATAAAACAGCAGAAGAAGAAGAGTTAGCACAGTTAGCAGGAGAACAGTGGCAGAGGAAATGCAGCTACAGTAGCTCCAGAAGTGATGCAGAGGCTGCTGTCTTCCTGTTGGACAGGTAATTATTTGTTTTGCTTCGGGGGGATTTGTTATTTTCATGAAATATGTAACGTTAGCCAACGTAGCTACTTGTGTAGCTTGTATTAGCCCAATGCTAACGGCTCTCCTCTGCCCTGCTGACGGACTGTCTGATGGGGGCGGGGCTTTGGACGGAGCACTGACGGGAGGGGGAGAAGGGGGCGGAGCTTAGACGAGGTGCCAGTGTAGTTACATGATACCACACTGATTTTGAGTCAATTGATCACATGACCTGGAAGCTATTGAGCTAACATGCTAATATTTACATATAAAAATTCATAAAAAATCATAAACATTACATTACATACATTTATATGTAAATATTAGCATGCTAGCTCAATAGCTTCCAGGTCATGTGATCAATTGACTCAAAATCATGTTGGGATCATGTAACTACACTGGCTGCATGAGATACACCTCTTGTTTTTACATTTTACATCTGTTCATAATTTTTTATTAATTTTTAGGATATATGTAAATATTAGCATGTTAGCTCAATAGCTTCTCAATAGCTTTAAACACAGTACCTCTGCTTTAAATATCCCACATTTTTATTTTGAAAACAGGAAGTGGGTACACGCTGTAGCCGTCTTCTCCGTGTGTTTACTGTAAAGTCTGTAATACGGGTGCACTTGAAATGTTGGAGTGGCTGCGAATGTCGAATATCCAACTTAAAACTAACTTCACTGAAGTCTTGTCATGATGTATTTTCCAGCCGGCCCAAGACGGTTGTTTAAAGAGTTTTGGCTGAAGAAGTCGCCCCACAAAGGAAGACTCTTTCAGTTCATCACAAATATTAGCATTAAATCATCATTTTGAGGGTACATGGTTTTCACTGGGCAGGAAGGGTTTGAAATATGTAGCCAGCAACGTAAATGATGCACAGTAGTGGAGTAGAAAGTGCAGTATTTGCCTCTGAGATACAGCGGAGCAGACAAAACTGAAGTTGCATGAAATCCTCAAATGTCTACGTCAGCACTTGAGTAAATATACTGACACTTCACCACTGGGTCAGAGCCTGATACTGTGTTTGTGTGTTTGTTTTCAGAATGAGGGAGAGAGACAACGTGAAAAAGGGACAGGAAGAGAGGGACAACAGGTAAAACACATAGTACATGTGTTTTCTGTTAAAACGTACGTGTCTGTATAATTGACCTGTTGTTTTGTGTGATGTCTTCTCATTTCAGAGGGCCCCATGCCTGCCTTTGCCTTGGGCCCCAAATTTCTTAAATCCGCCACTGCGCTGTGTTTATGGTGTTGGTGCCTTTTGAAGGATTTAATGCAGATATGAGACACAGAGGAAGGATGGCGGACAGAAACGCAGTCTTGGTGAGTGCTAGCTGAGGAGCTAACTGACCACAAACACTCCTGTTGCCTGGTTCTGCTGCTAGCTTACAGCTAACTGTGGCACGAGCGAGAGGCCAAGATGGCGGCGGCCGCCACCAGCGGGGCTTCCGTTGTGAAAGAAGAGTCTGTAAAATGGTGGATACATTTTTGGGAGCGTCACAACCTCTGAGCCATGACCCGCTTCACTGTCATCACTGGAGCCATTCGGTCCAATAACACGGGTAAAGTCCAGAAAAGCCGCACGATTAAATTATTTTATCACCATTCAAGTTAGCCGGGCGCTGAACCGGATGTTAGCCAGCTCGTTCGGCGGAAGTCTTCAGTGCGCATGCTCTGTGGTCCGCACTAAGACCTCTGAGGGGTCCTGTGGTGTCTGGCACCAGGGCGTCTACAGTGGGTCCTCTGGGCCCTTTATGTTGGGGGCCGGGGCCTCCATGGATCAGACCTGCTCCAGCACGTCCTACAGATGCGGATCAGATGGGATCTGGGGACTTTGGAGGCCCGGTCAACACCTCGGGCCCTTTATTGTGTTCCTGAGCTGTGTGTGTGTGTGTGTGTGTGTGTGTGTGTGTGTGTGTGTGTGTGTGTGTGTGTCAGGGCACATTGTCCTGCTGGGGGGCCGCTGCCATCAGGTAGTGTTGTTGTGATGAGGGGGTGTACTGGGTCCACAACAGTGTTCGGATGGGTGGTGCTGGTGTCAAGTGGCCTTCACATGAACGGCAGCACCTAAGGGTTCCCACACAACATCACAGTGTGATGAGATGATCAATGTTATTCACGTCACCGGTCAGTGGTTTTAATGGTGTTGCTGATCGGTGTGTACATATTTTTCATTTTTACACATTTTAAAGCAGATTTAATACTTTAGACTATTGAGACAGTTCAGATGAACTCCGTTTAATTATCAGACCTCTAAATTCAAAGCATTTAATTGTTTTAGCTAATTTCTGGACCAGATCTAAATTTTCAGTGGAAGTCAAATGATTTGTGTGACGGAGGACAATCCTTCAAGCCACTTCATTTTGTGAATGTAATATTCCGCTCAAATAATAATTACATCATTACATACATTTAATCTGGGGAGAAGTTGGACTTCTTAAAAATTAGTAAAATATCAACCTCTGTCAGAGTGACATCTTTCTCAAGCATCTCTGAAAAACAAGCCTTCAGGCAGCAGCATGGAAACAATCTATGAAACATGTTCAGCAGCTCCTCACAATCACAACAAAGCATCTGTTGTTTACATCAGAGGAAAAACAAACACATATTGTCTTTCACAGGATAATATCTGTGTTCAGTGTTGAAAAGAAACTCTTTGATTATATCTGAAATGATAAACATAAGAGGCAGGTGTGGGTATTTTATACCCGGGTAGTCGAGCTGTATTGGCTTCATGCGCCACTGAGCATCTTTCATAGGTTTTAATCGTGCAGCCCTGTTAGCATCAGCTCATTAGCGCTAAACACAGATCACGCAGGTAATCACATGTTTTCTACTTTGATGTGTTCATGTGTGTCAAGTCAGAAGGTGGGAGCAACATGGACGCCACAAAGTTTTATTGCTCTCCATCACTCCAAGTGGACAGCAAGCGTTACAGTCTACAACACCATATTACACATGACGTGCGCTAAAACTCGACACACAATAGACGACTGATGAGTTTCTAAGCATCAACCCCACGTTTCCTTTAGTCTGCGTGTCTCACAACACATGACATCAACTCACGTAGCCACAGTTTGTTATTGACGATGCGTTCAGGTGAAGTTTCCCAGTGAAACTTCACTGAGGCTGATGTGATGTCATCGGTTTTGAACACAGTAACATGTTGATGGATGATCACCAGTTATTACAGTTCATCCTCATGAAAATCTTTGTACAGTTTTATGGCAGTTCATCAGATAGTTGTTGAGATATTTCAGTCCGGATCAAACCGCTGACGTGACTACAAAAGATTAGAAAACTGATATTCAGTCTGTTTGCCGTCTTTTTAAAGAATATTTCCAATTATAAACCTCTGGTGGGCATCCTGAGCTGCAGTGATGTGGTAATAACTGGACAGTCCAATAAAAATCCCATTAACCTCGCACAGATTAAAATATGGTGAGACATTAAACTTGGATATTTTACCCAGAGGATCATTTCTAACCGTCATCAGTGAGCTGAAAGGACGTGTTGTGTTCCTGCAGCGGCACCAGGAGCTGAATCTTTAATCCTAGAGAAGCTGGAATTAACAATCAAGTGAAAAAGCACTAAAAAGAGCAGCAGGCTGGTGGTTTGTTTCCTTTTATTCTCCAATAAATGTCTTTACAAATGTTCTCAGACGATGACAGCATGCCTCATCTCGAAGGCCGAACCAAAGGCCACACAAAGGACACTTGGAAAACAACAGAGTCCATGTTTACAGAAAATAAAACAACTGGTTTGTCTCACACGTCCCGTCCACACGTTTACAGAAGCTCTTCAGGGGAAACATTCACACGAGGTTCAATCAGTGAGAGTACAAATCCTGCCGACACAATAAATAGTTTCCAGAGCAAAGAAAACACTCAGCAGACACACTAAATCCTCGACACGTTCATTTAAAAAATTAACTGTTACTGCAAGTATTTAATTTGTAAAACCAAATCGACTGGACTTTTATTTGGAGGTTTCCCCAAAAAGACTGAGTGGTAAGGGTCGTGGATGTCACACAGTCATAATTCATCTGGATTCACACTTTCAGTCACTCGACGACCAAATTAAAACAGTAAAATTAACAGTGAGGCTGATAAGATACATGGTTCGGTTTGTCTAATAAAACAGCAGCAGCAGCGTCGAACCGGGAGGAATGTAGCCGAGTCGAACAGCGACGACGATGTGATTAGAAACTAACAAAAAGATTTCACAGTATGACGACCAATTTATTGTGAGGGAATCGTGATTAACCAGGATGACTTAAGTACAGATGAGTTTTTTTTCATGTGAGTGCGTGGTGAGGTCGATCTGTCGGAGGATGACCAGGTGAAGTCTGCTAAAAGCTCCGGCCTCAGGCCTTCTTCTCCTCCAGGGTCTTGAGGAGCTCGTCGGCGTCCTCGGCGGTCTTCACTCGGATGAGGAGGGGGATGGGGCTGGTGGGGTTCTTGTCATCGACGGGCGGGTTTGGGACGCACAACACCATCACGTTGTTCTTCCCGAGCCGGGAGCACGGCATGGACGTCTGCACGATGATGTTCAGCAGGATGTTTCCTAACGAGGACGAAAGACGACATTTAACAGCTTTCAGCGACTGTCATTAGCCAATCACCTGTCAAATGTATTATACTTTAGTGACTGTCTTAAAAAAAAAGTCAAAACGATGAATAAAAAATCATCGTAATTTCACAACTCTGAAGCATCAACTGAATTTAGAGCTTCAAGTGTTAGTTTAAAGGAACAGATCACCAAAAAACTCTCCATGTGTGTATTTGTACGCCTAAAAGTCCCGACTGATATTTAGTTTATTATCACAGTGAGCAGCATGTTTAAGCTGAAGATATTTTTTTTTAGTTGCCAATCAATCGACTGATGGATGAACCGTTAAGATTTAAAACTCCACTGAGAGGGTGTACTCGCATTATTATGATCAGCAGTATGAAATGGTCGTACGATGGCAATAATGTCATTAATGGCAGTTATTTCTGGGACAGCACGTCGTCCAACAGGCCCACAGAAACGTCCTCTGAGCTACAGGAAGCAGCGGTTCTTGTGTTTGACCAGCAGGTGGCGCTGTTGGACCACAGCTCAGTCTCAGATCTTACTGGAACATTTTGGCCGTTGAATATTTCTGTGTATTTAAATGATTCATCACCTGCAGGTTTGTACAGAACAAGAAAAATGTGGAGCAACAACAGTTTTCTTTCCTTTTCTGTATTTCAGTTTGAATCTGCGTCTTCTGAATCAAAAATAATCTGACTACAGAATAAAATACAGTTTATCAGTGAGATCAGCACATAAACTGAAACAACTTCAGCTCCTTTCATACATGTAGTTTCCTCCTCACTGCATCTCAAATGAGAATAAATGTTTTATTTAGCACCACTTTTTGTTTTTTACCCAGGTTTGTGTCGGCACGAATGATCATCTGAGTTTTCCCGTCGTCGGTCTGTTTGAGGTGCAGCGTCCCGACTCCTTTCTCTTTGAACTCAGAGTCCTTCTTGTAGAAAAGTTTACACCTGACAGAAACAGACACGTCAGGTGAGCACGGATAAAAACAATCAGCTACAGTTTGAACGACGATGTGTTCACAGTCAGGTTTTCTACAAAGCAAAATTTCATTTCAAATTTCCGATTTTTGGGAAACCGATCCGATTAGATATCGGAACAAAGTCCAGCTTCAGTATTGAGGGATGTTTGGATCACTATACAGTCTGACGGCTTAAATCTGATGTTATTTGAATGGAATCTGGTGAATCACACAGACATCCATGTAGATTATTCTGTGGTTGAATGATTCTCTCCCATTCTGATATAATCCAAAAGATAAGTATTTATATAACCTCAAAAGACAAAAGCTGAGGGATCATGGGACGATCGAACAGAACCAATAATTCATTTATTCAACATGAAATCTGTTAATTTCCCGCTTCTTGTGACAAAGTGGATCATTTTTGATCCTTCAGGCCTTAAAAAAAAAACTCCGTGAGTGAAGTAAATCACGTTGTTTGAACTGACTGAAACATAACAAAGCTGTTGTGTTTTAACATGGCTGCAGGGGAAAAGATTCATCAAGTTTTCTGAATACAAATCATTGAGTAGAAAAGATGATTTCAATGTGACATCACTGTTTAACATTGAATTAATCATCCGTGAGACGTACTTCTTGGAGTAGAAGGCGTCGTCCTCCTTCACCTCCTTCACCTCCGGTTTAGGCGGCTCCTCCGTGTCTTCGTCTCCGTTCTCGTCTACAAAAAGAAAATCACATGTTTCAACAGAAACAAGATGATCAAACAGTTTCAACAGAAACAAGATGATCGAACAGTTTCAACAGAAACAAGATGATCGAACAGTTTCAACAGAAACAAGATGATCAATCAGTCGGGAGTCACGTGAGTGAAGCTCAAACGATTGGTCGACCTACAGAAAATTATTAAGCGTCTGTTTAAGTCATCTGCAGATTAATCAGCTTCCTTTATTACTGTATCCGTGTCGGCTAATTACAAACTCTTAATCAATGAAATAAAAGTCACCTTTTTCAGCTAACTAGTGTTTTTCTTACTAAATTAACAATTAAGCCAAATAAAAGAGATGTTACCCAACAGTGTTTAAGACCATTTTCTGTGTTTCTTTGGTTGAAATGACAGTAAACTTAATGTCTGAGCCCATAATTAATGTAACAGACTATAATTAACTGCAACTGACTGTATTTAATGAAAAGCCTCACAGAGCTTCAGGAGAAAAGAGTTTAACCACAAATTAATCTGGCTGGAAAACAAGAAGAGTATTTGTTTCACCAGAGTGCATTTAAAAATCACAAGATTTAAGCCACAGCTGAAACAGTTTGTCGATTAATTGTCAATAGTTTAATGATCATTTAAGTCACTTTTAAACTAAAACTCAATTAGTCCCATCGTCTAACAGTGAAGGTTTACTGGATTTTATTCTGTGATTGTAAGTTTTAAATCAATGTCACTGACTGTTTTCCACAGAAATCTTAAGGATTCTAAGCAGGATTGTTACAGGAGAGTTCAGCTCATCATTGGTTCAACCAGAGTGCATTTAAAAAACATGAGATTTAGCCAGAACAGTCAATTATCAGTAGTAGCTGATTGTGAACCGATTTTCTGGTGTTCGGTTGTGTCGGCCATTTTAAACATCTTCCTGACAACTGACAGACCCAAAGATTATTCAAGAAAATAATCCACGGATGAATCTACAATGAAAATAATATTATTTGTTGTAAATGACGCCTTCCTAACAATCCTTAAAACAGATAATCACGTCCTCTTCTGCTGAATTTATTATGAGCAAAGAGAAGACGAACAAAACCCAGTTTGTAATTTCTTACTAAACTGACGTGAGATCAGTTCGTCCAGACACAAAATTATGTGAAGATTTCCTGTTTCCTGTCGACTGTCGGTCCAACAGAACACACTCTGGACTCTTGTGTCGCACATTTTGAATGTCTTTCTGACATTTAATAGATTAAACACAGGCTGCACTGACAATTATTTTCATAATCAATTAATCTGACGATTATTTTCTGTGTAAAACGTCCATCCCAGTTTCTTTAAATGACAAAAACTGAGGGTGGAAAACAGTTTTCTGCCATTTTGCATGAAAAATAAAGTCGTTACAGCTCGAGACGAAGCGTTTGGCTGCAAATAGTGATTATTTTTATGATCTGAGAATAAAGTTCTTGATTTATGAAGTAGTTAAAACGGCCGTCACAACTTTCCAGAACTCAGTGACGTATTAATGTTCTTACTCCGTCTGACCGAGAAAAATCTTTTATTTATCATGTTAGAAAAATAAGCAACAAATCTTCATATTTGACGAGCTGAAACAATCGATGATTAAAATGGTTGCCAATAATTTTTTCTTTTGCAGCTTTAAATCAATTAATCAAGTATCCAGCAGATGAATTGATAATGAGAATATTTAAGTTTTTTATACTTCCTGGAGAAAAAAACAACAGACAGCCTCTCGGCTCCCTCTACGTAAGGACATAAAGATATTTCCGGATGGTGTTACCTGCCGGTCGAGCGTCCTCGGACTTCGTCCCGCTGAAGGACAGCGGTGCAGCAGATCCAGGAGCTCCAAACAGGGAGGTCTGGCTGGAGGAGAAGGAGAAGCTGGGGGGAGTCGTTTTGGACCCTAAGGAGCCGAGGACGGAGCTGTCCACCTTCTGACCGAAGTTAAACGTGACGCCGATGGCGCTTTTGTCCCGGGCTGAGTCTTCTGTCGTGTTTTTGCCAAAGGAGAACAAAGCGGCGGCTGGAGCTGGAGCCGCCGGGCTGCCGGAGGAGGAAGCCGAGGCAGGAGGAGGAGGAGGGGTGGCCGCGGCTGGCAGCTTCTTCTCCTCGGAGCCTCCGTCAGCAGACCCGGCTCCATACTGCCGCTCGATGCTGGCCAGGTGCCGCTCATAATCCCTGAAGATGGGGTTGAGATCACACAGAGGGTTGTCGTTCACGTGCTTGGTGATCCAGTCCCGCACTGAGCAGTTGAGGGCGGTGAGCTGCCGGCTGTACTCCTTGTTGCTCACACTGGCGCTGCTGCAGGAGCTCGAGCTTTGAGTCAGGCTCGGGGTGGAGCCATTGGTCTGCTTGGCGATGATGTCAGCGCTGGGCTTGGCGGAGGCGGGGCCGTTGAATGTCAGACCTGAGACGATGGAGGGAGAAACGTTAGTGTGACAGCAGCTGGGTGAGGCTGAGAAGAGCCCCCTCCCCCTCTGCTGCCCCCCATCCTGCCCTGCAGCGACACGACAACATGATGACACACACACACACACACACACACACACACACACACACACACACACACACACACACACACATTACACTCCATTACAAAACCAGGAGCTCTCACAATGGAGCTGCTTTTCTACTCCATTACATGTGGACTGAACATGATTTCATCAGAGCGAACGAGCCTTTATGAAGTCAGAGAGAATTAAACTGGTCTGAAATCAGGTCACAAACCAAACTGTTGCTCTGCTGCAGGAGCACACTGACAGCTGATATCAGACAACAGACTGCACGTTCAGATGATCCACATTACTGATGTGGTACCAGTTATGTCCATGAACATGTCGAGAGTCAGCGACAAAAACAACGAGCAAAGAAAGAGTTTACTTGTTCATCTTTAAAACAAACTCGTTCTCATTTTATTCACAAAAATTACTACATCTATCAAAAGGTTATATTTTACAATCTGTTATTGTTCATTGATTAATTCTCTGTCTCATATGTATGATATACTTGTGTACTAAGTGCCTGATGTCTGACCAGGAGGTGAGGAACCTCAACTGTAAAATGGCGCCAAAACATGACCAGCTGCAATATCCAAGAAGCTGCAGTTTGTTTTATAATAAAGTAAAAATGTTCCGAAGTACAAATCTTCTTCTCTGGATGTAAGAAAACTCCAACAAATCATCAGGATTTCATCGTTTTTTCTTTCCTAGTCAAAATAATCGCAGTGTGGTTTTTGTGGAAGATGCCAATAATAATATGAGGAGCTAAGAAATTCTGGTATTGATAAATCAGTCAATACACACACATTTTGGAGGCAGGATATTTTACAGTTTAAAGCCACATTGTGTAGAAATCGTCATTTTGTGTGATTTGGCGCCCCCCACAGTTTCTGAGTGCAACACCACTGTAGTGAAAACAAATCCCAGGTGTGTCACAGTTTGTCAGACGTAATATAGGTGCCGACTACAAACACAACTTCATGACGGTTTTTTCTTTCCTCTCCAATCACACATCAGAACATATATTGCAAAGTACCAGCGTGACAACAGCAGTCTTCTTCTTCTCTGTGTTTATTGGCTGCTCGCAAACCAACTTTAAAAAGGTGAATACCACCACATACTGTGTGTAGATGTGGCGCGTGTTCAGCAGCTCTGTTTATCGTCTTTAATTTAATAAAGCTGATAACCAAAAATGTAAATTTCCTGTGATCAGGCTGATGGATATCGTGCACCGCTCGTCAGTATCGGCCAATGATATCGTGCAGCCCTACTTTCTCTCTTCTCGTGGACTGATACGTTAACAGAACAGCCAATCAGAGAGACTTCTCTCACCAACAGTCTCCACCACCGATTCAACATGTTCAACCGACCGAAACGCAGCCGACGAGTGCCAACAGTGCGGGACACGCTGCATCAACTCGTACTCGCTACTGACAGCTCTGTTAGTGTCACACCGCAGCACAATGTTTCTGCCTGTCGCTCCCTTCCTGACTTCTAATGGACGCCAGAAGACCTCTAACTCTGATCATTCAGACATTAAGTATCAGCCAGTAATCAGTCCGTTCACACTGAAGGCCGACAGTAGTGTACTCACCAGGTGCAGCGGGGGAAGTTGCAGCAGGAGATGAGAAACCTCCGAATGATGGAGCAATGCTGTTTCCATTGGTCAGACTGCTGAGGCCTTTAAAGCCGCCGCCGTTCCCGAATCCAGAAAAGGCTGTTGGGGTGGAGCCTCCGCTCGCTGCCGCCGTGCTCAAAGAAAAGCCTTTAAAACCTTTGAAGGATCCGCTGCCCTCTCCCTGAAACAGAACGAACACAACACTGAGGGTTTACAGCTGCATTTATTTAAAAATCATCTCAGAATCCACAGATGTGAATTCATCAGACGTTTAAAGAAAGTATTTACTCCATTCACAAGTTGATGTAAATCAGTAAGAAAGTTGAGTTATATGTTGCTGGTTGGTTTTACCTCTCCTCCAACATTTCTGCGTTTGGCCTTTTTAATCGGCCTGTTCTTCAACACATCTTCACTCGCTACTGAAAACGTCCCGGCCTGATGGAGGACAACATGTTACAGGTTAAAACATCGTCACTGTCCACAATCCGGATACAGATGCAGCTGAACAAGAATATTTCTGTCAATCAGCTGCATCTGTTTTTATTCGTCTCATTTCTGTGTGAATCAGTGACTCACCTCCTCTCCCTCCTCCTCCTGATCCCAGTTCCTGTCTGTTAGCTCTTTATCAGCGATCCTCTTCGCCATCCCACCGGCTCTGTGACACAAAGCAGACGGACAGTTATCAGGACAACTTCTCCTCTAAATAGTTCATCAGCAGTTAGGACCAGGTCATCCAGATGTTCATGAGATGAGTCGTAAAAGGAGCAATAAAACGACGACACAAAGTATTAAAATTCTGTTTGCCGGGATGTTTCAGTATTTATATACTCTGCTATGTTATACCTTTACTCCATTACATCTCAGACGAAATATTGTACTTACATTTATTCAACAGCTTAAATTACTAGTTATGTTGCAGGTTAAGATTGTAAGATACAACATGGAAATGATTAAGCATCAGTAATGAGAATAAAAATCCAATAATACATAATAACATAACACTGACAGGAGAAGAAAATACTTCTGTAACTTGATTTAGCTCCAGACTTGTAGAGTATTTTTACGCTGTAGTAACAACAATTTTTCTTCAATAAATAAAAATTAAATCTCTTCCCTTCTTTGGTTGAGATCTAACTGTGACAATAGTCGTCCATTAGTCAGGGGACAGAACATTAATTGGCAACCATTTTAATTAAAGCCCGACTGAACACAGTGCAGGAAACGATGCTTGGGATGATTTCTCATTTCAAAGTGTTGGATCACCTTTGAGGGATCATTACAAAACATGTGCATATTTGGTCGATAAATCAAAACAGAAGTGTTTTACTCCCCAACATTGGGACTGGCCCTGATTTTAATTATCAGTGCATTATAAAGTCATGTTTAGAGTTTAAATGTAGATTATCAGGTTTCAGCATCTCAAATGTGAATATATGTTGGTTCATTAGTCTTCAGTGCTTGTTAACTAAATATCTTTGAATTTTTAATAGCTGGTGGATAAGAAACAAGACATTTAAACACGTCAGACTGTAATGAGGATTTAGTTATGTACATCACAAAGAAATGAGGCAGGTGAGGAACAAAACACGATAAAGAGACTTAAATAATTAAAGAAACAAATCAAACAGAATAAGGTCTGTGAGTCTGAACAATAGATGTGTACTGAAGTAGTGCACAGTAATCATCTCAGTCACTAAAATAATCGTAACATCGTGCCTGTGAACACATCAGTTGCCTTCACTGTCTGTGTGTTGTTAGAATGTTCTGGAGGGTTTGATGCCGGTGTGTAACGTTTATCCGTCTCATTAACGCGGTGATCCGGATATTAAAGAGTCGGCTACAGGCTTCATTTGACCCCTCAGTTAACCCACAGACACACAGATGTGTCCGGTAGAATTTAAGTTAGGGAACAGTTACCTAGCTTAACTTAGTTAGCTTTTCTTTACCGGCTAACAAGCATCCGTTCTTCATGTCAGGCAGGGTGCTTATTAACGTCTCAGTCGGATAAACAATTAAGAGTAGAATATTTCACAAGGTTAATTACTCAGGCTGTGAAACGTCTGATAATATATCCATTCATATATCTAACATCCATCCACAGGCTGTTAGCCGGTGAGCTAACGGCAGGTTCACCGGGCCCGGACGTTAGCAGCTAGCGGCTAACGTCATGTTAAATATAGCTTGAAAGCTAACGTTAGCGCCACACACCGGCTGATTTAACGAATAAAACATGACGTACCTTTTCTGGAACGTAAATTCCAGCCGCTGCCTCTGAATGCTTCGCTCACAGCTCCACGTATCGCAGATCGTTCCGGAGACGTTAGCTAACCTCCTCACAGGTAACACCGCTATGTTTTGAACGAGCCTCTTTCACGCCGCCATTTTACATAGCGATATATCCGCATGGGTTCGCGCGCCCCACCTTTTTGCTCATGCGCAGTAGTCCTCTTAACCATGGGAGTTGTAGTTCATGCAAGTGACCTTTTTTTCTAGATGGATAGATGTGTACTCAGTGATGGAATGTAACTAAGTACATTTACTCAAGTATTGTACTTCAGTACAGTTTTGAGGTACTTCTGCTTTCAATGTGTAAAAGTATTTCCATGTTCTGCTACTTTATACTTCGACTTTACTACATTCTGGAGTCAAATATTATCTTTATTCACTCCACTACAGTTATTTGACAACTTTAGTTACAGTTACTTTGCAGATTACATGCTGCATCAGAGCCAACACACATATTTGACATTAATATATTTTATCTGCATTTGAATTAAAAAAAATAAAATAAATACTGATTCCAAAAATGAAAAAATTGAGAATTATGATTCAGATTATCAGTCGACCCGAAGTATACAATATATACATACATGTAATATATGTATCATTTACTTTTACTTCCACTTTTGATATTTAATTACATTTATTGCCAGAAAACTGCTTGTGATAGTGTGTACTGTACAATTAAACCGTGTAGTTAAAGTAATGCTTGAGTAAAAGTAAAGATGTGGTGTTAAAATATTGCTTTGATAAAAGTAATAGTACTCTAGTAAAAGACTTAAAGTATCTGATATTAAATGTACTTAAGTATCAAAAGTGCCTAAATGAAAATGATGTCTGTTTAGGTACATGTATGTATACGCTATAAACTGTGGATATCATTTACTCTTACTTTACTTTAGTTACTAGTTTTTACAGATTACATGCTGCATCTGAGCCAATCAAATAAATTAAGTGGGGTAAAAAGTACAATATTTGCCTCTAAAATGTAGTGGAGTGGAAGTATAAAGTAGCAGAGAATGGAAATACTCGAGTAAAGTACTTGAGTATTTAAACCACGTTATTTAATTATTTTGTTTCTCCATCAGTGAATAAACGAACTGTTCTCAGAGGAAATAAGGTCCCAGAACACTGTTTGAAGCTAGAGAGGTGGCAGGGTCCGCCACATATAAACACAGTAAAACAGTATAAACTGTGTTGTCCTTTAAGGTCAGTTTGTTCATTCAGTTTATTCAGTCATGAACACAAAGACAGTTTGATTATTTAATTTGTTTACGCAGAAATAAAATCAGCCAATGAGGATCTTTGTCTGCTCATTAACATTTCTTCAACAAAACTACAGACTGCTCCTTTAAAGTGTAACATGATGCAAACTTATCGCTCTTGTAGAGGCTTCAAAACATCACCTCACACGTCCATCAGGGTGAGATATTACAGCCATTGTTGCTGCATGAAGGTAAAAATAATTTCCTGGATCTGGGATGAGGAGCGACAGTTATCAGTCAGTCGGCCTGCGCGAGGTAGACGAGCTCTGCTACATGCGTCCTGCTTTGATTTAACCTGCACAGCCTCTCCCTTCAGCTGAATGGTGATTTTGGGATTTAGCAGCCAATCCATTTCAGCTCTTCCTCCATCTTTCAGCAGAGCTGAAAAAACAGAAGAGAAATCAGGATGCATGCAGAGACTCGAGGGATCGGGGGGTAAAATGGTGCAGAGCTGGGCAGCAGATGGCTCGTCTCCAAGCTTTCAGGATCCCGGTCGGCTTTGCCAAATAGGAACAGGTGCTGGAGAAAGTAGGAAGTGAGCTGTGGGCCCTAGCGGCAGCAGGAGACCCTTGACCAGCTGGCGAGGAGAAAATGGAAAGACTTGGCAGTGGAAAAGAGAGAAAACCTGTATAATGTAGAAGGAAGAGGGCAGCCAACATGTGAAGCTGAGAGACGCAGGGGTTCTTTAAGGCCTCACACATCACACTGACTGATGGGAGCTCAAATCCTGCTTTGTGTTTTCTTATGTTTGAACATTTCTATGGTCAGGCCCAAAAATGGAAGCTTGGATATTGTTATCGACATGTTAGAAAGAGTTCAGAGTGACCAGAGTTCATTCTGAACAAAATACAAGAGAAATAAACACAATAACAACAATTTTTGGGCTAAATATGCTTGTTTGCTTTCTGGAGTCAGGGTGTGTTCAGCTTAGTGCTCTGACTTTTAAACAGATTGTTTTTAACCCCACAGACACACAGAGCTGTCATGTACTAATTAAGTTAGGTAACAGTTACCTCTTCTTTAGCGGCTAAAAAGCATCTGTCCTTCATCTCAGGCGGAGCGATGACGTTTCAGTCAAATTCACAATTAACCGGGTAAAATAGTAAAACTATAGGTTCACCGTGCCCACACGCTAGCAGCTAGCAGCTAACGGCATGTTAAATACAGCTTGAAAGCTAATATTAGCCCCACGTACTGAATCATCTACAACATGTCTACAGCTCACTGATTAACATGATGCATGTGATTGTGTGTGTGCACAAGAACAGTAGAAAAACACAGTTTGTGGTGTAAGAGAAAGGTTCATGTTGGATCTATTTCCTGACAAACAGCCGTGTATTCATCCGCCCGGTACTTCTATTTTCTGCCACACTAGCTTCATGTCTCTGTAGGGAAATCTGTGGTTCATCCAACACTCATTTCTTACAATGTTCCCCTCAGGATGAATATAAAACTTTGGTAATCTTCAACGTTTTATTGTTTCTAATACTTTTGTTTACGACCAAATACCTGCAGAACTGATGACATCACATCAAAATCAGCTGGACTCTGTGTTTACTGCTAATTAGCTAATGTTAGCATGCTAAAAAAGGGTGAAAATGGTACACATTACAGCTGCAAAACATCAGCATGTTAGCATGATGACTTTAGCATTTAGCTTAAAGCTACTGTGTCGACAGAATCACCGACTCTTACTGTTAAAAGATCATCTCTTAAAGGAACAGTTCACCCAAAAAGTAAAACTCAGTCATCATCTCCTCCTGATGATATAAAGTCAGGCTCAGTCATCATCATCTGAAGCAGCTGGAGATGATTTAAACATCAGATGTCTCCATACAGCTCGTCTGCTGTGATCACAGTCTGCAGGAGAGAAGAGATCACAACCTGATCTGAGGAGACGTTACTCACACCCAGTTCAGTCGGGTGCATGCTAACACTTTTAGCTTAGCAGCTGCAGTGAAGATTTCAGATAAAAGTGTGTAGGTAACATCTTTTCAAATCAGTTTGGGTTTTTTACTGTGGATTGAATAGTTGCTGTATGTAATAATCTGTCTGTAGATATTAATAGACCTGCCCTGACAACAGATCTTTGTGCTCCTGAGCAGGTTTCTCTTCACCATGTCTGTCGAGTGTTTGTACCATCAGTGGCTGCTGCTTTAATAGAGGCAGATCCTCCCTGCTGTGCAGAGTGAATTACAGTGTGTTGATAAGATGGAGGGCCCCTCAGCTCAGTATGGGGGCCCCTCTCTCAGCAGGTGTCCACTGAAGCCTGGAGCAGCCGGCGGGGCTCAGAGCGAGCCGGTCCGGGCCCTCGGAGCTCAGCAGGGCCGGTCTGTGTGGGACCAAACTTCAGAGCCGTGAGCAGAATCAAAGCCGGCGTCTCCCCTGAGAGAGCTGATAAAGATCAACGGCCGTGAAGGGATGAACATCAGCGATGATTGAGAAAGAGGTGAGACAAGGGAACGCACACACAACACATGACACACAACACACGACACACGACACACGACACATGACACACGACACACAGCACACGACACACGACACACGACACACAACACACGACACACGACACACAACAACGACACACAACACACGGGGCAGGTTCTCTTACACTGATAGCAGAGGGGACGAGTCTAAAAACAGCACAAAACACTATGGAGTTCTGCACAGGGCTCAGTGTGACACGGTTACAGTATATCCTCAATGAATCTTCACTCACTCACTCACTCACTCACTCACTCACTCACTCATTAATTAATTGATTAATTCACTCACTCACTCACTCACTCACTCACTCATCCATTCACTCATTCACTCACTCCCTCACTAATTAATTAATTGATTAATTCACTCACTCACTCACTCACTCACTCACTCACTCACTCACTCACTCACTCATCTATTCACTAATTAATTCATTGATTAATTTGTTCACTCATTCATTCACTCACTCACTCACTCACTCACTCACTCACTCACTCACTCATTCACTCACTCATTCACTCATCTATTCACCCATTCACTCATTCATTCATTCATTCATTCATTCATTCAGTCACTCACTCATTCATTCATTCACTCATCCATTCATTCATTCATTCATTCATTCACTCACTAATTAATTAATTCATCCATTCATCCATTCATTCATTCATTCATTCATTCATTCATTCATTCATTCACTCACTCACTCATTCACTCATCTATTAACTCATTCTCTGATTCATTTATTCACTAGTTGATTCATTGATTAATTAGTTCACTCATTCATTCAGTCAGTCACTAATTCATTCATTCACTCATTATAATGAGAATGGTTACATGAATCATTATTTAAAGTTAGTTAAGTCATTAATTCCCTCTCTTATTCACTTATTGGCTCATTAATCAGTAAATCTGGCAGTTTATTCATTAATTCTTCCAGTAATTAATTAATTAATTAATTAATGATCTCATTCACTTATTCAAACGAACAAGATTGATTGAATTAATAAATTAATTAATCGTTTATTCATTCATCATCAGCTTTTTAAGTTACAAGTTAATTAAAAAAAAACTAATTTATACAATTCAAGCAAAATCTAGTTCATAAAAGTAAAAATAAAACGTGTTGTTTTTTGAATGGAGTTTGGTCTGTTTAGTTGGAAAATGTATTTAGTTGAAGTGAATAAAAACGCGCTCCTCTCTTAACGACCTCGTCTCGTCGTTGTCGACCTGCCTTTAGATTCCTGCCTCTAATTAATTATTATATTTGATGAAATCGTTAAGATCCCGCCATCATTTCATTTCATACATGCAATATTTCATGCATCTCATCTCTAATTGCCCGTTCAACAGACAGATCTACGTGTCAATTAGTCTTTTGCAAATGGAGCTATAATTAGGTTGAATTAATTGACTGGCTGTGTGGACAGCAATTAGTGCAGTGACAAATTAAAAGGAAGCAGAACTGATGCTGATAATCATCCAAAATGTTGTTTCCATTAAAGGAAGGTGAGAGAAATCACAGAAATGTGGTTTTAACACAAACCTGAGAGTCTCTGGTGTTTCTGCTCTGTGTGAAACAGCCTGATGCCTTCTAGTGGCTGACAGAGGTACTGCAGGGAGAGACAGGGGACAAGTCCTCATACAATGTGTTTAAAGTCACATTCATTCTTCTGTCAGCAACAATATTTCACACTTAAACGTCATTTAATTTGCTTTGTGTCAAATCTGTGACCGTCTGTGTTTTAATAAACGTGTCTGAAAGAAAAATGAAACTCAAAATGAAGAAGTTGAGAAAAAGTCTTTAATTCTTAGAGTCTGCAAATGACGAACAGGATGAAAACATGTAAATATGTGTAAAATGTACTTTTATTTATTAGTGACTTTTGTATCTAATAATTCTGACTTTATATCATAATTGTGACTTGTGAAGTAGACATTTTACTTTTTGTCTTGTGAGTGAATCTTCATCTCATAATTTGACTTTTCTGTCTCTGTCTTCTGTATCTGGCCCTAATAGTTTTCCATCTTTCATTGTGGACAAATCTGCCGCTGCTTTGAACGCATCACTTCAGAAGTCCAAACACGTTCAACAGCTTCTGCCAAGTTTAAAATAAATAAATACAAACATCTCACAGCTATAAAAGTTTGATTCTCATTCTGAGGCGAGAGACTTTACACAGAAAAACAACTAGTTTTGACTCACACTCCACAGACGGCGTCTCGGCCTCGGGCTCTGAGCGTTTTTCTGTTTGTTGTGAGTGAAACTCATCCATAAACATGTGAGAGCAGACGGGAGGAAGAGGTGGACATCTCAGCAGGTTAAAATGGCCTCTGTGCTGGTTTGTTGCCACTAATGTCTCGGTGCATGCTGGGATATCTGCCGGCCCCGGAGAGACAAACCCAGGTGACGGGATAAATGGATGAGTACGTCTTTAAGAACAACAGCCTGTAGTTGTCTCCGGGCCGCTGTGATTGTGATGCAGCAGCTATACGATGTGAGGCTTTGATGTTCACTGCTGGATGCAGCATTAGCAGCTCGCTGTCTGATGTTTTTGGGGAGTTCTTCCTCCCGCTGCTCTGGATCACAGCTCATAACAGCCTGTGAAGCTGATCCTCCACCTGGGGAAATATCCATCTGATAAATGAATTTGCCCGTCAGACTCTTTAAAGCTGCCTGATTACAAACTGTCTGTTTGGTTTAATATGAAGTGGCTTTGCAAACACTAAGGGGAGTTCAGAACAATCAGACTGAGAATGACTGAATTATACTGATTAATAATTCATTCCTCTTAAATCCTCAAACTTAGAACAAGTGAGCGGCGGTTGCCAAAGAGCTGCGTCACCGCAGGATTAGAAAAGAGGTGTTTTGTTGCAGTCTGAGGGCATTTTATCTGTCAGCGTGTCATTATAATACTCCTAACACCGTGTAGCACACAGAATACCTGCCGAACACTAACTTTGTTATTAAAGTTTACAGCACACATTCAGCTGTTTTGATTGAACCGACATTAGCTGATCTTTTAGGTGACGTATACAACATTCACTCCAATCCTTTACTAAACTGAACACACACTGCTCACAAAGCTCAGGTCAGACTGTGAATGTGCTGCAAGATCTCACACACACCCGGTTACCAAAAAGAGAAGCTCAGATTGAGTTATGTAACGTAATGAAAGACCAATATAACGTAACGTAGAGTGGGCATAGTGTAGCATAATGTAACCTGGGCCTAATGTAACACAACATACCAGAACATAATGTAAAGTAACGTAGGCCTGATGTAACACAACATAACATACATTCCTGCCGGGTCGATGATTGAGTAACTGTCTGAACAACAAACTAAACTGACCGGTTTACCATCAGATAGTCCATGCAGCAGCTGAAATGCTCCACTTGAACACTTGATCTTCCTCGTGCACTGATTTCTATATTAAATAAAACTTCTTGTTCATTTAAATGTTTACAGCCATTTCAAACCCCTCCTCCCGTTTGCTGCTGAAGTGCTTGTGAGCAGAATATTTCCCGTCATGTTGGTAATAATACAGAGACATCCAAAGCTAATTGTTAAATGTTAGCTTGTGGAGCTCGTCAGGCCGGCTAACGAGCTGATAATTATTGCTTTGCAGCTTGTATGAATCTAATCACACGCTGCCTGATGTGAGACTTCTGTACGACTCCTTCAAAGAAACAAAGAGTGCACAAACATGAGATATCCTTCAGTACCGGCTGCCTCCTCCCTGCTACGCTGCATGTTTCTGACACACAAAAACACAGTGAATCATTATTATGTCAGCACATTATCTCCGCATGACAATTTCCAGCTGAACAATACGTTTTCCTCCCATTCACAGGAGCAGAATAGGGCTGCAGACGCCTTATTTCTGTTCAGATACGGCTCGTTCAATAGCTGTTTCTTTGTGCCGGCTGCTGCAGAATTGCTCAGTTATGCGCTCGGCTGGTAGCCAGAGCCGAGCCGAGACCACTCGCTGGAAAAACTTGTGTTTATTTTGTTGGTGAGGAGAAAGAAGCTCTGAGTGAGAGAACTGGGTCACAGCCTCAGCAGAGCAGCAATTATCTCAGAGAGGTTGGTGTTGTTTGGAAAGAGTCGACTGTGCTGCCTCCGTCATCAGGCTGAACGACATGTCACATAATACTACTTTAATACTCACTGTAATACTACGCTGTCACCAGGGCAGCAGTACTTCACGTCCTGAGAGCGTTCTGGAGTGTTTCAGATGGATTCATGTGTTTTCTTCCTGTCAGGCTCTCTCTGGTTTCCATTCATGTCAGTTCAAAATAAACATGTTTACTCTCCCAACCTCTATTCATCATCACACAGCGCTAATGTAGCCGCGACACAAACAGTGAGAGAAAGTGCATCAACTCAAGTGCTCCACTTAATAACACTTGTGAGACATTTGTGCTTTGAGTACTTTCATTTTGTTACTTTATGTGTGTAGTTCACGACTTCTCAGAGGTTTAAAGGTTTATCCAAAAATATGAACTCAGCCGTCGTCTCCTCCTGATGATATAAAGTCAGGCTCAGCCATCGTCTCCTCCTGATGATATAAAGTCAGGCTCAGCCATCGTCTCCTCCTGATGATATAAAGTCAGGCTCAGTCATCGTCTCCTCCTGATGATATAAAGTCAGGCTCAGCCATCGTCTCCTCCTGATGATATAAAGTCAGGCTCAGCCATCGTCTCCTCCTGATGATATAAAGTCAGGCTCAGCCATCGTCTCCTCCTGATGATATAAAGTCAGGCTCAGCCATCGTCTCCTCCTGATGATATAAAGTCAGGCTCAGTCATCGTCTCCTCCTGATGATATAAAGTCAGGCTCAGCCATCGTCTCCTCCTGATGATATAAAGTCAGGCTCAGTCATCATCTCCTCCTGACGATATAAAGTCAGGCTCAGCCATCGTCTCCTCCTGATGATATAAAGTCAGGCTCAGCCATCATCTCCTCCTGATTGTACATTTTTAAAGGGCAAATAGCTCATAAAGAAATAAAACAGCATAAACAAAGATTTATATTATCATTTTTAAGTGTGTTTGTTTGTTTTTAAATTTTTTTCTTCGACAGAAACATCTGGTGGGCCAAATCCAGCCTTTGAGGGGTCAGGGGGGTCTGGGAGTCCTCTTCCTGTGAAACACACAGATCAGTCTTGATAAACTCTATCAGTTCAGTTTTAAATGATATTATAATATGCATTGCAAATTAAAGACAATAAAAATAAAAACAATAAAACAATAAAAACAATGTGTTCCTAAGTTTTCAAAGTGCCCCTCCCCCCTCCATATGCCTCACAGTGGTTTGGTCCAGTGCCAATCAACCTGCACCTGGACAGGTAACACTCAGTGGAGTGTGTGGAGGTCTGTCTGGGTGTGCTGCTGCTGGCTGACTAAAGTAAGTAGCTTCTTTATAAAAGTTCACTTAAAGCAAAAGATGATTTTCTTCTCTTGTCACAAAATGTTTGGTTTGAGTTAGAAACACTGTTTTGGAAAAAACAAAGGTTCCTGTTTTAGTCGCCATGAACGTCCACGAGGTCTCTTTAGAAACACCAGGTTTAGCCTCCACAAACACGGCTGCAGGTGAGTCTATCCTGGTGACATTTTACTTCTACCTTAATAACAAAAACACATTTACAGTTCTGCCTTTTACGTCACATGCTGGTCCAGTCCTGAAGTTCTGTATCTCTCATAGTTTTACAGTGAGCCTCCTAATGATGGTTGAGTGGGCTGTGTTGTTCAATTGTTTTCTTAAAATGTGTTTATTGTGAATATTTCCACTTCGCTGTGCTGTAGATCAGTCTGCAGGGTGTTTTATTTGGAAAATCCACTGGATTCATAACAGAGAGCTGAAGTCCCGCCCCTTCCTGTTTCCTGTTTCCCTCATGAGACCTTATTTGATAAAATGTTTGTCTGGTGGTGAATGAAGTGACAGATAATGTATTGATCCTGTTTGAATTGTGTCATGAATCACACAGATGATGTTTGTCAGTTTAATTTCCGACGTCGTCTCGTTGAGCGTTCACCAAAACCCCGAACTGAAACATTGTAGAGCTGCTCGCAGAACTGAACCAGAACCGACTCTCCTTTCACAGAACTGCAGTTGTCAATATGAGCAGATTTATTGTGATGTAAACAGTACTTTTAGTGGCTCCTTCAGGAATCGCTCGTGAGAAATGTTTCTGTTTGTTGCCCCCCAACAATGAAATGAAATAATATTGCGTTGCAGCATTCTCCTAAACAACTGACGGAGCCGGGGACTCGTTTTAAAACGTGAAGAACAACCAAAAAAACATTAAATGTCTCCCAACAGCTCATCCATTGATTGGTTGTTTTTTAAATCCATTTGTATTTTTTAAAAACTACAGATGCTTATTTCAGTATCATAACATAAATGTCATATTTTCAAAGTAGAATTGTTACTGTGAAAACATTATATTACTGTGATTATGACTATAAAATAATAACAGTACACTGCTGTAAATGTACCGCAATTATCTGCCAGTATTTAACTGTAGAATTACAGTAATCATTTTACAGTGATATATAGCCTCATATCATGCTAACCATAATGTCCATGTATAACTGTACAGGCTAACATGCTAACAAGCAAAATCTGGTTGGGTTAACATGAAAACACAGTACATTTCTGTAATTTTACCATAAATATATATAGCGGGTACATATAGATGTGATGGTCCTGAGCGTGTGGATGTGGGGTTGAAGCTGAAGCGTCTGTGTTTTTGTAGGTAGAGGAATGCAGTGTTTTCTCTGCTCTGATCTCAGCTGCCAGCTCTCTGACTGCACTTGGCTGACATTTATGTCAACCTCTCATAAGCCCAAAGACACAATCCTTACAAATGTCAGTGTATCTTTTCATCAGCAGTGAAGGATATGTTCTTGGCTTGTGCTCCGTCTGCGTGGTGCGACGCTGTTTGCCAACCATCCATTTGGAAGACCAAATAAAAGCGTCAGAGCACCACTTCAGTGATGGAGTGTCTCTGCTGATATTGGGCCACATTTAACTGTCAACCTGCTGCTGCTGTTTATACCACACACACTCAGAGCATCACTCCAGTACACTGTGTAAAGCAGCAGGTAAATGAAGCGCTGCAGGGAAACATCCAGAGTTCTCCCTCATATTCATTTATCTTCTCGGCTACTTGCTTCTCTATCAGCTCTTAATTTTCCTGCAGAACATATTCAGGACAAATAATGAAAAAGCTTCTGATCTGGACCTCCGGCTCATCATCGCTCTCTGAGAGCTGCTCGTCAATAAGAACCATCTGTGACGACTTCGTCCAACCTCAAACTACTTCAGCTCTAGTATTTCAGGAAACTGATTCTCACATTCAACAGACGCAAAAGTCACTCTGAAGAGCTGAGATGTGACTGAAAGCTCCAGAAGAGTTACTGAAGTGACCTGGAGGTGGGAGCAGTCTCTCAACTCAGAGGGGAGTAATTAATACTGATACCACTACTACTACCACTTCTACTACTACCACTACTACTACCACTTCTCCTACTACCACTACTACTACCACTACGACTACTACCACCACTACTACTGCCACTTCTACTGCTACCACTACTACTACTACTACCACTTCTACTACTACCACTACTACCACTTCTACTACTACCACTACTACCACTACTACCACTTCTACTACTACCACTACTACCACTTCTACTACTACCACTACTACCACTTCTACTACTACCACTACTACTACTACTGCCACTTCTACTACTACCACTACTACTACTACTGCCACTTCTACTACTACCACTACTACTACTACCACTACTACCACTTCTACTACTACCACTACTACTACTACCACTACTACCACTTCTACTACTACCACTTCTACTGCTACCACCACTACTACCACTTCTACTACTACCACTACTACTACTACCACTTCTACTACTACCACTACTACTACCACTTCTACTACTACCACTACTACTACTACCACTTCTACTACTACCACTACTACTACCACTTCCCCTACTACCACTACTACTACCACTTCTACTACTACCACTACTACTACTACCACTTCTACTACTACCACTACCACCACCACTTCTCCTACTACCACTACTACTACCACTACTACTACTACCACTTCTACTACTACCACTACTACTACCACTTCTCCTACCACTACCACTTCTACTACTACCACTTCTACCACTTCTACTACTACTACTACTACCACTACTACCACGTCTACTACTACCACTACTACCACTTCTACTACTACCACTACTACTACCACTTCTACTACTACCACTACTACCACCCTTACTACTACCACTACTACCACTTCTACTACCACTACTACTACTACTACTACCACTGCTACCACTTCTACTACTACCACTACTACTACTACAGTACTTTACTACTGATACTACTACTGTACTTTACTACTGATATTACTACTCTACTTTACTACTGATACTACTACTACTACTACTACTATTGTACTTTTACTACTGATACGACTATTACTACTGTACTATGAAGCTGACTGCACCACAGTACTTTACTTCAGTAAAAGATCTGCATACTTCTTCCTGATTAAATATCATTGGCTGTTGTTTGTAGGGGTCGACTTTATTTAGTGGTGTTGCGTTCAGGGACATTTGTGCTTCTGAGACTTCTTTGCAGCCTCCCTGACAAACCACCAAAATAAAGCTGTGCGGTTTAGTTTCTACAGTCAGTTGAGCAGCCTGCTGTACGTTATTTGTTTTCCAAATATCCCTCATTAAACATTTCCTGCGAGTGACGACCCAGGCTGGTCCAGGACCGGCCAGGCTTCACTGGGTTTTGCCAGTATTGACAGATGGCCGGTCCAGGCCTGGCCTGAGGTGGACTATAAGATAAAACTAACGTCCAGCTGATATCAAATCTGTTTGAGTTCCTGCATGTCTTCCTCTGACTGCACATTAAATGAAGATAAATGAAAATTAATCAAGTTGTAGAAAAGCAGCAGACCTGCTCAGTTATTGATCTTCTGAGAGTTCACTGCTGACCTCTAGAAGAGCAGCTGACAAAATATTCTCACCACAAGGTACATTTAGTCAGTACGTTAGTAGTAACTACGTTTATTTATAGTGCGCCTTAATGAAACCAGCTTACAAATGCTTGACATTAACAACGAGAATAGCACCCTGTAGCCAAGGCCCAACACCAAACCCAACCCACCAACCAAAGTGGGGAAAAAAATCCTGGATCCATACATTCACCCAAAAATTAATGGGTCTGTCCTGAGCTGAGACCCATCCTCCATCCAAGTGTTGTACAAGTTCAGTAGTTTTTGTGTAATCCAGCTAAAAAAACAACAACCAAACAACCAACAAACCAACCAATCAAACAACAGACGAAACAACCAATCAAACAACAAACACATCAGCTGGCTGTAGTGAAACTGCAGATGTTCATATTCATTCAAAGTCATTAAATGATTTTATGTGATATGATGACTGAACGCTGCAGAGCTGCTACTTAACGTAACTTGTTGGGAAAATATTTTGTCAACTTCTCCTGAGAGGTTTTGTGACTTTCGTGTAATGCTTAAAAGTAACTAAGTCAATGTACTCAAGTTACTGTACTCAAGTACAACTTTAAGGGTGGGCTGGACTCTACTACATCTCAGAGAGAAATATGGTACTACCACTGCCTTAATGTGATACCCTTAATCAACAAATATATTATGTTCATGGTGAATTAAAATACCCAGATCTTTATATGAAGTAACTAAAAGTAGATCCATCCCAACATTAGCCATAACCAGATGACTCCATCAATAATTATAATTCAACAATAATAATATATTTATCTTGAATTTAGCCATTCAGCATATTTAGTACTTTTACTGTTGGTATGTTAAGTGGGCTTTATCTGTTTGCTAATACTTTTTACTTAAATCACATTTTGAATTCAGGACTTTTACTTGTAACAGAGTATTTCTTTCTGGTGGTATCATTACTTTAACTTTTTACTTGCTTCATCGTGTTATTACAGACATTAGTCAGATACGAATGATTCAGATGTGATGGATAAACAGTATAAACATCTCTCAAGGCACTTAAGTGTTTTGCGTGACTTCATGGTGGATGAATCAGCTGGTTGTGTCATTTTTTATGAAAACCCTCTTCTTCTTGTACCAAATACACAGAAATGACCTTGTTAGATCCACTTTAATCTTGACATTTAAAGGACACCTCATAGACGAAATGATGTGGTCTGGTGGAAACACTGAAACCAGAAGAACGGACTGTTGGAATCACATCAAGTAAAAAGTACCCAAAAGTCGTACTTGAGTAAAAGTAAAGATATAAATATTGGTAAAAGTAAAAGACACCCCCCATATGAATAGTACTTGAGTAGAAGTCTTAAAGTATTTGGTGTTAAATATACTTGAATATCAAAAGTAATTTATGGCAAGATTGTAGCTACTTAAGTCTCAAAAGTACAAGTTAAAGTACCGATGAATACCACCCATAGGTTCAGATATTCAGCATTTGTATGACTATTGAAATCAGTGTTTTTAAATCCGATTTTCCAATAGAATGAATTGATTTAAAAATGTGGGGCCTACTCCTTTAACTCTGGTGCCATCTGTAATCCTCAAAGTAACTATTAACTAAAGTCATCAAATAAAAGTGGTGGAGTGGAAGTATAAAGCCGCGGAGGATGGAAATACTCAATTCAAGTACAAGTATGTCAAAATTCTACATCAGTGCAGTAATGAAATATATGTAATTTAAACAAACTATATGTTTGAGAAAAACTTACGTCGCTAAAACAATTTTTAAAAATGTATTTTTATGTATGTGGTTCCCTTTGTTAATGTATTTTCCCAACATTAATAAAATTATGGAAATAAATAATATAGTTTAACTAAGCATATTACATCATAATAATCCAACTAATTAGAAAAATACAGCGGGTGGGGGGACATGGAGGGGGGCCTTGGATTGACCCCAGTGAAATCCTAGCTGCGGCCCTGGAGACATAGAGCCTGAAATAATAAACCCCCACCAACACCAACATGGAGGCAGCAGCAGCTACAGTACATGTGGAGTCTGCGTCCATTCAGAGCGAGCAGAGCTGAGAAACTCGGAGCAGCTTGGAACAGAGAGCCACCACAGAGAAGACTTCAAGAGTTTCACCGCTGAGCCGTGAAATGAAAAGTAGCAGCTGATGTAGCAGCAGACCTGGCCGGGTGGGGGAGGGTTTCAGCGGGCGGGCGAGGAGCGGAGGAGGAGGAGGAGGAGGAGGGGGCGCTGTGAGGGACTACTTTCTGTCAGCGCTGCAAGCTGACTACAAACTACAACTTTACTGTGAGGGTCGATGTAGAATTGAGGCCTGTTTATGTCGGGCTGGTGGATCCCTCCTCGGGTGTTTGGTGCTGTGTGGACAGACTCAGTGGAGCTGCGGGCCGCTGGGGGGCCGCCGACATGAATAAATGGCTCCACGGCAGCGTCGAAAGAATTGTAATGTCCGTTTGTGAGTCCCTCGAGCTGCTGCCTCTGTCCATGGTGCTACTCTGTGTTCAACACGTCTAATCACCGGCACTGAAATCATTCAGACACCCACCCTCCTCCTCCTCCACCGCGGATATTCATGGTGAGATGCTCGGTGCTTCAGACTGTGGTGAAGTTAATCGCTGTCGAGTCAACAATAAAGTCAAACACTAACTGCCATCTCTGCTCTTCATCAACTCTCCGATCACATACTCACGCGTGCAGCCCCGCCCCCTCCGAGTCCTTACGTCTTCTAATTGGGTGGCCGTCCCGTCGCTCCGCATTCGCAACTCCGGATTGGCTCGACCTTCCCGCCCCCCTCTCGTCCCTCGCGCTCTGAGCCAGCAGCTCGGACCAATAGCGGCTCGGCTTGTGTCCGAAGGGCGGGAGGAGGAGGAGGCGGCGGGGGCCAGGCGGACAGGAATGGGGGAGAAGAGGCTGGATTTGTGAGAACAAACTGCCACATTTGGCCTCTTTGTGTTTGAAGAGGCAAAAACTACAACTGGGCAGATTTGCTCGGAGGCTTTAGATGTATCGACATATTTTATAATCTCTAATCCTCCACATTCTCCTTGTCTGGCTCACTTACTTGTGATTGTAGCTGTGGATGCTGCTGCTGCCATTTTTGCTCTTGTTGTTAATGCTGGAGTCCAGAGGAGGTGAATAATGTTAGATGTCTGGCTGCTGCAGCCTTTTCAGGTTACAGAGGACTGAATAACTTTTAAAAACAGTTTGAAAAGAATCTGAACTTAGATTAGAAGTTTGTAACCTTAATGCAAATGAATAGGTGGATAGACTACAGGTCATCATTATTATAACACATGAGAAAGAAAACATTTAGCACTGTTTCCTGACATTTTTTAATCTAAACATAACAATTAATTGAGAAAATTGATGAAAAATGAATATAGTCCTTAGTTAAAGCCCTTTTTACAACAGCCAAAATGTTTTATATTTGCTTGAACGTTTAGGATGACGAGCAAATGTAAAAAAGGCGGCTTAAACCAACTTTAATACTGCAAACACAAAGGTGCTGATCCTACTGATAGTCACAATTTAACTTATGGACACTGGAAATGACTTTACAGACCGTTGTTGTTCATTATATCATTTGAAAGTCTGTAGTTGTATATATGAATATGTATTTTATTAAATCAAAGAGTAGCAGCAGTTTCTCATCTTTACAAAAGTAATGCATGTGTGGAACGAATGGGACGATCTAAGATGTGTAGTGGTAGTCGCTGGCATACAAAGTTTGCAGTTTCTGCACAGATAAGTTCAAATTTATACGTATCATAGTATACTGTATTGACATGTCTGAAAAAAAATAAAATGTCTTTTTATGTTAATTTTACATGTTTTTTAAGCAACAAAAACCTGACATTTTTTCAGGGAAGTCAGACATGTTTGTGGTGACTGAAACAGGTATTTTAAGCCAAAAAAAAGGAGATTGTTTCATAACCCAGAACACCCAACTTAAGTTCAGAGGAGTGCACCAGTTTCTAGTTACATCAATATGTAGGTAACCTGACTGACTGACTGACTGACTGACTGAGCATTTATAGTAATATTTTCTAGTAAAATCATGAAAGCAATTGTATTTAAGTAAGAAAAAATGTGTTCAAGTATTCAGTATCATTGAATAGAAACATTTACATTTTAATACTGTATTTTAACCAGATGCACCCACCAGAAGGTCATTTACCATAAACTCATTGTTCAAACATTTTCTGAATACCTCAAATTGCTTTACCTAGGCAATAAGCAGTCTATAGAGATACAATAAGATAAGATAAGATATAACTTTATTAATCCAGAAGGAAATACTTGTGTCAGAGATTGCTTCAAAATTAAAACAACAACATTATTATATAGAATAAATATTAGTGAAATATACAAGACGTAAAGTATTCAAGGAGTAAAAGCAAAAACCAGTGCTTAATAACAACAGAAGTAAGATAAGTACAAGAAGGTTGTAAAAAAAAAGTAATACTGCGCCGGTTTTTAAATGATATATTGTATATTATATATTGTATATATATTGTATTTTTAATTTTGTGTGTACAGTAATCTTATTCATGACTGTATGATTTCTTTCATTTCTGTTTTTATGGTGTGTGTTCTCTTCTTATACCTTCCTATACTCAAAATAAACGTAGAATAAGTCTAGTTTTGATGCATACTGTCTATCTGTATGTTTCCTCATGTTCATGTGAGATTATAGAGTGAAAACACGAGTTTTTATCAGAAACCCTCCTCACTGTGTTCAAGTAGTGGCCCCACAGGCTCACTGCGCATGCGCGGTCTGTGGGGGGGTTCTGCTCGCTCTGCTCCATCCGGGAACTTCAGAATTACCATTGACAGCCGAAGCGCAACTTTTCCCCAGGCAAAGTGAAATCAAGCCGCGGACTCGGACAAAATATAGTACCCGTTTTTCAACTTAAATTTATCGAAAGAAAAGCGAACCCGCTTCCCTGTCGGACCCGTCGACGTTCGGCCGTCATCTGGAGAGGACCCGTCCGGGGCCTGAGCTCTTTCTGCCGGGTTTGGAGCACTTTTTGAGACGGGCGGAAAGTGGGTGATGAGTCCTAGCCTGGAAAAGAAGCGAGAACTTGCTTTGCAGCCTGAGTAGTTCTTCTTTCAATTGTTATTGTCGCTTTAAAAAATCTTTAATTCACTTAAACTTCGTCTCGGTCGCGTCGAAAGTGGGAGAAAAGTGCTTTTCTGGTCGGAACATGGAACTACAAGGCCTGCAAGAGGCGTTGAAAGTAGAAATCCAATGTCATCAGGTAAATGAAACATCGTGTTATTCTACCCTTATTGGTGTTACGAGCAAGTGAGAGCAGGAGGGGAGAAATCTGAAGGGATGAGAGGTTAACACTCCGAGGGGAGAACTATGCGACATGTCGCGGTTAATGTCTGCCGGCGACACATCGTCCACTTCCAAGTCAGATTAAGTGCACTTTTCACGGTACTTTGGCCGATTGTCGTAGGTGTTTTTCTCCGAGCAACAAGAATTTGGAGTGATAATGCGGTGGTGCTGTGTGGCGATCAGGACGCGACCTGAATATTTATGAGGTGCAAGAAACTGAGTCGCTGTGGCTATCAGCACCGCTTTGTTCCTCCCTTACATACTAACTTGAGACACTTTTGTAATTCCCATTTCACTCCTCCGTCGTTTACAAACTAGTTGCACAGATGAAGCAGGACCCACAGGTAAACGTTATATTTTCCCGAAAGCTTCTCAGCTATACGATCAGGGCAGCAGGCGGATCGGGGAGTGTGCGAGAAACTTTATCAGCATAAATCTCTTCTTCTCCTCGGTTAAACATCACTAGCTTCACCAGTTAGCACGCCTGTCTTTTTATTATTTTGGCAGCTTTCGCTTCCCTCATCGTGACTTTGCTGGAAAAAAAAAAAAAAAAAAAAAAAAAATCCCGTCATATGTGGTGTGAAGTTTCATTGTTGTGTCACAAAATGGTCTTTTCAACTGACAGTGTTTTTTTGTTCGATTGTAGGATGGAGAGCTTAAGAGACAGCTGCACGACAGGCAAACAAGAATAACAGCCCTGAGCGATAAACAAGTAAGCTCCGATATGTTTCGTCTGGACTGTTTCTTTTATTTTTGCCATCTCTGTGCCCCATTGTGGGAGCTTCTCTCCCGGTACAAGTAGCCACAACAACACGGTGGATGTGAAAGTGGACCGTTAAAAGCCGCCTCGTCGTGTTGTGGTGGGCAGTGCAGCTAGCTTAACTCGGCGCCGGGCTTCATTCTCGGCACTCAAAGTTGTGTAATGTTGAAAAATGTTAGCGTCCATTTTGAGTAGGTCGACATGTTTCTGGAGAGTAACGGTGGAGGCTAATAAAGGAGCAGCTGAGCTAACTATCCGGCTCAGACTTTTTGGAAATAATAGTTGAAGTTGTGTGGGTGAAAGGAACCGTTAACATCACCATGGAGTTGCTTTTTAGGCGTCTTTGACACCGCTGCTCGGCCCGGTTCTGTTACTTTATACTTAGTCTGCTGCTATTATTTCTTGTGGGTCACATGACCACAGCGGTGCATTTGATTCGCCCACGATTACGCTTTCACTTTTCTACTATCTTTATGGTTAGCAAACGGTGTCCTATATTAACTTTGAGGCGGCTGGTTTTGGAGCTACACGGCCCGGATGGATGGATGGATGGATGGATGCTGAAGGAGGCAGCAGCGGTGTTCAGCACCGCGGCCAGCTCCTCCAGGCTCCTCCAGGCTCCACCAGGCTCCTCCGGCTGCCGCTGCACCGCCCCGCCGGTCGGTCCCAGCCCGACAGCAGCGTACACAACTTCCCCACATTAGCAAGAAGAAGAATTCAAGGAAAATAGGTCGATTTTTATTTCGCCACTCGTTGCCTTGTGTTTTATTTGAACTGTTAGGGGCCTGTTTTCCCTCTGCCTGACTTTAATCGATCCCATTTCCTGTGGCATGCAGTTTGTGAGCACTTGGAGCAGCAGCGCCTTGATGTGTTGCAGTTAAACCCATTAAACTTGCTGTATGTAAAACAGCCACATAGCAGCACAGCAGCCAGAGTTATGAACCCAGTGTGTTGTCACGGTGCAGGCCTGAACCCTGACTCTACATCCTTGTTTTTGTGTTGGACTGTGTGTATTTTCTTTCCCCTTCTTCTTCTTCTGCTTCTTTCAGTTTGGTAGTGGAAGCTTCCATTTTGAGAGAGAAAAGGGGGTGGCTGCTTCCCCCCTCTAACATGGAGAGGAAAAAAGTCTGCAGAGTTTCGTGCAGGAGGAGGAGGAGGAGGTGGAGGAGGAGGGGGGATGGGCCCCATTCATGCCTAACATTACCATTTTGATTGCTTTGATGCTGTTTTTGGTTTGGAAGGGGGGGAGGGGTGGCAGGGAAAAGAGAGACAGAAAGCCCAGTCAGCACTGCACGGCGATGTTTTTAATCACAACACACTATACTGATTTTTTTCTTCTTCTTCCTTAGCAGCAAAATGTGACCTTTACTTTTCCTCTGCACACACGTGAAGCACTGCTTCTCTCTTAAACCAAATTAGTCCTAAATTATACATCCACACAGGACTGTTCCAATAGAGATTTAATGATGATCTTGGCTAAAACTAAGCACACTTTGAGGCTGTGTCAACATTTGCTATGTCCAGAAATAAACTCGCCGTGAACTTCAAGCTGCTAAGAGAGCAAGTTTTTATCGGATGGAAGCAGAAATAATTAGATAACCGCACAAGTGTTTATTAGTAGGATTGAGAGACTGTCTCCTGGCTGGAAGAAAAGCCTGGAGGTCATTTCATGGTCACAGTTTGAGGCCTGGAGACGGAAGTTTGAGAGAGAAGCCTCCACTAATCAGACGGAGGATTTTAATTTGGAGCTGAGCTTTGAATAGGGAGCGCAGTCTGTCTTCAGCATCCATGTTGTGAATAGGAACACGTTTTAATAACACCCTGTTTTGCTCCAGAAAACAGCCAGTGTTTATCAGAGGAGGGGGAACAGGCTGCTCTCCGTGGTTGACGGATGTAAATGCAAACGAGGAGTGATTAGAAAATAAAAATAACTTAACTGGAGAAGTGCAGAACAGACGAGATGCATTTATGAATCTGACCGTGGTTTTACCCTCCTCCTCATGTATTCTGACTCGGTGTGAAGGTCTGTCTCCACTATAACATCTGTATCGACTACCTTTATCCTTGATAGCCGTGTTTTCAGTCCTTGAAGAAGAATGGATTCATTGATTCTCCTCCACTCTGCCCCACTTGCTCTCTGTTGCATCATGGCGTCAGTTTTTTACTGACTTGTCAGGTGGAGAGAAGTTGTTTTTCTTCCTTTTAGACAGTTCTGCTCCATTTATTGTCTTTATTTATTTCTTCAAGCAGATCACCATCGATCAGCTTCTGTGGATTTATCTCCTGGGCGTTAAACTCATCTATTTATTCCATTTCTGGAGTAGAAATAGTGTTTCCAGTCTTGCGTTTAACTTGAAACAAAGGCCGCAGCTACTTGACTTGAAAGATTCCCAGTGACAGAAGTAAAGTCATTTTAAATACAGCATCTGTAACCATGGATACTCCTGCGTCTTACACCCTGTGCTCCTCATTAAGGCTTTTTTTTAAAAGTTTCACACAGTGACGTGTATACAGGGAGTGTATTTTGCTATATATACACACAGTATGTGTGTGTGTACATGTGAACAGCAGTAAAGCAAAGAGAAGTAGTGCTCTCTAAAATGAGATCCACAGGAGAGGAGTGCGAGTGCAGAGGGAGTGATTGGAGGAGTAATGACGAGACACAGTTGTAGTCAGTGTTGCCAGATCTGGCGAGAGAAACAAGCAACCGGGTCTATAAAACAAGGCCAAACAGGCAGCTTTACCAAATGTGAGAGGCTAACTGATCAGTTTATTTTGCATTTTGCTTGTAATTTCATATCTTTTCTTTTGAACTCTTAAGTAGTTCAAACAACTAATAGAAATAAATCAACGGACCAGGTTTGATGTAACAATAATTTATCACTTTGAACAGTAACAAAGTAATATAACCCAAGACTTTGGATTTTGATGCTAATATCACATTCACTATATCAAGTACAGCGTCATCACCGCTGAAGACTTCACACTAAACCTATAATATCGAGTCGAATCCTCACTTTGGTCATTGGTATGTTTTCTCCCAGATTTCACCCACTTCGTCCCTGGCATTGTTAGGGAAGTAGCTAAAACAACTCTATTAATTTCTTTAAAATGTCACCTGTGTTTGTGTTGGTGGAGGAAACAGGGTTGTAGACGGATCCTACAACATGACAAGATCGGCATTTTTGCTGTATAAGACAGGAGAGACAGGAGAAGCAAATATACTTTAGAAACAAGCCCAATAAAGCGAACCTGCGAAAAAACAGAGGTGGCAACAATACACACTTATTTTCCTCTCGTAGAAGTAGAGATACATGTATTAAAACAGACTCTGGTAAAAGTAGAATTGCTGATTCAGCTTCTTTACTCCAGTAAAAGTAATCGAGTACAGGCTCTGACATGTACTCAGAGTATCAGAGTAAAAAGTCTCCCTCTGAAGGACATTTGTGGTCAAAGCTAACTGAAGCTCACGTCATATTAATATAATTCAAAGACTATTAAAGTTAAAGGTAGAGTCAGTAGGATTTGTCCCAGCTGTTCCTGAACGCACCACAAAGATAGTTGATTGTTGAGTGAGGAGGAGAAAGTTCAGATGTTTGTGTTCAGATGTAGAGAGGGAAAGTCTCAGAGATACTCAGGTACAGTACAGATACCTGAAACATCTGCTGAAGTACAGTAATGAAGTATTTGTACTTCAGGACAGGAAACGGTGGGTCTATAGACGGCTCTAATTTCGATTCAGATGTTTTTAATCAGGTTTGTTGTGATGAGAAACGGTGTGTTTCTGGATGGTTGGATATTCAGGACTTTGCTGTGTGTAAAGGTCATGACTAATGCTGTGTGTCCCATTTCCATACTGTTTACATAGGCTGCGAAGTACACACTACAGTATGTACTAATATGTTTCTGTTAGTGTACAAGAAGTGATGCATCGCCTACAAACCAGTGTGATCGCTAGAATAAAGACCTCTGCAGACGTCCTCTGGTCAAAATTGAACAAAATTCAGCTTGAGTTTGGTGAAGACAGTCAGGAGACCGTATATGGTGTTAGATTTGTGAACTGTGCGCTGTATTATATCAAACACGCCATCTTTATATCATATCAGTGTAAAACAACTTTAACATCATGTAGTTAATATACATAATGTATGAGGAAGAGTCCCAGAGATGTTTAATGCTGGTAATCGGAGGTTTTGAGTCCGTTACCTCCTCACTGTGTCCCTGATTGTTCTGTAATCTGACTTTTTCTCTCTCCTGAGCTCCTCGATAGTAAGTTGTGTAATGAGAGATCACCACTCAGAATTCATTTAGCTACTTATGGAGGAGCCGGATGACGAAGTGAGTAAGAGCTGGTGAGGCAGCTACAGTTTGGTTTCAGGTTGACCTCTTTCACTTTCACAGCTGAGATCAGAGTTTTGGAGTAAATCTGTTGTTGATGTGTAGTTCAGAGGTGTGATGTCAAAGACGTCTCACAATTTATTTTAACATTTCTGGATTTTATTCTGTGGAAAAAAGCAAATAACTAGACTGGGACTTGTGTCAGTTTATTATATTTTCCTTTTTATTTTCAACTCTATATATGCGCTGGCCCAGATTTGTTGGATTAAACACATTAATTTAAATGCAACAAATAAACACAGGAGTAAAATAATTTAAACTGGGTTAAAACTCGGTCGCATAATGAAGCAGGACTGTACACCCCCAAACACAATGACTGTCAGGGTTGGGGCAGGAAGCCACCTCTTACACTCAGAAATCAATAGTCGAATGGCCATCAGGGTCATTTAAAACAGAAAAGTTAGAATTTTTTATGATGTTATTATTTTTGTCTGATCTTCAGGTGCTTCACTGTTAACCTGCCATTGTGAGCAGCAGATGTTTGTGAACACACCGTCTGTTTCATTGAACTAGTAACCACAACATCACCAGACTCCCTTAACAAATGTGGTGATTTTAAGAGTTGTTGAGTTAAAACAAACTTTGTAACGTAGTGAAACTCTGTCTCTGACAGACTCTGAATCATTGTCTCCTTCTTGTAAATTCAGCATTAAATGAAAACAGTAAGTTGTGTGTTTCCTTGTAAAAAGTGTCAGTTTGTGGCAGCATGGCTGTACCAGCCTGTCTGCTTCTGTGTCTAAAGTGCTAAAGTCTTACCTGCCAACATTTAGCAGCTGTTTGAACACACTGTTTACACTGAGTTCACCATTTACACTCAATTTATGAAAGAAGAAACATTTTATTGATCTAAACATGTCACATTTTACAAACACACTAAACAGTAACCAGTATAGGCGACTTCTTTGTCCCCAGACTCCCTTTACAAATGTGTCAGTTTAGTGAGTTGTTGAGTTGGAGACACTTTATAAACTGTGAAACTCTGTCTCTGACTAACTCTTCGTTATTTGGGCCTTCTTGTTAATTCAGCAAATGTTCTACATGAACTTCTGTCGTTATGTGAAAAACACAAGTTTGTGGCTCAGGACGGATGTTTAACCCAGCTCTAAATTACTTCTCAGAAAAGCACTCTTAAATCCATTTTCTGCTGCTGGTCCAGCTCACATTAATATCATTAATTATATCATCAGACATTATAGTTATTAACTGCTGGTGTGTGATCTTAAAATGTGATATAATTTGCTTCCGGTGGCTGCTGTGATGGTGAAACAGGTTTCAGATTGTGTTCTGTGTGGTATTTTAAAAAGGTCTTGCTAAGTGTCGACTTTAACTTAGTGAACCTGGCTGTTTGTCCTCTCACAGCTCTGCAGGTGACATTAAAACGGCTGTAAACTTGTTCAGAAACTGTTTCCAGTCCAGCTAAAAGCCATTTAAAGACAACACTGTGTCTTTTTTCTGCACTAATTTCCTCTTTGCACATACATTAGTCAGCGAGGGTCAGCGGTCGGCCCGCGCTGCTGAGACTCAACTGTGTCATACATCAGCCCTGCTCAGTAATTGGACAGTTGAGAGGCTGGAGAAGCTGTTGGTCGTCTCTGGTGGGAGGCAGAGAGGCCCCCCGCCCCCATCCATACATCCCTCCATCCCTAGCTTCCTCCTGCTGGGCCGGGCTAAAGGTTTTCAGGGAGTGCTTGTCGCATTTGTTTAGACAGAGGACAGGGTTTTTGTCTCAGCCGTCGTACGGAGGCCGGCGAGTAGGCGAACTTTCCCAGCAACTCAAACCAAACTCGGGCTGATCCCACAGCGTCTCATTACAGCCTCCTGCAGAGCTGATGGAACCAGAGGAAGGTTTAGGGATTTCTGCTGGACTAACTCGTGGTTTTACCGAGCAGAGTGGTGAAAAGGACCGGGTTCCCTCCAGGCTTTTCTTTTAGAGGCCGATCTATACCTTTAAACAACTTTCTCCCTGAATTCACCCCGCTGCCTTTCTTCTTTTGTCTCCAAAACTGAAGGAAGCTTTAACTGGATAATTACTGTACCTTCACGACCTGATGGCAAAATACACTCTTCTTCTTCTAACACGGGTTTTCAGTATGCAGGAGATTCACAGAGGAAAATGACTAAATGTGTATTAAAAGCGTCTCGTTGTTTCACAATGCAACCAAAGCAGAGAATGCACTACTCGGCATGCGTCAAACTAACCAGGTCCTACAACATGTCCGCCCTCCAGCTCCACATTCTTATTATCTGTTTTCAAAATGTATCAGAATTGACGTATGTGGCCCCAAATCTTTGGAAATCAGGTGCGATTGTGTGTCGTCGGATACGGCGTGTAAAAAAACTGACAACAGGCCTGCAGATAACCATTGATTATTAGTAATTAAGGAGGCGGATGACCAATAAATGAAACATTTGTTTGTTTGTCAGCAGGATTAAACAAAAACTACTAAACAGATTTCCATCAAACTTGGATGGATGAGTCTCGGCCCAGAATAGACCCCATTAACTTCTGGTGTGGATCCAGACAAAGGGACGGATCCAGGTTTCTTTTTCCTGATGAAAAAAAAATATGTGTATTAGGTGGCTTGTATCTATGAGTGAGTACCTTGGCGGAGGTATGCACTCTAATGACTTTCTTGTTTGATTGATTGACTTTATTGGTAAGTGGACAAAAAAAAGATAAATTCCCATAATTTGAAAAATATTAGATCCAATAACCAGTGTTTCCCTACAACTAACAATTATCTTCTTTATTTATTAATCGGCCTGTTATTTTATGGATAAATCAATAGTTTAGTCTATAAAATATAAAAGAAATGATCATCACAATCCCCGTCATCATTCCCCAATAGTAGTAGTCAAAGCAACAGTCCGAAACCCAAAGAATCAGAAAAGACAAAGAAAAGCAGCAAATCGTCACGTTTCAGAAGTCGGACTCTGTTGATGTCTTCAGGCAGAATTAGAGGATTTTGTCTGCAGCTGTTTGAATGCGATGGATTTTCTGTTCATCCTTTAACTGTCTGTGATTTTTCCAACATATGAGACTAAAGACAAATCAACTTATGTTCCAGATGTTTAAATATTCTCTTTATAAAATCCTGCCAATACAACAAGATTAAAGGACAAGAGCTCTCTCACACGTCCTTCTGATCTGGATTGTGGGAGTTTTGTCTTTTTATAATTTTCTGTTAAAATAAACTCCATGAATTTAATCCAAACTAGTACCCAGGCAGCATCAGGACATGGTGTGTAGTGTACGATATGTAACAGCCCGGTGAGAGTCTCTGCAGGAAGTGTTTCAGCTTCATTTCCTGCTCGTCTCTCAGGAGTTTGCTCTGTGGTCACTAACTCGTCCATCAGTATGAAGCGCAGCGTCTGTCCGTCTCTTCACTCTGTGATGAACTGGAAGCCTGTCCAGGCTGCCTCATTGCATGCTGGGATACACTCTAGTCCCATCACTCTGGACAGAAAGAGAAATGAAGGCGTGGACATCAGAGACCAGATCCACATCCTCTCATTTGTCACTTTAAGAAGGTTGTACCACGAATGACTGACAGACTGTCTACAGTTGTACAAGTACAAGTACTGAGCATGCTCAGATAAAGACTGTGGTGAAGCTGAAAGTGAGTAAGTGGACCCTGAGTGGATATTGTGTCTATGTTGTTGTCATCAGAGGACATCTGAGGACGTATGTCAAACAATCAGGCATCCATTTTATATGGAGCACATTTATTTAGAAGTTTTAGAGGAAACTGTAATCATGTAAACACTTCCTGTTCTCTGATTGGTTGGACAATTCCTGTAGCTCTCTGACTGGTTGGACACTTCCTGTAGCTCTCTGATTGGTTGGACAATTCCTGTAGCTCTCTGATTGGTTGGACACTTCCTGTAGCTCTCCGATTGGTTGGACACTTCCTGTAGCTCTCTGATTGGTCGAACTGAACTGCTGTGGATGTTCTCCAGACTTTAATCTTTTAGAGAAAATTGTGGCTTCACAGGTTGAGAACCTCACAGTGTAGTAAGACAAATGGAAGTGTGTGTGTGTGTATGTGTTTGTGTTGAGGTGTGTGTGTGTGTGTGTGTATGTGTTTGTGTTGAGGTGTGTGTGTGTAAATGTGTTTGTGTTGAGGTGTGTGTGTGTGTGTGTGTGTGTGTGTGTGTGTTTGTGTTGAGGTGTGTGTGTGTGTGTGTGTGTTTAGTAGGACAGGCCACCTAAAGGGCAGCCACATATCACTACCACGCAGCAGCAGATCCCAGTTCAGTCTCACAGGACTATAAATCTGCCCTCGGTCGTCCTTGTGCTCTTGAAGCTGCAGAGAATAGTCCCCATTTTTTTGTTTTGTCTTTGTACTCGTTACTGGAGGCGCGCTCGGCTTTAATTAAGAGGAACATAGCAGGAAACCCTGTGATGACTCTTCCTGAGGGAGGCCGGGCTGTCTGTCTAGCAGCTTTATGTTTCACTCTTTTCACCACAATCAGAGGCCTCGAACAGCCTGCACGTTTGTTTCTGGGTAAAAAGGTGATTTCTGCTTCATGTGAGGTTAAAAACGAGGAGCTCGCCAGGCTGTCTGCATCCGTGTTTAAAGCCATCAATGGAGTCGTGACGGTTTCCTGGAGTTAGTCTGAAACGGCCCAGAAGGAAGTCTGACATTTTAGGAAATCCTCTTTTTTTTGCCATTTCAAGAGATGAGATGGTGGATATCAGTTTCATCTCAGCGATGAGTCTGTTAAGATATTTCCTAAAGGTAAAACTCAACACTTCCTGCACTGATGCTTCACATTCAAAGCAGAGAACAGGACATTATCCCATCTGTTCCTTTTAGACTTTTAATTGTTAACACATGCAGGAATTAAAAAAGTGAAACGTTTGAGTAAATACAAAAAAATTTATTACGAATGGCGTCATAATTTAAGTCCAACGTTAATCATGTAAACTATGACTTTATTTAGTAAGATATCAGTATTTTCTCCTGACTATACAGTTTTTAGTATTTGCGAAAATGCATCATTATTATGATGTTACAGCTTTTTCTTGTTATGAACGAGTTAAAACATGAAATAAAGTCAAAATTATACGTCACATTTTTTAATTGGACAGTTAAAAAACCTTTTCAGTGTTTTGCCTGTGTTTTTTGAGTCTTTTACGAGGATTTACATTAACATCTGTGAGAAAGTAAGTAAGACAGCCACATACGACAACCTGAAGAACCGCATGTTTATTTAATTTTTAGTGTCGTTGGCCACTTGGAGCCTGTACATGTTTCACAACTATGCTTAGAAAACCCCAGCCTCCCTTCCCCCTGCTCTGCCGGGTTTGTATCATCCTGCAGTCGTGGATCCGTCTGACGGCTTCTTATTACCGAACAGCAAACAGTCATTTCCAGAGACTCACAGAAAAGTGCTGATGTAGCTCTGCTGGCAGGCAGAGGGAGCAGAAAGGCTGCGATGAATTAACCCATGTTGACTGCCATGATGCTGCTGCTCGCTCTCAAACACTCTGTCATCTCTCTTCACACAGCAACAGTGTGTAATGTGAAGACGGAGCAGCAGTAAATCTGCTTTTAAGATCATCAGACAATGCTAAATCAGTTCACAACACAGATTTAATCTTTGCCATCAGATCTGCGTATCATTTCTATTTTTCATCCTGTTCACCTCGGTGAGTCCTCACACTGGACATCCTAGAAACACTGAAATCCATTATCATCTCTTCTATTTCACATTTATCTTTTTATCTACACAAACTGACTATTCTTTTAAATATTTTAGCTGCATCCTATTAAATCGGGCTCCTGCAGCTCTCCAGTTTCACAGCTCAACAGACATGAAATGGAAACGGAGACACTTTTTCTCCTGTTTTGTTCAAACTGCGACGTTTCTTGAAATGGCCTAAAAAAAGCTAGAAAAATAGTTAAGATGGATAATTTAGTGCTGATAAATATGGTCATGTATTTACTATGTTATAGATGAATCTGCAGACTATTTTTGTTTCTTTAAGGAGCAGTTTGTAGAAGGTGGCCAGCGTTGATGTTCTGTCTGTTCTGTTTTCCTTCTAAACAGAAAAATACACCCGTCCACCGTCAAGTTTCTTTCTTTGACTGAACTAAGACGAGCTTCATCGCCATCGTACAACACACTTCATTCAAACTGGACACAAACTGAATCAAAGAACCGGAACAGTGTTGGTTTGTCTCCCGGTCACCTCTGGTTCGGTCCAAATAAATCCTCAGTTCACAGAGTAAGAACGTGCAGAAACAGAAATGATTCAAGAGGTGATGCATTAAACAATATTATCATAAGGGTATTTTTCAACACAATATCAATATTTAATTTTGAACCTGCTCTTAATCCTGGAGAGTAACATGATCCTAAAGGTCTCTTCCAGTCCAGTCCAAAGTAGATTCAGAGCTGTTGTTGAACCATGTGGAGACGGACCTGGTGTTGGGCTTCTGTTATTAATCTGTAGGAGTTTGAACACATTGAAATATTTATTTTTAAATGGAAATCAGCCTGCAGATGAGCTGTAACTGCCTCTTTTAGCTGGAAAACACACAAAATTTGATAACAATATTACTTAGAATTATGTCTTTTTTTCTCTTTTGTCAATCAAATGGCGGCCATTTTAGGATCTCGTCTCCATTTAATGATGAACACTGTTTTGGACTAAATGTGTGACTGAGATGGATCTAGTGGACGCTTTGGGATAAGAGAAGACAGATGTTGTTATTGATGCTCCACTGAAACACACTTTGTTGGTGCGTTGGCACACAAGCTAGTTTGTTAGCTTGTTTGTTAGCTTGTTGATTGTACCTTGCTGATGTGGTTTTATCTTGAAATGGTTCGCATGAATAGCATCAGGAGAATCTGAGCTGTCTAACACTGCATGGCATATTTTTACAATTAAACTGAGGTGTTTGTCTGCGTGCTGCTGTGTTCGTTAAGTTTGTTGAACCAGCCGAATTAAATATCACAATTATTGTCAGTATATCGCCACACCCCTAGTTCTGATGGCCATTAAACTTGATACAGACCTGAAATATTACTTATTTCTGATAACACTAATAAAGTTGAATCCAATAGCACAGATAAGCAAATGTTCACGGTACAATAAACATCAGTCTCAGAACACGGTAGACCTTGAAACCGGGGCGAGAGAAACAATTTTCAGCACAAAATCCAACCTACCTGTTGTTTCTGAAGCGGAAAAACCATTACTAACATATCTATACATTTCCCATGATGCAATGGGGCTCCGTCTGCTCTTTCGAGGCAGATGAACGACACAGATGATAAAGGCTGTGTGTTACAGTCTGTTCTGAGAGGCAGGACGGACGCCTCCCTCAGGCTCATTCAGCAGCAGAGTTACAGTCTCTGTGAGAAACACCAGCAGGTCCACAAAAAGAAGAAAAAGTCATTAAATTTCATCACTTCCTCTGTTCACAGCAACACTCTTTATTTGTTGTGTTTGGAGCCGATCCCAGAGGAAATAATAAATAATGAGTGAGAGTTTGGTTTGGAAAACGGCTTTTTGTGGAGCGAAGAATGAAAGACGCAAGTTAGTGAAATCGATAGAAAGACTGCGAGCATGAGGCAAGTCGTCTGCTGCGAGCTGTAACTGCTGCACAGACTCGGGAAACACTGCTCCGCTCTTTGGTCTTTGCTTTGTCCCGTCCGGGCTTCTGTACTCGCCTTCTGCACACTTTAATTCACACGTGATGATCACAGGTGAGAGGACAGAAGCCGGCACCGTCTTTACTCCAAGCTTTTCATCAAAATTATGGAAATGTTAGATTTTTATTGAGGTAGCTTGATCTCGTAGTTTAATAATCTTTCCTCAAAAGTTGTCTTGTCTCGTATTACATTTTAATTTAACTCATGACATAACTTTTCTCATAATTACAATGTTAATCATGTAAATTATGGCTTTTTGTTATGATGTTCTTGTGTATGGCCTCTTTCTGGTAATATTATGACGTAGTTTTTGGAATTTGCGTCTCTGTTTTTCATAAATGTGCATCTTATCTGATCATTTTGAACTTTTCTGTGGAATTACGACACCATTTTACCAACATGACAACTTTTCTCTGAGATCGTCTGACACAGTTTCCATCACAGCAGCTCTAATGCTGCATCGCATGTAAACTCGTACACAGTCTGTTCATGTCAACAAGCGTGATCCCTCAGAGGAAGCCTGACGTCAGGTACAGAAGCAAAGCGGCGACATGCCCTGGTGTTTCAGATGTGACTTCATTAGCAAAGAAGAAGCCTGGAAACATTTCCCTCTCTTCTTCTGTGGTGAGTTTTGAAGGCGGCAGGTGGAAACATCCTTCAGTCTGGTTCTCCCTTCAGGGAGTGAGAGAGTTGTGTGCTGGAGTGCTGCAGAGCTCGGATTATCCTACTCAAAAAGCCGTGAAAATTGCTGTAATAATTCAAAAATTGCCTCCCTGCATCGTGCACAGAGCCTCTTCTTCTTTTTGAAGATTTGTGTTTGTGTAGCGCAGACAAAGTGCTCCAGTAATTTGCATGTTTTGTTTATGAGAGCTATCTCCTGCCCTTTGTGGCGGCGGTATTTTCAGCACGAGTCCGTATCATTGCTCAATTTCACGCAGACCTGAAGTTAATTGTTGCGGTTTCATGGACATCAGTGTGTTTTCACTGCACTACTTTCTGCTGCACTCAAATACCATCCACACACACACACGCGCGCGCGCGCACACACACACACACACACACACACACACACACACACACACACACACACACACACACACACAGGAGGCGGAAAGTTACAGTCAATTATATCGGCATGTTTGATAATTACAAAGTTCAACCTGATCCTCGTCCAGTCGACGGTCGGAGTGTCTGCAGGGGTGGAGTTCAGATGGATTCATGGATAAATCAGGACGCGCAGCTACAGGTTGATGCTAATTAATCAGGACAGCTTGGAGGCTAACGTGCTGATGTTTGGGGATACTGACCTGTTAAAACAGTCCAAATGATCCACTCCTGATCTCAGTCCACTGCAGAGTTAACTACAGATAATCTGCTGATGTTTTTACACAGTGCCACTTGTTTTTATGTGATGGAGTCAGCATCACAAGGAATCTAACAATGGACTGATACATATGATAATACAGGGACAAAAAATGGTCTTCATAGCCTGTGTCCCAGTAAGAAAGGGGAAACACTCCAGTTTTAACACCCTTGAAACATTTGTTATTGATTGATGGTTGTTATCTGCTTTTAGGAGGTGCTGCTTAAATGGAAAATGACTTTCTCTCAAAGCACTACGACAGTTAAAATGCTAAAAATGCAAATGTATTGCGTTTCTCGATGATTTAAGTGGTGCTCCTAAAGTTTGCAGTGAGGAGCAGCAGAGCTGCTGGTGGGAGCAGCGAGTCTGGAGCCCTGCAGTCGTCTTCACAGTCCATCAGTCCTGAAGTCTACAAATCGTCCAAAGTGATGTCTTCAGACTGCTTCTCTTGTCACGTGACCGCTGCTCTCTATTGGCTGACCTTTCATCAGGTATCATCATGTTTGTGTTCTGGCTCTTGTGGACGCGTTCCTCTCGCTGCGACCTCTTTAATGCTCTTTATGAGTTAACGGAGAGGTCGACCGTGTGATGAACGCTGTGAGTGTTGTGAGGGAGCACACGGCAGCTTGTGGTTGATCTCTGCTGTCAGACGTGAACGTCTTCAGTCTGCCGGCTGCTCGGCCGGCTCGGTGATGAGCTGGAGGGACAAAAGCTGCACTCATTTGTTTCCTCTCTCGGTGGAGCTCCATTCAGCGGCCTCACCCTTAATGAACTTCCTCACATTTTCTCACCCCGGTATCGTAGCAACACGTTTTATCACCGTCCAGTCACCTGGGCCTCGTGAGTGTGTGTGTGTGTGTGTGTGTGTGTGTGTGTGTGAGAGAGAGACTGGATCGGATAGAAGAACAGGAACAGCCTCCTCACACCTTCAGAATAAAAGCAGCAGACTCTTGGTTTTGAGAAGTTGCTGTGATGATAAAAAGGTTTCTGTTCGTCAGTCGTTCACATTCATTCCTCCTCCACCCACCGGTGTGGCCGTCCAGCTGACTGACACCATGAATAACATCGATGAGACACGAGCAAATTCCTTGACATCGAAGCGACTCGTGTACGTGAGCGCTTTCATGCATAACAGATTACAGTTGAGCTCAGGCTTGAGTCACAACTTATGTGTCAGAGGACAGTCGTGGACCAAACTCGTGTTATTGTTCTAGAAACTAAAGCTAAAGATGTAGTCGGGTGTTTTTAACGTTTTAATCTCTTAAATGCACATTATCACATCTGAGTGCTGTAGTGCTTCATTTTTACAGTCTGAGCCGGACTCCAGCTGTTTTTATTGTGCATAATTTTATCCACATTCGCCCAACATTCAGCCCCACAGACTGGGTATTTATTAACTTTGGGATCTGCATGAGGATGTGAAATAAAGTTCTGTGATTTTGAATCATATTTTTGAAGAGGGGTAAAGTGGTTAAAAAGGTGAAGATGTCACAAAAGTGGAACTTTTTTTCTTCCTAAACATAAAAATATGTGAATACACTTCCTAAAGAGTGAAATGAAACGGTTGCACCCACCGGTCCTGCTGCAGAGGCTCGATGAACTCACCTTGAACGCTGTAATTTAAAGGACAGTCCGACTTTTTTCCACAGAGATTAGAATCGGGTCCTTGTTGAAGCATTTTTCTTTCCTGTAAAGGGCACAGCATTAGGAAAGGCAGCCGTATTGACTTTTCCCTTGATAAGGTTTTCCAGCTCGTCTCTGTGTTGATAGCGGAGCGGAGCGGCGGGCCGAGGCTTCGGTCAGCAGCTTACCGGCTGACAACGCCGCTGTGCACAGTCAGCAGCGGGACCCGGCCAGAAAGACCCACTTTATCATCAAACGCTGAGCCGCAGCATCTCAACCCCGCTGTATGGCAGATTATTTTGACAGTTACCATGACAGCAGCATCTGAAATGTCTTCATGCGAGATTTCAACGAGGAGATGTCCTTAAACTTCTCAACTGACAAAAACTGTCTATATAAACTTTTATATAAAGACTTCAGTATAAAAACAGTTTAATCTGCATTAACTGGAGAGGTGGAAAAGAGAGTTTTATGAAGGTTCAAGAAAAAGTTTTTCTGTGGTGACCTTTATTAAACATGTTTTAATAGTTTAATTTTAATTTCACTTATTTTAAACATCTGCAGGAAAAATTGTCTCCATACAGCTCGTCTGCTGTAATCCAGGTCTGCAGAAGCCCCGAGATCACAGGCTGATCTGAAAAGACGTCATTTACGACTTTTAATTAAGCTGAAATCTTCACTGTAGCTGCTGAGCTTAAAGCGTTAGCATGTATCCCGTCTGAAATGGGTGCACGAGCTTAACCGCACGTCGAGGGTGTAAATAACGTCCTGTCAGATCAGTTTGTGTCCCCAGCTACTTCAGTTAGGGTTAATGACTGGATTTACATTTTTATCTGAACTCCTCCTTTAACACTGATGGAAAAAAACTGTAAACAAGAAGTAGGCCACCTCAGGAGCGCCACCTTTAATCATTACACAACTATACCATGAGTTTAAATTTCTGTAAGCTCTTCAGCTGATTGACAGACCGAAACCAAACTTGACCTTCAGAATTAAATCTGTCTCCTCACTGTTTCCCACCGAGCGATGACCCCCGAACAGGAAGTGAGGTCTGTGTGACGAGTGTCTCCGATGTTAGGCAGCACATTCATCAGTTAAAGGGAAACATGTATGGGCAGGTGAACGCCCTGCACACAGACTGACAGGATGATGGGCTGGAGCAGCCTGCTGCTCCCATAACCCACTTCACCTCCATCTGTCAGACGGAGAGAGGCGGTTTAGTGAACACAGGAGCTTCACTCTCTGAACCTGACGGAGCTGCATTGAATTTTTGTCACGTTGGGATTCCTGCAGCTGTTTTTCCAAACAGCAGGAAAACGTGTTTCTTACCTTGATGAAGTGTTGGGAGGTTTGAGGTTTGCCCAAACTGTCGCCTGCTGACTTTCATCCAACAGCTCAACTGTGGTTGTGGATTTTCTTTCTTTGCTCTTCAGCAGCTTCAAACTGAACCTGAACAATGTCCCAACGTAATGTGGGCGAAGATATAGAGACATTATTCCCTGTTTTAGTTTTCAGCTTAGGTTCAGGGAACAAAATACTTTGGTTCAGGGAACAGAAATACTTTGGTTCAGGGAACAAAATACTTTGGTTCAGGGAACAAAACACTTTGGTTCAGGGAACAGAAAAACTTTGGTTCAGGGAACAAAATACTTCGGTTCAGGGAACATAAATACTTTGGTTCAGGGAACAAAATACAGTTTCATAAGAGGGTTGTTGTCGTTGTTGTTGTCGTCGTTGTTGTTCTGGGTGGTGAGGAGAGTCAAACTAACTGGCACAGGCCTGGAGAAGTCGGGAGTTGAAAGCTTGTGAGCTCCCCCGTCTCCTGCTTTTGTATTAACTGGGCTGCTCTGTAATCTTTTATTTATCCTCTGAACTAAAGAGGTCATCCTGATTAAACATTGAGCGGGAGCGCTGCAGTTTGGGGAGTTTACAAAGAGACGGAGAGAAGAAGAAGTGACAGAGGCAGAAAGTCATGTTGTTGTTGTTGTTGCTGCTGCCGGGTGTCGACGCCTGTCATCACCGGATATCTCTCTCCCAGCGCTGTGATTCGTCAATTAGCGCCCCACAATCCCTCTCATCTCCAGTCTGGATCCTTGTCTTTAAACTGAAACTGACTTGTGGTGTGCAGAGATTATAGGGATGAACTTGTGAAATAAACAATTAGGAGGAGAAGAAGTCTGTTGTTGTAATTAAACTACTGCTTATTAATAGCTCCAGTGTGACGGGCCTGTCGTCAGTCAGCGTGGGCTCCGTCTCCAGAGCTGCTGAATCAGCCCCTCCTCAGCGTCCTGACCTCTGATTGGCTCAGATGGCACTGTTAAATGGGTAATTATGGAAAGGCCAGGGGTGCCGCTCCATGAATAATGTTGAATGACTGCTCACAGCAAATTATTAATTGTTTTACTTGATCTGTTGAACTGCTGTGGACCGACTCGCAGCGTATCAATTACGATGTTGTTCTAAGTGTTTGCAGTGGAAATCCAATCAGAGTCCACCTCATACAGCGACATGTGAACCTCTGTCCTATATTTCAGTCCATTCGAGACACGTGGAGCGACGCGGTTTATATTAATATTTACTGGTGTTTGACATCTCAGATAGTCATATTCATATATTAGTTTTTGACAAGACGTCAGGACATTTCCAGCTGCGCTTGTGGCAACAAAACCAGGTACGATCGAAGTGATATCGAGACACTGTCAGCTGTGTTTTTGACAACAAAAATTGTAATATTTTGAATGTGATATCGGGACATCTTCAGTCGTATTTAATGTAACTAGTGGTTGGGACTTTTTCAGGCGTGTTTTTCTGGTGACAAACCCAGATATTTATAATGAGATGTCAGGATCGTTCCAGTTGTGCTTGTGGTGACAAATCAGGATATTTTTAAAGAAATGTTTGGATATTTTTCAGCCATATTTGTGGCGACAAAACCAGATATGTTTGATGTGACGTCAGGTCATTTTTAGCTGTGTTTGTGGCAATAAACCAGTTATCTTTGACAGGATGTCAAAGATTTACATCCACGTTGGTGGCGACAAAACTTTGGGACATTGTAATGTAATAATACATTTTGACTAGAGGTTTTCTTTTTAGCCATGTTTCAAAACCAGATATGTTTGGTGTTATATCGCGACACTGTCAGCTATGTTTGTGTTGACAAAACTGAGTGTTTTTGACGAGAGGCCGAGATATTTCCAGCCGTGTTTGTGGCGACAGAATTGGGATATTTTTGACAAGACTTCGGGACATTACCTTGCTGTGTGCTCAGTAACAAAACCAGGTATTTTTGACATGATATCTCAATATTTTTAAGAAGTGTTTTTGTGACAAAACCAAGTGATTTTGTGACTAAACCTAACCAGACTATATGCACAGTGTTGTCACAAGATGAAATGGAAACTGGGCATAAAGAAACGTAAAGTTGCAACATCTCTGTTTTTGCAGAAATGTACTTATTTACTTCCTGATATATTCTGGCATTTGGTTGAGCACACTAGAGTGCATGTAATTATTTTTGTTCTAGTCAATGTTATTCTGCCAGAATGTAACTTTTTTGGTACTTCACTGAGGATAAACAGGTCTGAAGCACAGACATGTGTTTTGATAAGGCTGTGAAGATGTAGAGGAGCTGTATTTGTCCTCGCAGGTCTTTGTCTTTGTGAGAAAGCGAGCAGAGAAAAGAGAGGAATGTTATTGTCTTTCCCACAGCAGCTGGTTCCTTCTCAGCCCCTGCTGTCCAGGCCTCATTCACTGCTCTCTGATTAGCTTTTTGTTGCCTCTCCCTCCGTCTCCTGCCTCTGTATATATATGTGTGTGTGAGTGTGTGTGTGGGTGAGGAAGTGGTTCGTTCGTCAAGGCTTTTTTAGGAACAAACAATGGACTCAGTCAGCCAGCTAAACAGACATCAGCAGAAAGAGGTCAATTATGGAATAGCACTAACAAAGAGCAAAAAAACTCTCAAATGTTAGTCTGATTAGTCTTTGTTATGGAAACCATTTCGTACTCCGGCTCAGAGAAATTGGTCTCCTGCTGTCGACATCAGGGCCTGATTGTACGTCTGACATCTATGAAAATGCGAAACGCTGCAGCTTTTTCTGCTCTCTTCACTCCTCGAGCTTCTCATGATGCAAAAAAAAGGAACATTTTGTCCTGCTGGAGTTGCTGCTCTCCTCCAGTCGGGTCCAAACACATTAAAAAGAAAAACTCACATCTTAAAACTGCAGAAAAACAGTGTGTTTTTGTGTATTTACATCAGAACAATGTGTGGGAGTGGCCTGTGTTTTTGGCCTTCTTACCCAGCAGTCATTTACATACTCCTTCTAGGCCAGCATCCCACAATGCCCTGCTTTTTATGCATTATTGAGTCTCCTAGTGGCATCCTTAAAAGGGGAAGAGGCCTCGCCATAAAAGGAAGTAGGGCTGTGTATTCAACAAGGGTGACTTCAAAGACCCTTTGAAAAATTGATCAGGTGGGGTTGTAGCTAAAGTAGATCTCAGGCCGAGGCCTTTTCATCGGGTTCACGACACAAAACACAGGAAAAACAAAGGATGATTTTATGATTATTCATCTGTCAGAGGTCACATCCTTCTTGTTTCTCAGCTGATTTTTCTAAAATCTTCATTTTTCCTCCCGTAAGCGTTGCACTGAAGGGTGTACAGTTAACCGTAATGATAATACATTTTCCATGGTAACGACGTTACTGCTCAGGTTTATCTTTAAAACTTGATTGCAACTCATTAAAAACAACAAAGGAATATGAAGTTACAAACTAAAGCAGCTGTTTAATCACATTCCAGGGTTCACATGGGGTCTGGAAATCCTTGGAAAGACTTGAAGTTTAATGTGGTGTTTTAATGTGGGCTTAGTGCAGAAGCTGAGTGTAAAATCTGGCTGGAAAAGCTTGAAAATGCATTGAAGATGCATTAAAGCAAAAACAAAAAAAGAAAATTCTATTCTTACGTCTATTTCCAGTTTAAAGCATCATGTGCTAACTAAGAGGATAGAGATTTGTTTTTCTCGTTAACACAGCCAGATGATAAAACACTAAGACAACATATTGTTCTGTGATATTCAGTCAGTACTTTGTCAGAACCAGCAAAGTGAAGAAAAGTCATAGAAATCTTTTATTTGTCAGTCTTTTAATTTCTGTTTATGAGGGTGGAAGAAACAACAATTAAATGATAAAAATGGAGGTTATGAGCGATAAACTTGTTGCCTAACTGACATTTATCATTTTTAATTTTATCACTTAAATGTTTTTCCTTCCACGCTTCATAACTGTACCGTATCAATGATGGCACGACTGTCAGTCAGGTGTCTGACCTGTCCAACGTCCAGTCTGAGCGTCTGTCCCGGGCCACAGTGATGTCCCAGCCGTGTCATCAGTCCCATCAGCCCATTGTTGTCCTCCGCAGCATCTGAGTGACACCCCACGCCGGAGGCCGCTGTGCATCTGGTTTGTTTGAGTCCGTGACGCCTCCTCCTGAGCCTCGTCCTCCCTGTGGAAGGTCACGGGGTCGTACGTCACACTACATCACCCGGATGATAATAAAGACCGCGCTACACGTCATGTGCTGCATCGCAGGGGCCGCCAATAAATACCTGGTCGGAGGAGGAGGCTGGTGTCATTTGTTAGAGGGGAACAGGGACGATCAGGTGACTTTACCCATTGATCTGCCCCACATTATTCTGCTATATTAGATCAGTCACCTTTTTTATAAAGCACTTTTTAATCTGAGTCACAAAGAGCTTTATGTTCTGAGAGTGACCAGAGAACTATAAACGTATTTTGGGGGGATTTTAGGAGTTCTATCAAATTATGAATCCAAGATATATCAGTGGAAATTAAGATCTTTATTACATATTAGTGACAATAACACAGGTTAGTGACTGCTGACATGGCTACTTGGATCAATAGTCCTTGTGATCTCATTGATAAATGTCTTGTGAACAAATCATCTTCAATTGTCCAAATTTATCAGTTAACGATGATATAAAACTCCAGAGTATGTTGGCTGTTTTTGCCTAAAAACCGACTGTAACAATTTATTGATTATTAAAATCAATGAACTATATCAAAATACATAAAAATACGGGAAAAAGAAAAAGTAAAAAGGTGAATATAGCTTTACATCTTAACTTTTTAAGTGTAAGTTGGCCAAGTTGTACAAAAAAGTCTTAATTTCCTTCTCAGTCGAAAACTAAACTATCAATAATTTCTTAAAATGCTAACAAACTTCATCACACAAAGCGACACTTTAGACCAAATGATTGATTTATTAATTGAAAAAAACAATTACATTAATTCGTAATAAAGTCGTAGTTTGTTACTTTAAAGATGCAACTTAAAACCATTTAAAATGATTCCGCACATGAAACATTTCTTCAGAAATTGTCGATAATTTCTTGATATTTATGTGTTAACATGCTAAATAAAAACAGCCTTATTTCCCACAGGAAGGTCTCGTTAGCATTTTATGACTTCCATCTAATTAAACCTTAATGACCGTGCAGTCGTTTAACAGTCATGAAATGCCCTGTGGGCAAATAATCACCTTATATACTTGTTAAATGAATTATGAGAACAAAGAAAAGGTGACTGGTGAACCGCAGATGTGAGCAGATCTTTGTTCGTCCGTCATTACTCCAAACTTAACGCTCAGAAATGTCAACGAAGACGAGAAATATTTCAGGAAGCAACTCACGGTGACTGTAGTAGCAG